>NC_139944.1:41854252-41874252 GCF_963454915.1 Gymnoscopelus microlampas
ATCTGTTGGGTTGGGATTCCTCGGATAATTAATACCGTGATAACAACCATTTCAAATGGGATGATGACTCACTGCCAAAGGAACATTATGATGAATAATGATAATGGCACAGCGATTGATGGGTGGTCACAGCCAATGAATGTTTACAGCTAAGATGCTAATAAGCTAATCGCTCCCGGCTCTTAACCCCACCCCATCCCCATTTTGTGGGTAAAAGGGAAGAGCGTGAGAAACATGATGCAAAATGTTCTGCTTTTGTACTGTAGTACAGCTTCCTGTGTATTTTCTATTTAACTTGACTCTGTGTGTGTGGTGTGAATTTGCATATGCATCACATTTGGCTTTTACATCATGGAAAATATTCATGGGAAGATTTCTGTGTGAATGATAAGCCACTGATCTACGACCACCCACTATTCCACTTTTGTGTTTTTTATTCCTAGGATACCATTGAATGAAGTTATAGATTATAGATTTTTAAGACATCAACATTGTATTGCCGTACGTGAATCGAGTTCAGTTCAGCTGTTAGTGAATATAGAAAATGGTACTTTAGAATTCAAGAAAGGCTGATTAATAATCTATGTTGAGTAGGCCTATTTCATCCAGTATGTTTTAAAATCTTTGCAAAGTTTCTGCTGTTACATGTTCTTAGTGAAAGGAAAATGCATTTAAAACAGTAGAACATTCTTTGTAAATTGAGCCAAAATTCTCATGAAGTGGTTACCGTTACAGTATAGGAAAAAAACCCATCTTATCCATAAATAGTCTAATTGCTGGTTGATCGCGTTTCTTTTGTATTGTGACATCTGCTTTTCATTATCTTCATTATGTCAGCTCCTGTGGATAATAAAATGTTTTGAAGATTTTTTTGAGTGCGATATCTCGATAATGTCAGACTTTGCACTCAGTAGCAATTCTGATGTGAGCGCTACACACACGAGAAATGAACACACAAAAAATCAATAAAATTAACTTAAAGAATACAGTACTGTACACCAATTAGGTGAATATAATTTCCCTTTATTAAGGAAAATTTGTTTTTAAGACAAAAATAGTAGAAAAGACAAAAGGATGACATGAAACAAAGTTATGTACACTGTACAGAAAGAATAACAGACCAGTCATGGAGAATGAGATGTGTGTCTTTGTAACTTGACTTGGCCCGTAGTTTTCATTAAGATCCAGTTTACTAAGGCTACCTTCACATAGGTTGGTCAGCATCATCATTTAAGGCACGTGGGTTGGTCTTTAACTACAGCATTTACAGGGTTAATTGTCGAGAACAAAAATACAGAAAGAATACAAAATGATTTAAGACAAAAAGACGCAAGGTCAACGCGTCATGAATGTTCCTCCTTAAAACTCCTTAATAAGAAATTAATGTTCGACTAAACAACACAAACAGACAGTCATATAAGGTGTGGAAATACAATAACTCACTATGGTCAATGGCAATATGCTGCCATTGCATTGACATAGATTTTGTACGTTGTTTTTTTTTTGTCTGTCTTCAAAGCACCACAATGCACAGGATTTAAGAAATACCAAAATGATTTTAAAAGTTTTCGTAGCACCGTCAGTTGTGTGTAAAACATGCATACAGCACTTCAAAGACTACATTTTTGAACAGGGATCAATTTATATTTAGAGAATGTTAGTGAAAAGTGAAGTTGTTTATACATGTACATCCTTCTGTGCCTTTGGTGATATTCAACTGTTTAGCATTGAAAAAACAATCACAATCTTTTGAAAGTCTTTGAAGTTATTTAAGCCATGCCAGTCCATGGCTAGCATATTGTTCTCATAAGCTTTGGTTGCTCTCAACCTGTGTCCAATTGCACTGTACGCATATGCAACTACCTCAATGTTATTACTCCATGTTAAAATGTCACTGTTTGGTCCAGGGAGAGAAAAAAAACATCCCTGATGTTGACTGTAAATAGTAAGGCACAAAATTAATTACGCAAAGAAAATGACGGCTCACTTGTTACAATAGGGGGGTAAAGTATATATATATAATTTTCTTTATAAAATACAGCAGGAATGCTAATCCACAGGTGGAAACACTGGTCCAACTAACCTAACATTATCAAAATAAGAATTTAAGACACAGGTCATTTGTCTAAAATACAACCCTCTCTTATCCGAGGGTATCTGTTAAGTGCACTTGTTTGTCTCTGTGATTGTCAAAAGACCAACGATAAAGCTGTTCTTACTCAGAGTCACAGTTCTGATCCCAAGTCAGGGAACCGTCCTCACTGAGAGTAGTTCCTCATGTCCAAGTTGATGTGGATGCTTAATCTGCACCCTCATTTATACAATCATGTATGCGTGGTGCTGTTACACACTGTGAGTATGGAAGGCATCACGGTGCCTAACCACTTAAGCCCTGTTTTATACTTTGGCTATTAAAAAATAGCTCATCTACAGGCTCACAAAGCATCGCAATGTGCCACATGGTGAGCTTGTAGAGGTACAATTTAGGAAAAAATATAGGTTTGTATTTATTTTTTTATCTTGAATATTTTTTAAAATATTTCCATCTATAATGGCATGCCTAAAACAGGGACGCCGGCGTTAATGTGGTTCATCTGCATCTTCATGTGTACAATCATCTCTGTGTGTATGCAAGGCATCATGGGTATTTGATCTGCTCACTGCCTTGGCTGAAAGATCCCATTCAGGAACTGAAAGTGATTTGTTTGATTTGTTTTTCCTATTCATTTTTACCCCCCAGCTTCTGATCCTCAAATGGTTGAGGCATGAAACAGATTACAAACGCTTTCCCTTTTTTAAAGGAACGCTATTAAGATGAACTCAGTTAAGACTGACTTGTCCAAAAGGGAGCGACAATAACGACCATGGCAGTCGAACGTTGTGCTGCTGAACTCCCTCAGGAGACAAAGAAAGAAAGAAATTCTTCTCAACATTATAAAACAATATGAAACATACTGTATGTGTCACTTCACTGTAGCTACACTCCTGCATGAGTGTTCAAAGAAAAAAATAAACTCAACGTGATGACACGTACAATAAACGACAAAGTAAAACGTTTACAATATTATGCATATTCAAATGAGCTCCAAAAAAAAAACACGAGCGAAAACGAGATGTTTTGTTGTCAACCCCCGAGGAAGCTCCGGGTGGAAGGTGCCAAGGTGGTCTTCTCTATCGTATGAATGGAGCTTCTTCAGGTTCACATTTCAGACCGTACAGTGCAAAAACAAAGAAAGAAAACTCAGTCTCTGATTCATTTTTTTTCCTTCATTGGCGTCTTGTCACATGCCGACATATGACATCATCAGAGTGGGACGTCATACGTGTCTTTAAGTGGTGGAGGACATTTATCTGTTCTTCTTCACGGACGTGTCCTGGGACGACTATACTTCCTCTTTTTCCGAGAGGTCGGCTCCAGCGAGCCGCGGTGAGCTTTGACCTTAACAAGGTTACAGCAGTGCAAGTGGTCTCAAACAGCTCTTCTGGGAGACCTCTCTGAGGTGGCTCTGCGCAGAGCTGCGGAGCTGTGCTTCATCAAGTCTCTCCATGCTACGTCAAGTTGCTAACTCCCAATGGGTACAAATTGAGTGGCGGCCATGAATTTTAAAATCCTTCAAGTCTGTTTTCGGGGGGTTACGTTACTTCTTTCTCTACTTTCCCAGTTTCCCTAAACAACGTCCCGTGCAGGGAAAATCACAGAGATGCATCATGGGAATATGAGTCCTTGGTCTCCTCAGTGTTTTCTTGTCAGTGGGTTGTTGTTGTTTGGTTGGAAGGGTTAGTGTGTGTCCAGTAGTAATGCAGCTGGAGGTGGCAATGTTTGTGTGAGGCTATGAATGAACTGGCCAAAAAGGAACTGGTCCCAGTGATGATCCAATTGTGTGTGTGTGCACGTGCGTGCCTATGTGTGTGTGTGTGTGTGTGTGTGTGTGTGCGTGTGCGTGTGCGTGTGCGTGTGCGTGTGCGTGTGCGTGTGCGTGTGCGTGTGCGTGTGCGTGTGTGTGTGCGGGTGTGGGTGCGGGTGTGGGTGTGTGCGCATGTGCTTCTGCGCAGCAAATTGGTTGAAGACATTTACTGTATCAGGAACAATGTTCTCTCTACAGGGATTCACCATCTTTTTCCATGAGTTCATTCGGATGTTTTCTTTCAAAAGAAAAAGGAAAAAAGAAAAGAAAAAAAGACAAAGAACAATTTCAGCTTGTTTATACAGTAGGAATAACATACATGCACACACACACACACACACACACACACACACACACACACACACACACACACACACACACACACACACACACACACACACACACACACACACACACACACACACACACACACACACACACACACACGACAAGATTGTAATTTGTTTCACATGCAGCCGCACATTGGCGGTGGTGGTTAGTTACCTGTCCGGGGTGTGGACCCCCCTGTCCGGGGTGTGGACCCCCATGGAGAGAGCAGCCAGAGCGGTGATGGCCTCGCTGTCCGACTCCCGCCTCAGCCTCAGCCTCTGAGCCTGCAGGCAGGACAGATCCACCGTGGAGGCCAGCGGCTGGATGCTCTGCCAGTATTTACCTGCATAGAGAGAGAGAGTGTGAGAGTCATATTATTATCGGTTTCCGTCATCACCGTTTCCAATGCTCTCATCCTTAATCCATTAAGACCGGGAAACGCATCCGTGTCATTTTAAGATTTCTTTGGTTATTCAAAAAATAGCAGATCTACAAGCTCATAGCGCGGCTATGAGCTTTCATCTGCTATATTTTGAAAAATCGTGGGAAAATGTGTGCAAATCTTTGAATATTATGTTTAAAAGCATTTTTTTGAAACTCCGATCTGTGCTTCTGGCGGGGTCCCTCGGGGTCCACGGCCAAATACATATCATTTTGGGGGTCCTTGACATGGAAAAGTTGGAGCACCACTGATATAGCAACATACAGTACTGTTAGGATTTAGAAAACATTTTTAGATATGTATTTGGCCGCGGACCCCCCATCTCAAAATGTTTTGTACCAGGGACCCCCCAGAAGCAAAGATTTGAGTTACAAATGTTCGCTTTAAAAAATATATATTCAAAGATTTGCACAAATTTTCAAAAAAACATTATATTATATAATTTAGACGTATTCCTACGATGGTGCCCATACAGCCAAAAATAGCAAAAGCAGCAGATCTTCAAGATCTCCTGTTTCGAGCTTGTGGATCTGCTATTTTTTATCCTTTTGTGTGACACCGTAGTGTGATCAAGTAGGGGCATTAATTTACAAAAAAACACAAAAAGTTAGAAAAACATGGAGATGTTAGAAGAGGTTTCTGCCCGACAACAACGATATGGAGTGCCATTATTGCCATGTCCATGTACATTATAGAAAAACATGACTTGGCTAGTGTTGTAGTTATATGATCTGAATTGGAGCAAAGGTCTGGTAATAGTTGTGGCAGATACTTTGCCATGTCTGTGGTCATTGAACACAAGTTCTATGCATCAGAACCGTCACAATGTATAATATTAAAACCCGCCGTCTAAGCCGCCATGTTGATATATTCAGCAGCAAAGGCTCAAACTTAATAATCTATTATTTGCCCCAAAGTCATGCAGTTATGTGTGTCCTCTGACATGTGGCAGGAGGAAAAGCAGTCACTTAACTCCTGAGAGTGTGAGTGTGTGTGTGTGTGTGTGTGTGTGTGTGTGTGTGTGTGTGTGTGTGTGTGTGTGTGTGTGTGTGTGTGTGTGTGTGTGTGTGTGTGTGTGTGTCTCTCTCTCTCTCTCTCGGTGCATGTGCGCCTTCTGTGTGTGTTCTTCTCAGAATGCATCCTGCATATATTTCATCCCAGGCCTAAATTATGGGCTTAACATTCTTGTGGTTTTGCAAATATTTTTAATTAATCTAATTGGGTTGGGATAACATTTGTGTGCAATCAGGAGGGGATGTTGCGAAGGTCGTGTGCCAGAGACGTGTTTGAAGATAATTGGAGACAGGGCAGTAGTGTGTGCGTGTGTGTGTGTGTGTGTGTGTGTGTGTGTGTGTGTGTGTGTGTGTGTGTGTGTGTGTGTGTGTGTGTGTGTGTGTGTGTGCGTGCACGCATGCAGATGTACATATGTGTATGTATGCTCTACTATAAGGAGTTCCAAGTCTTAATTTCAGAGGACATCTCATATTCACCGACAACGATTCCCGTTTTGCAGCGCACATTACAAGATACTGTGCTACACAAGAAGAGCAATGACGAAAAATGTCCCACGTGTTTGAAAATGATGGGGACGTTCCAGACTGGATTGGGGGACTGACACTCTCACACTTCTGTGACGCTCTAAACCACGCTTGCGACGTGACGCTTTCACTCCGACCTCGAACATTTCAATGGGATGCCTAAATCAGTGGTTTCCAAAACGTTTACATGCCAATGACCAGAGGCTATGGCTGTTTAGGAATAGCCATAGAATCTGGCTGCGGACGCCCTATTGCAAAATGATGAGTTATTTTCATTCATTTAAACCATTAAGACCTGGAACTGTGTCATTTTTAGATTTGAGCTAGAAAGCGTTATTTTACACTTTGGGCTATTCAAAAATAGCAGATATACAAGCTCATAGCGCGGCACCGAGTGCCGCGCTACGAGCTTGTAGATCTGCTATTTTTGAAAAATCGTGAAAATGTGTGCAAATCTTTGAATATATATATTTTTTAAAGCGAACATTTTTAACTCAAATCTTTGCTTTTGGGGGTCCCTGGAACAAAATATTTTGATGGGGGTCTGCGGCCAAATACATATCATTTTGGGGGTCCTTGACATGAAAAAGATTGAGCACCACTGATATAGAAGCATACGTTTTTCATAAAACTGTTGAGATTTAGGAGACATGTAGAATCGGCTTCAGGTCTCAATGGGTTAACCCAGTAAGACCGGGAAAGCATCTGTGTCATTTTAGATTTCTTTGGCTATTAAAAAAATTGCAGATCTACAAGCTCATAGCGCGGCAGACTGAGTGCTGGGGGGGTCCACAACGTTGAAAATGAAATTGACATGAAAAAAGTTTGAGAACCACTGATATTAGAGCAACATAAGTTTTTTTTAAACTGTTAGGATTTAGGGGACATTTGTAGAATCCCCAGAAGCAAAAGATTTGAGTTAAAAAAATATAAATCCAAAGATTTGCACACATTTTCCACAATCTTTTTAAAATAGCAGATCTACACGCTCATACCGCGACACTCGGTGCCATGCTATGAGCTTGTATATCTGCAATTGTTTTAATAGCCAAAGAAATCTTAAAATGACACAGATGCGTTCCGGGTCTTAATGGATGAAAAGAAAAGTCTGCCTGGGGGCCGTGGCCTCCACTTTGAAAACCTATGGCCCAAATCAGCTGTAATATTATGTAGGAAAAGAGGGCAGTAAAAGAATGGATGGGACACAAGGATAATATGGAGGTAACTGGTGGTTGGTGGGTCAACAGTAGCAGTGCAAGGACAAGTAATTTAACTTTGGGAGTTTACAAACGGAACCAAATGGACCTCCATTTTGTTCAATTTATACACTTTCAGAGTTACATTAACACTGAGGATTTTACTGTGTAGTAATATATGAGATGAGTGATGGGAAGCATAGTAATAACAATACATTTACATTACTCGTTACTTTCAAATAAACACAAGTTACAGTACGTTACAATAATTTAATTTCTATACCAAGTAGGGGTGTGCCGATACACTAATTTCACGAAACGATACGATACGATATTTGGCTCACAACTTCGATACGATTTTGATACGATACGATACGCACTTTTTTTATTATGAAAATATATGGAGGAGAAAAAAAGAAAATGCAAACAAATAATTCAGTTTTTGCATTATTCAGACATGCAAACTTGTAGCTTTTCAGCTACAATAGCCGTTTTGAATCCAAATAGTATGACACCTGACCCGAAAAAAAACATGTTGTCACTCTTTTCACTTCGGGGCCGTTTGCATGCCTGATTATTATGATTGTGTAAAAAAATATATATATATATTTTTTTTCCCCAAAACGATACATATCGTCGCGAAAACGTATCGCGATATATCGCGGGACGATATATCGGCACACCCCTAATACCAAGTCATGTGTTTGTTTGTGTTATGTTTACAAAACGCCCTCAGAGGAAGTGCAAAAGGACTACACATAAGATTAAAAGGAATAGAGAAGAATGACACAATGTTATTAAAATGCTATAAATCAACTAAAGGTGTAAATAACAAACGGTAGACAAAAGTGCATTGTAATTAGCATGCATCAATTCAAAAAAGGCATTCAAAGTAAGGCATTATGTGAAATAGTAACTGTAGTATTACCAATTTTTCAAAATAACCCATTACTTTGTTACTCATGAAAGTAATACTACGTAATGCATTACCAACAACACTGTGAGGAATGCTACTGCATGTGAGATCAAGGGGTTGAGACGACCTTTAGGAATTTGAAGAGACGTTGAGTGAGATGTTCAAGGGGAGAAACAATGCAATAAAGTAGAGATATTACTGTAGAAAGACTGGAGATGATGAAAACAAGATTGAAGAAGATGATCGAGGAAACAGAAGAAAAAAGAGGATGTGAATATAATGGCTAAAAAAAGATGGGTTTAACAAAACCTCAAAACTCTCATGAGCAAAAACTTGCGGTGACTTGACAATAACATAAATACATACAGGATATTTACTGGTTTGCGTATAATGTGTGGAATTTCTTGGGTGTTTATTTCACAGCGCATGTCAGATTGTATTATACTGTGAACAAAAGGATAATAATAATAATGTAATAATAGAGTGGTCAATAACCTCTCTATTATTACATTATTTTTGGAGCACCAAGACGATGTGCGGACCTTCTCCTTTTGTTCACAGTTTATCCTCTTTGATCCAGCACCCGTCGAAATGTTTGGATGTGCGTGCACCTCTGAACCGCTATAGATTGATTTATACACCCTTGCGTGTATAATGCAGTCCGTACTGTTTGCCGTCTGTTCTCTCACCTTGCACCTGAATGACTCTCTGAAGGGAGTGCACAGCGTTGGCGCAGGGCCTCTGGTCTAGGACTGACTGGGACAGGGCTTCCACCTGCAGAGACAAGGGTGGAGGAGTATTACAGTACACACCAGAAGAGCAGAATAGCACATACATGGAGCCAGGTGTGTGTGTGTGTGTGTGTGTGTGTCCATGTGTGGCCTCTATTAAAACAAAAAGGACAGTTTGGATGTAAATCTGTAATCTGTAAACTCTTCCTTTTGTACTGTATATAAAGGTTGAAAGAAATCAGAGAACGCATAGTGTGACATTTTAAATTTGAACAATAACCTTTATTTTATACTTTGGGAAATTCAAAAATAGCAGATGTACAAGCTCGTAGTGCGGCACTCGATCTACTATTTTTGAAAAATCGTGAAAATGTGTGCAAATCTTTGAATATATATATATTTAAAGCGAACGTTTGTAACTCAAATCTTTGCGTTTGTAACTCAAATCTTCTATTTTGTTCCAGGTCCCTGGAACAAAATATTTTACAAATGTTCGCTTTAAAAAATATCTATTCAAAGATTAGCACAAATTTTACAAGCTCACAGTGCGGCACTCACATGAGTGCCGCGCTATGAGCTTGTAGATCTGCTATTTTTGAATAGCCAAAGACATCTAAACTGACAGAGATGCGTTCCTGGATTGAATAGACGAGCAGGATAGCACACGCATGCACGCACACATGCAACAACACATACTTATGTAACTCTGTATATGTATAAATGTTGCTTCATCACTTGCTCCCCCTGCACACACACACACACACACACACACACACACACCTCCAACAACGCTCATCTTGCATGCAATCACATGCACAGACAGGCATGCAACTCACGCACGCACGCACACAAACACCCCTCATACCTCCATGCCGAGCAGGGAGCTGACACATGCTTCTGAGGCATCACAGATGGCAGTGAGGTCGTGACCCCCCTCCAGAGCCAGAACCACCTTACCACCTGCCAGTAACATCAGCTGACGGGTCAGGAAGCCAAAGCCTGTCATGGACACACACACACACACACACACACACACACACACACACACACACACACACACACACACACACACACACACACACACACACACGAGGAGAGTCAGATAACAAACAAGCCATTGAACCGAACCGTTGGATGGTAATCTACAGTAGTGTCATCAAAAAGACAAATGCATCTTCATTTTCACATTGCACCTGCGTGTGATAAACAAACACACGTCTACACATTTATGTTGATGCGACCGTGTGTCTGTGTGTGTTGAATTAGGAGCACTTACACTTGGCCGAGACCCTGTATCCTCCCAGTGGGGCCGGATGCCCCTCTACGGCGTCGAAGCCGGCCGACACCAGCACAACGTCGGGACAGAACTCCTGGGCGATCGGCATCACCACCGTCCTGTGCAGAAGAACCAGGAGAGAGAGAGAGAGAAACCGCATACCATAGATAAATAAACAGCGTGTCTCAATAATGTCAATAATTCTCTATACATGTTTATGCCAGTGAATTCCCTTGAGAATGTAAACAAACTAACAACTACCGCCACATTTATGAAACATTCGGTTGCACTGCTGTGGTTCAATCGCATCCATGTGTGTGTGTGTGTGTGTGTGTGTGTGTGTGTGTGTGTGTGTGTGTGTGTGTGTGTGTGTGTGTGTGTGTGTGTGTGTGTGTGTGTGTGTGTGTGTGTGTGTGTGTGTGTGTGTGTGTGTGGGTTATGATGAATCCCAATCAGTCATAAGATCAGAAGCCTGTTCAGGGGTCTTTAGTTTAGATAAATTACTGTACCTTGTAAGGCAAGGCAGAACACCCCCAGACATGGTTCTTAGTCAGTCCTCATGGTAACATGGTGAGGTGGACTACAATACTGTGGGCGCTTTGGCACAGAGCACACCACCAACAGTGTATCTAATTAAATCTGGATCTAAAGCATGATTTTTATTAAGCCCAGGCTTAATAAAAACATTTATTTAAAAAATGATTATACTTAGTAGTACGGTGGTGTCCCGTGCTCAAAATTAGCAGATCTACAAGCTCACAACGCGTTGTGAGCTTTAGATAGCATTTTTTTTGGTGCGGGACACCATGGTATGAGGGAGTATAAATGAGGCATAAGATATTGTGCAGCCTCAACTTAAATGGTCTAAGGAGTCAGAACCAGTCCATGGGCCTCTAATAACTCGAGGCCTGCCCTGGTCACATCTAATCAGGTCTGAAGGTACTTTGATATAGAAGCTGATTAAATTCCCTTACTATGGCTATTGCATTTGTAATTATATATATTTTTTCCACAATTTAAAATTAGAAGATTTATTTTAGTTTTCACACACATTTCACATGTATGTGAAAACTAAGAATCTATATACTCGGTGAGTATACAGTATATTAAAAAAAGTACAGTTTGGATGTAAATCTGTAATCTGTAACTCTTGTACTATATACAGTATAAAGGCTGAAAAAAAGTAATTTAAGCAGGAGACAGACAACAGACAATCTCCTGTGTTACATAAAGGTGAGTGACACAGATAAATACAAATCAAGTTCAAGTTGCAGCCTTGACTGTGACGCCCTGCCTGCATACTCCCCTGTACTCTGTTGGGACCACTTCTCTCTCTCCCTCTCTTCTCTCCTCCTCCTCTGCTCTTCCTCTCCTCTCCTGCTGTCAGTGATTTAGCAAGCGTGCACGGCCCATGCCGCGTTTGATTCCCCCCACCCCCGCCCTCTCTCTCTCTCAGGGCGGCAGTTCAAAGGCGTTTGTGAGCCGCCTGGTTCCCATTAGGAGCTCGTCCCTCTTCTCACGTCACTGACAGCCAGCCATCTGGGATCCATTGGGCTTAATTACACCGCCTTTGGATTCCCTAACAATGCACCCCCCCACCTCTCTCCTCTCCTCTTCTCCTCTCCTCTCCTCTCCCTCCACACACAGCCTGGCCTATCAGCTTTTGCACACTCTCAGAAGTGCACAAACACACATACTATATGCATGCATTGGTGGGCCGAAATACACACACATGCATGTCACATGACATGTGTGTGTGTGTGTGTGTGTGTGTGTGTGTGTGTGTGTGTGTGTGTGTGTGTGTGTGTGTGTGTGTGTGTGTGTGTGTGTGTGTGTGTGTGAGTTGAGCTACTGGTGATTTTGGACTCAATCATATCTAAGTCTGACCCCTTTGGTAAATCCACTTTGCTCTTTCAATGCAGCACATGTGCGCATGAACACGTACGACATGTACAGACAGACAGACAGACAGACAGACAGACAGACAGACAGACAGACAGACAGACAGACAGACAGACAGACAGACAGAGTGATTGTTACAAGTGACTCTGCCACTCTACCCTTAGTATCCTACTTCTATTCTAATCTACACACACACACACACACACACACACACACACACACACACACACACACACACACACACACACACACACACACACACACACACACACACACACACACACACACACACACACTCACACTCACACATACACACACACACACACACACACACACACACACACACACACACACACACAAACACAGGCACACGCACACGCACACGCACGCGCACGCGCGCGCACGCGCACGCGCACACGCACACGTACATCACCATTTTGTGACACATAATCTCAACTCAATGAGTTGAGATCCTCTTTTGACTGTGCGACAATCCCACCACTCTCAACCACAATATTTCCCCTGTCACTAATACACACCCAAAAACACAGACATACATCATCAGCAGTCACACTCTGGTCTAACTTTCTGCTCCATTCCAAAGAGAGAGAGAGAGAGTCTGGAAACCCCTTTCTTTTAAGTCATGTAGTATGTGAAATGAAATATAACATTGGCTCCAGATTAGTTGTGGTGCTCATTGCATAAACATGATTTTATGATGCATTAAATCTCGTCTGTGCAGAATCGTATGCGATCTATTGGCATTGAGGTATCAACAGATTGGCCGCACTGTACAATCCCAAATCAAAACCCTGGATTCAAACCCTGTGCTCTTTCTGCAGGAACGCTTTCTGTGTCGGGGTAAATACTGTACGATGTAATTTCTCTGAAGAATTTTAATTGAATGCCATGCTAAAACGTCTGCCAATCCAAACAGCCTTTGTTAGTGGGCACATTTTTCATGGGGTATTTGCACAGTGCAGTACTATACTGTGGTAAAAAAAAATGAGGAAGTTTTAGACTTAGAAACGTTCACCGTTGCCCAAACCTGATGAGCCATGCCAGTAAATAATGCCTGAATTATACCTGGTTGTGCGCCCACCATGCCCGCCGCGCACCAGAAATAGCCGATCTACAGCTCACACGCGCGTTGCGCAAGTGCGTCTATTTTTGGTACGTGACTCCCTCATGCCGTATAACTCAGGCTTAACAAATGCTTCACGGCACAGGACAGGTTCGACCATTCAAAGCACCGCTAAGCACCGCATGTAGAGTTACTGGAGCCCGCCTATTGGAGTCTTAAGATTTGTTTCGCGTTCGGAATAGCCCGTTAGCATCGCTGCTTTGACGAGAGAGGCCCACCCAGCGTGTGTACTGTATGCACCATTCAGACCTCACATACTGTTTAATCATCTGGTGGTGAGCCAGCGCTGCTGACAGAAACACTCAGAGTCCATTACACCCCACAGCAGACCTTCACCATATTCATTCATGGAAGTGGATTGAATGAAACGGGGGAAAGTGCGTTGCGAGTGCAAAGGTGCACATTAATCCACACTTGTAGAAGATAATTGCTGATGCCTGATCGTTAAGTTATGGATGTCATAGTTGTGGCATACTGTATGTACTACAGTACATACAGTATGCCACAACTATGATACCAGTGGTTCTCACATTCTTTCATGTCAAACACCCCCAAAATTGTATTTGGCTGCGGACCCCCCACCTCAACATTTTTTTTTTGCCAGGGATTTTTCAAAAATAGCAGATCTACAAGCTCATAGTGCGGCACTCGGTGCCAAAGTATAAAATATGGTTAAAGTGGTTAAAATTGTTGTGACGCTATATTAAAACTCATCCAGTGCCATTGACGTATAATCCGCCCGATTTTTTAATTGCCCATAGCGCCATAGAACGCTCAGAACCCACGCTCAGAACCCTTCGTGATCCGAAGATTTGCTGCTCCATTCACTTCTTGGTTAACTTATTACTTAAAAAGGCTGTATCTCGGCTCCTGTGTACCTTTTTTTTTTACTATGTATTTTTGGTCCAGACATGCTATTTTCAAAGGCAGACAACACATGTCAACGAGGTCGTGATGACCTCGTTGACATTTGTGAAACCACACAGTGAAGCCCTCAGTGAATAGCAACCATAAGGGGATCAATCATACTGGAGATAAATATTCTGTGACTACTTGAAAGGTAAGAAAATCGAAAGATCGCTGGTACAGTACGCAATTATTTTTTTATTTAATTGGCACTGAATGAGTTAACTAATTTTGCTGGGGACCCCCTGGTACCCCCCCAAGGACCCCTGGGGGTCCCCGGACCCCACTTTGAGAACCAATGCTGTATGCATTTATAGCTCCACAGATGAGAGGAGAAACAAGAGCACAACGCATTATGAAACATCAACAATGTCATTTAAAGGTTGTGCAATGTGTGTCCAGTGGATGAAGTAGATAGGCAGACTGAGTGACCTAGGGGTGTGCCTAGTTGAGCAACTTAGAACATCACTGACTTCATTTGGGCTGTCTGGTAGTGTGTTTATTCATTTGAATGTCAAATAGGAAAATGAGAGATCAACTTGTCATTATCATTATCTTGTGTAATCTACAGTAGGAAACTTAATCTAGGGAAGGGAAATCGATTGAGACAAACATTCAAACACTATCAGTCTCCTTCCACGATGAATAGTAACAAGAATGGACTTTCCTGACCTTGATATTTCAGATATTGTGTTATTGTGTTGTGAAATATATAGAGAGATAACACTGAGTCGTAGCGGACAGGCGGACATACATACAATATAATGATAATAATGTTCTAATAGCACATGTTCACTTTGTACCTGAAAGCCGCGAGGTACTCTGCATCGCCCATGGGAGGATCCAAGCCACCTGTCCACGCTATATTGACATTGAAGCCGTCACCTGCACCAGCACCCACCTAGAGAGAGACAGAGAGAGAGAGAGAGGGAGAGAAATATTTCATTGGTATTTTTCTCATTGGTTTATTAAATGTGTATGTTTTTTGATACTGTAATGTATGTTCATGTCTCTACATCTTGGCTTTAGGCAATATCACACTGAGCCCTGTTGAAAGTTGGGCAACAGCATAGTAATGAAAGATTTGTGTCAAATGTTCACAAAATCAGCACCAGTGTTGCAAAAGTTACAGCAATTGAGGGACTGTGTTGCTTTTCGGCAACACAAGGGAGTGATTACAATTCCTAAATGAAAGACGCATGGCTATTAATTCGACACCCCCATCCCTCCAGTTTGATTTCTGATACAATTTGTCAAATGGGCTTATAAATCACTCAGAGCCATAACAGCGCATGCACCACCCAGAGACGATTCCCAAGCTTTATGGCTATATTGGGACTAATCTTCATTTGGCACTTGCTAATATTCAGATTTAAGCGATTTCACAAAATGCCAGGATGAATCGCAAAGGACTTCTCCTCTGTTTGACCTTGCATACTTGGAATGGAGGACGACTTGAGGCCCAGGTTTTGGAAAGAAGTAGGCCTACAGATTCCTGCCTCTCTCTTTGTAGTTTTGCTAGCAGCTATTTAGCCATTCTCTAAACCCTTCACCATCAGTCAATGTGGCAGGTCGAGAGGAGAGTGAGGAGGCTGACTGACACGGGCTTGGCAACCGGGCGTCATAATTTCCTTAGTGTGCAAATGTGTGTGTGTGTGTGTGTGCGTGCGTGTGTGTGTGCATGGAGGGGGTGGGGGGTGGGGGAATGGGGGGGGGTGGGTGTGAGAGGGTGTTTGAAAGTGCGAGAATGCTGATGTGCATCGTAGAGCGTCTGACTCCACTCTTCTCTCAGTGGACAGGATGTTCACAGGGTAAACCAAAACCACATGAGGCCGTCCATCCTCTGCCAACTGGTAATGTACCCATATGCACACACATGTGCACGTGGAAACGCGCATGCACGTATGCACGCACGCGCACGCACACACACACACACACACACACACACACACACACACACACACACACACACACACACACACACACACAGAAGAAACACATTCACACAAATCCTCTGTTTCACTTCCACATCTCTTGCGCCCCTCTCTGTCCGCTCATTCTTTCATGTTTCACGAGTTGCTGGAGCGGATTAAGGCCTCCAATGGTTCCTGTGTGGCACTGAGCGCTCTCTGTTATGGCTATGACATCACACATCGACCCCATGGTGCGTTACATACCTACACGGGGGACAGCGAGACTCCAGAGGCTTACCACACAGCTCAACGGAGGTCGAGGGGCCACTTAAGGCGAAGCCACATCCAAGCCATCGCAGCGTTTTATGTACCGTCGCCCATTGGGAGATTTTATGGGAAAACATCGGCCATTTTAACCTCATTATTGTGGGAGAGATTGGGTGCCGGGAGGTGGGGATGCTGGGGATGGAGTGGGTGGTTAATGCCACCGTGGGTTGGGGTCAATTTATCTGACTGGGAATGTGCATCACACTTGTTTTTTTGGCAAGACCACAAGGCAGAATTTATATGCCGGCAGAATTTCCTGTGAGAATGTCAACATGCAGTCATCTTGTGCACATCCTGCAGCAAAAGTTACAAAATACAAAGCGCCGCAGTTCAATGCAGTATTTTGAAACAAGCTGAACTACACTAAACTGAACGAAGTATGACTTAAGTGGTTCCTGCGGTATTGGTTTTATCGGATAAAAGGGTTTCCTGCTTTGAAACCACTCTACAATTTTGGACGAACAAGTCTGAATTAATTAATTGCACCTAAGTTGCAGTACAATGCCTCATACATGGTCAGAGGCCAGCCTGTGTGGTGAACAATCCAAGGACTGGCACAGGTCACATTACAGCTTTTAAATTGATAACCTATATATTACCTAATAGAGGTAAAAACTTTATACACAGCACCTTCAAGCATCTTAAGCGATACGACAAATACGTTCCGTTCATGTTGCGTTCCACTTCAAAAATAAATTAGGATTCATTTATAAAAATAGCAGGTCTACAAGCTCGGAACATGTGTTGTATTTAATTGTCACAAATATAGTTGATGCCTCTGTGGTGCAGGAGATGAATCACTGTTACATAAGCTCAAGGTTGATGGTTCACATCCAGCTTTTGGAACTTTTTCACTCTAGTCAACATCTAAATATTATCAAGCTAAGTATTGAATTATAAACATCTAGGAACATGTTTTCATTAAACAATGATTTTTCACCATGCAGAAAGTGCACACATACACACCCACACGTTCCATCTGGCTTTTTTTTTTCACTCTACCTAAAAACTAAAGGCTAAGTATTAAAATATCCTTAACATCTCCCATGCTTCTATAGCTGTGTGATATCCATCTTGATTGGCTAAGAATTGCTTTCAAAGTTTACGGGAGGGGCCCATTTTGCACAAAATTCCACAAGCACTGCAGGACAGTTTGGTGAGAAACTTTGAATGCACACTACCAGAAGGCCAAGGAAGAACCTCCACACCATTTTTTTTCAAATTGTCCTGTTATAGCGCCACCATGAGACTGATTTTAGCAACAAACAAAAAAGTCTACTATTTGTCCAAAGCCCACTTAACGTTTTGGCCAATCATGCGCGTCAGTCCCGGGGGGGGGGGGTTTTGTCCCCCCCTGGCTTCGGATTGGACCCCCCCAAGTCAGATTGGACCCCCCCCCCCCCCAAGTAATTTAGGATAATTAAAAAAAACTTTTAATTTAAGTTAATAGAATCCGAACCCGCTTTTGAAATCATGACATGCACTAATAAACACTAATTTATCCCCCCCCGTGTAAATCCCAAAATGGTTTGGTCCGTTCGTTTATACACCGTTGGGTGGAGAAGTATAACTCTCGGTTAGACACCGTTGTAGTTTCAACTAGGCTACCTGGCTACTTCTATTTCCAGTAGTGTGTATCAAAATAAAGCGTATGTGGAATTATAACATTATTACAAGTATAGATAAAAAAAACTCTTATTTTGAAATGTGCATCATTTTTGAAAGGAAACAGATATCCACGAAGGCCCCTTGACGACGTGCGTCAAGCCTCCATTCTCCGTTCTCCCATGAGTCCCATCAATAACGTAAACAACAGACGTGAACGTCGGACATTATGGAATATACATGTTTTAGGGCAAAAGTTCATATTTACCCCACCATGCTCTCTGTCTATGTAACAGTAGTCATCTCTTTCGTCATCTTTGCAGAAGGTGAGTAATTAATCAGTGGTGGAAAGTAACTAAGTACATGTACTGTACTCAAGTATAATTTTAAGGTATTTTTACTTGACTGGAGTATTTCCAATTTGCATTACTTTGACTTCTACTCCACTGCATCTCAGAGGCAAATATTATAGCCTACTTTTACTCCACTACAATTATTTGAAAACTTTAGTTAGCCTAATGTTTCTTTGCCTTTGCAGCTTGATTTTAATTGACAAAACATACATAAACCACTTCAGCCCTATTTAAACTTTTGAAAATAGCCGATCTACAAGCTCACAAGCTTGCAATGTGTTGTGAGCTTGTAGATCTGATATTCTGAAAATATTTTAATATATTGATTTTAGCCATGGACCCCCATCTGAAAATGCTGTGTGCCAGGGTCGGGACCCCCAAAAGAGAACATTTGTTAGCTCAGTTTTCATCATGCAGCCATGGGTGGGCCTGGGTATAAAGCTGGCCCACCCAATAGATTTCGCAAAAAAAATAATATATATTTTGATTCATTTATTTATTTTTGATAATAAATCGGTAAAATCAGGCAAAAATGAGAATTAAATAACATAACCCTAACCTAACCCTAACCCTAAAACTGAAATAAAGTAAAAGAAAAAGCACTTTGAAACTGAAGATGATGGTTGTTGATAATTGATAACACAATATATATATATTAAAACAATTAAATAAGCCCCCCCTGCAACGTTTCCTTTTTGCCACACATATACACTTCATGGAGTACATTTTTTTATACCGAATTAACCGAATTAAAGTAATAAAAAACGGAAATAAAAGGGGAATAACCACGAAAACCCGCAAAATAAAAGGGGAATAAAAATAAAATTGCGCGCGCGGTCACAGACGGGCGGACCCCCCCCAGCCTCAAGACAGATTGACGCCACTGTGGCCTCTGTAACTCTTGAACCGTAGCTCGTACATTACAAATAGATTCTCACACACCATTTAGCCCCCGGCCACTTGTGCCAGATTACATTTTCCGCCATTTTGCATTGTTGCTACTGTACTACTCCTACAGATTTTGTCCAAAACTCACACAGACCGTACACATTATCTCTGGGGTCATCTCTGATCTGATTTTTCAGATCCCATTCCAAGTGGCTATGACTGCCTTCCAAAGTTTGCAGGCCTTGGCTAGGCAACCCGGCCTGGCAGACCTGTTCTCCAGGGAGCACACTTTTCTAGTTACATTATGAGTGCAAGCTGCAAGCTCTATTATGAGTGCCTGTTGACACTTACCTCAGCAGGACCTCCGCTACCTGGGAAGAAGTTGCCGTCGTCATAGCGATGCAGAGATATGTACAGCACTCTGGGATCATTGTAGAAGGCTTCCTGGGTGCCGTTACCATGGTGAACGTCCTGGACATTGATTGGAAGTCAAATTAACAAGAGTAACAAGTTAACAAGAGGGTACAATCCTAACTCCCTAAACGGGCAACATGTTACTTCTATCACTTAGACTAGAGGATGCTTGTGTTGTCATCTTTGGTGCTTCACTGTCATCTATGGTGCTTCC
>NC_139944.1:41879252-41901752 GCF_963454915.1 Gymnoscopelus microlampas
TCTCTCTGTTCTTTCCATTCTCAGACCTTGCACCCCCCCCCCCCCCCCCCCCCCACACACACACTTTCATTCTTCTTGTCACTCTGTGTTTCAGAACTCTACATCTCTGGTGGTTTGGTGTGGCGGAACAATGAAATCAGAGGAATTTCTTTTATCACTGACTCTGCCATCTTGTTCCAATCAGACCACTCCACCAGAGGAGCAGAGGGCCGGAAATCCCAGCAGATCAGCCCTCTTATCAGCAGACACCCTGCCCCCTTCCTCTTTCTCTTCCTCCCTTTTCTGCCTCTCTGTCTTCTACCACTTCTTTTCCCCTTTCTCTTTGCCCTCTTCCACACCCATCCCTTGTTCTGTCTTCTAACTATTCTCCTCCTTTGTCTTTGCTCCTGAATGCTTCATCCCCTTCCCAGAGCTTACCCCCTCCAACTCCTTATCAAAGCCATGTTGGCGGCTTTCACCATCCTCTTCCTCAGTTCTCCTCTCTTCTTAATCTCTCTCTCTCTCCATATTTCCTTCCTCCCTTCTTTCATGTTCTCCATTAACTGCTCCTCCATTTCTATATGCTCTATCTCAATTCTTCTTCTTCTCCATCCAGCCCCCCACCCCTTCCCAGCCCTCCCTAAATTCATTTCCAAGAAATAAATTCCTTCTCAGTCAACCACAGTTCCGCAGGCATTTATGCTTTTGTAAAATTCTCTCCTTTTTCTTTCCCTTGTCGCTCGTCGCCCTCTTCCATCTCTCACCTTCGTGTAGCCTTTGATATCTGATTGGCTTTCACGCAAAATGTAAGCCAGCAACAACAGCATCTACAATTTGCAGTACTATTAGCTTAATTGTGTAATGAGGTACAATCATCCATGTAATGTTTGCTGTTCAGTAATGCGATTAGATAAGTGGAAGGATTCCCACATGACTTCTCATTGTGTTTTACTGACTGAGGCCTGTGATGTTTGCACACGCATGCGCACTTGTGTGTGTTTGCATTGTGCGTGCATACACTGTTTGTGTGTTTGTTTACAGTGATACTCACCCCAACTCCTCCACATGGCAGCATCACAAACATCCGTTTGGATAAGATTCCTGGAATTGATTCAAGACATTCGACAGACGTGTAAATAATACTGTTTAAAATATATAGTTGTAGTATGTGCGGGCATGCGTGCACACACACACGCGCGCGCACACACACACACACACACACACACACACACACACACACACACACACACACACACACACACACACACACACACACACACACACACACACACACACAGTACACCTGCGGTTCCATATGTGCACATTTCTGTGTTTGTGTGTGTGTCATGAAGGCATATTTGTTTATTTGTAAGTACACATGTACAGTACAGTATACGGTTATACTTGAATGTGTGTGTGTGTGTGTGTGTGTGTGTGTGTGTGTGTGTGTGTGTGTGTATGTGTGTGTGTGTGTGTGTGTGTGTGTGTGTGTGTGTGCATCTCACCAGCCAGCTTGCGGTTATCCAGTTTGAGGCGGTTGAGGGGATTGGTGCCGTAAAGAAGCACATGTTCCTCTGAGTGGACTGACTGCAGCTCCTCTAGAGTTGCTTTCCTACTGCGGATACGCTACAAACCAACACGCACACGCACACGCACACACACACACACACACACGCACGCACGCACACGCACACGCACACGCGCACACACACACAGATATTAGAATCTGCAAACGTGGCACCTGAGATAAATCATTAAATGTGATTCTGCGTGCGTGCGTGCGTGTATACGTCATACCTCACACTGGTTCCTGAGGCCTCGTTCGTGGAGTCTGGACCAGATGCTCTGGATTCTCCCAGCATGCTCAGGATGACGACTGTTGTCACCACAGGTACACTGATGCTTCTGCATCTGAGTGTCATAAACCAGACCTAGACACATGTATGTACGCACACACACACACACACACACACACACACACACACACACACACACACACACACACACACACACACACACACACAAATAACTTTTTTTAAATACTATTTATCCACATTCTCATGAGAAAGTGGTGGTGGTACTGACAGCTGTTGTACTGCAGTATTACAACTAAGAGACATGGTGCGTATCTTATTCTATTGTCTCTAAAGCCAATGCTCTATGCATTTATTATTCAAGTGACTTGTCCCTCACCTGTGGTGAATCGTAGCTTGACGGGCGTGTCTGGACCAGGACTGGGCAGAGAGAGGGAGCCCGTGACGGTGAGTTTTGCTGCAGGAGGGAAGAGAGAGGTGACGGGCAGTGGGGATGAGCGGGCACGTGACAGCGGGCGGTGGCTCCCCACCAAGAGAGGCAACGGCAGGGAGTCTAGCAGGGAGCCTGGCGTGCGGATCACCTGCCTTGATGGCTCTGAGCGCAGCGACTACGCGGAGGAGAGACAAACAAAGAACAAAACAATGAGACTAATTCAGGACCGGTGCAGAATGGACAACAAACCATTAGGATTTCCCCCTCATTTTAGCATTTTCATTTTTTCATTTCTGGTACATGGTGCAGTGGTGTAAAGTAAGTACATTTACCCGAGTACTGTACTTAAGTACAATTTTGAGGTACTTTTACTTGTGTACTGGAGTATTTCCAATTGTCTATACTTTTACTTCTACTCCACTACATCTCGGAGGCAAATATTGTACTTCTACATTGCAGTATTGATACTTTTAGTTAAGTAAAGTATCAGAGTACTTTTTCCACCACTGATGGTTAACCTAACCATTCATTATCGAGCCAGATGGATAGCATAACCAACTGAACAAGTACCTAAAACATCCCCAAGTTGGCGGCAGTAACTATGACTGCCACCCTGGACTTAACAGCTTCTGTATGTGAAGCTGCGGCGCCCCCTAGTGACAAGAACATATATTGTTTAAGCGAGAGCATTTATGTGACCCTGGCTTGGTTGGTAACGTATCAGATTACAGACGGGACTCAGTAGAATACACGACACATAAGGCCCTTAGTGAACTCAATATTGTCTACAGAAGTGAAACTTGGGAGACTACTCTGCCTGCCTTTAAGCCTGTTGAACTCCAAACCTGCCCTACACAAGGCATACCGTACAGTGCTGTGAAACAGTAAATACATGAAAACCCTTTTCACCATAGTTGGCTTGGTGAACATCATTTCAATGCTATTGACCGTAAACTTAAAATAAAGGTTTTCATGGGATGTAGGCTACACATTTTTTGAATGCTACTTGCATTAAAAAAAATAAGTTTGAAGTCTTGTCAGGGCAGCTTAGCGGGTAGAGAGGACATCTGGTAATCAGAAGGTCACTGGTTTGCCTAGCAACCCGCCCATTTCAAAGTGTCCCAGAGCACTTAACCCATTATCCCCTGTGGGATTAACAGAGGTCTCCCCTTGACACCAAAGTTGTCGTCGGTAGGCACATTTTCGAACCATCCAACAGTCGACCTCTGAGACATCCCATAGTGAGCATTAATGAGGACCCATATAGACAAATCCATAGAGCGCTGCGGTGTCAGACTCCTGCTGCGGTGTGCATTCTGACACCGCAATTATGATTGCGCCAGGGGAGCGCTCTGTGGATTTGTCTATATGGAGATGACAGACATTCCACCTCTCAAAGTTGCGGGAGTCTCCCGGAAATTAGCGTCTGCTCGGGAGTGGTAATAAATCTCCTGCAAATGCCGGATTCGGTCTAGAGCCCACCTACTAAATATTACGAACATATATGCTAATATATGGCAAATATATGCAGAATATATGCTGCATATATGCCACATTCAGGTGCATATATTTGCTATGAGGATTTATAGGAAATATATCTGTCATATATTTTGTGGAGTGTCGCTTGGAGCCCAGGCTAACTGGCGTTTCCACCAAGGCAAGCAGAGGGCTGAGGAGAGGTTTCAGCACCACAGACAGTGCAGAGCACTTGGGCAAGTAGTGGAAGGAAGGTATGTGCCTGTTTTCATCCTCACTCAACTTGATATGATGACACCTCAGGTCTGATTGCCAGAGTGGTGACAGCCTGGTCTGATCAGCCCAACGCTATAAATGTTTGCTGAACGTCTCCTCAGTTAAAACTCACTCCCTTGGTATGGATGCAGGCTTGGGCGGCAAGCAAAAACACACGCCAACATTTGTCCATATATGGCTTGTTAAGACTGAATAAGACTAATTTTGGTTTCTACTCTCTTCCTAGGCACCATAGGGCACCTCATGGACTAGAAAAGTGTTATTGAAATACCCCAATCCGGGAGGAATTTGTTATTATTTTCCCCTACCTACCTTTGTTAAAGTTTCCCCCCAATAAAAGACTGCTTTTATTGGGAGTTACTTGTTTATGCAAATCAAGTGACTCTGTGGTTGGTTTTGGTCAGCACTCCTCACAATATCCACATATATGTTAAACATGGTATAAGTGGTATATATAAAAAAAATGTGGGTGCATGTCGCCTTTCCGACGTTAACGAACCCTATACCTAACCCTAACCCTAACCACACGCGGAAGCCACTAGTCGGAGTGGCGAGATGTTGGAATGGAGAAATTAACCCAAAAAATGTATATGTTAATATATTTTCTTGACCTCCCTGAAATGAAAATTTCCAGGGTGGGATGGCTGAGATGATGATGAAAAAGTATGATTGTCCATTGTAATTTGTTGATCAATCTCTTTTTTTGAAGGGGAGGGCCTACTATTGATAGTACAGTGGAGATTTGACAGGAAACGGGGAAAGAGTCAGGGAGTGACACGCAGCAAAGGTCAGCCTGGCTCAGGAATCAACCCAGGGACTCACTGTCAGGCTGCATCAGAGACTTTGGTACTGCCTCAACCACTAGACTAGGCCAACTGCGCTCCCTACTGGTCAATCTTTAATGGTTTTCATTGGATGTACTTCCTCTGAGTTTGTGTGTGTGTGTGGGGTGGGTGCACTGCTTTTCTCAGTATACCTGATTGAGTGGGTGAGCGTGATCGACCAGGCTCTCTCGTGAGGAGGTAGTGGACTCTGTGTCGTAGACCGAGTCTGTGCTGGCTCCGCTCTGCCTTCTCCTGTGGTAGCTTTCCTCACACACCGAGCTCAGCTCCGAGCCTGAGCCCAGCTCCTCCAGGTCCATGTCCTCTGATGGGATCTGCGTGAGGCGCGGCTTCTCGCTGGACTTGTTTATCGACTGACATGATGGGACCAAAGGTTACACACATGTCACGTGTCTGTTTAATGTTTATGGTTACTCAAAAAAGTTTGGTTATCCACTTTAACCTCTGTCATTTTAAGATTTCTTTGGCTATTCAAAAATAGCAGATCTCTCTGTCATTTTAAGATTTCTTTGGCTATTCAAGAATAGCAGATGTACAAGCTCGTAGTGCAGCACAGAGTGCTGCGCTATGAGCTTGTACTGTAGATCTGCTATTTTGGAAAAACCTTGAAAGTTTGTGTAAATCTTTGAATATATATATTTTTAAAGAGAACATTTGTAACTCTTTGCTTCTGGGGGTCCCTTGAACAACATATTTTACAAATGTTCGCTTTAAAAAATATATATATTCAAAGATTAGCAAAAAATGTCATGATTTTTCAAAAATGGCAGATCTACAAGCTCATAGCCAGGGTTATGAGCTCATAGCACTCGTGCTGCTCTATGAGCTTGTATATCTGCTATTTGTCTGGTTAACCCTGATATCCCTACTTTGGGCAAGTCATTATAGGCGACATTTCTCAAAACGTTTGAAGAATTCTCCCAAAATAGCAGCTCTATAAGGTCATGTCATTATAGGGTTCGGCTGGTTAAAGCAAAATTACAAGCTCACAACTAAGTATAACTACAGTATAAGGCTTTAGGGTTAGTGTTAAAATTTCACCTTGTTCTGCTTAAGCCGGTCCAACATCAGATTGTTGTGGTACACTTGGTGCTGGGTAGATGGGTGGAGGCTGGCGGCAGAGGGCACTGGTGAATGGCTATAGGGCGGCGGCTCTGAGCGGGTTCGACCCAGGAGTTTGTGGGCCGATTCCCCTCTGGTGGGGGACGACAGGAGATGTGTCGGCTGCTGCACGGGCACTGGGCTCAAGCCACGGACTGGAGGGAGAAAGATAGGGAGGCAGAATATAAATATACATTTTTATTTGGCTGCATCTAATGTCATTGTCAACTCATTATAAAAATGTCAAAAAGCAGCAGAATGTTAATGTATGTATGTGTGTGTGTATGTATGTATGTATGTATGTATGTATGTATGTATGTACATACGTACGTACGTACGTACGTACGTACATACATATATATATATATACACAGTATATATATGGTACACCAGAACCTGTCTTAAACGTTCCGATCTTTCTAATTCCCTGTCTGTAACCGTTGCCAAGAAACAACAGAAAACTGTAAGAAAAACAAGTTAGTGTGATGTCATGTTTATTAGCTTATCATTAATAGTATAGTAGTACTGTATTTTTATCATTTAAAATTTGATAGAGCTGTAAACAGCTCATAGGATATCAGATACTGTAGGATAGAATGTTGACGTATATATACAACTAGAGGTCCGGCGGGGTACCAAAATCGTGGGATAAAAATTTCCAAAAGTAAAACAAAAAGAAAATTAAAAAAAAATATATATATTTTTTTTTTATTTTCCTGGGGGTCCCCGGACCCCCTGGGAGTGTTGGGACCCCTGTGGAACATGGCGGAGCCCTTCGACTGTTTTTTTTTCATGAAGGTGGTTGCTTGTTTCTGCCGCAAATGTGGCAACACCGATATTTTCTTGTGTTTTGTGCTTATCTTCTGAAAACGTGGCAGCGCAGATGGCTCAGTTGTTGTGGGAAGTGGGGAGATGACAAAGTTGGCTGCGTGTTTTGCTTTGTGTTTGGGATGTACATGGCACGTGAATGACATATTGTGATACAGACATGACTGAAGTGAAAGCAACGGCCTGGGTCATCAAAAAGGTAAGCTAGAGGGGGGGGGGGATGAAGCGAAGGACGCGCTTGTGTTGTTGTGCTGGCGATACAGAGAGCTGCGGAGTTTCAATGGCGGCCGCTTCGTGTTGTTTTGGCTAAAGCCATCGGCGTTCCATCAGCGTAGAATTAATTATGTTGCGAGGTGGAAAATATGTAGTGAGCAATGATAGGTGGCCTACGCCACCCGTAAATTCAGCGTGCACGCCGTGGCTACTGTGGTGGCGAGATGTGGTGTGTCGGTGTTGTGTTTACTCGACAACAGAGCTGTGGGTATGGCGTCAGCGGGGGGGGGCGGAAGTCAATCCTCGATTATATATGTAGATGTCGTATAGACAATGTCGGGTGTCTGCTCTACGTAAAGATGTAAAGTGTCTTGAGACAACTTGTTTTGACACTTTAATTAAATTGAATTGAATTGAGTGTTTAATTAAATTGAATTGAATTGAATTATAGCAAACTATATTAATTATTGATTTCTCTGACAGAAATAGAAAAGAGATGGGCAGATTAATGGTTAGTGATTATGCTCGCTCAAAGGGCAAAAATGGAGACATTAAAATTCTAGGAAATTTATTTAAAAATTCAAATTACTATTAAAGATAATATATGCCTGTTATATTTTCTCTTATATTCACTTTATTTCTTTATCAGTGTTGGTAAAAGTAGCCTACTGTGTATGAGATATTATGGTTGATTTACAGTACAAGTTAGCTTTATTGTCCAGTGGCAGTAGAGGGCGCTATTGTTCTATGCATACATGCAGGTAAGTAGGGGGTAGCTGAGAATCCACTACACTACACCTTATAGCAGGGTTGAAAAACAAACAAAAAACATTTAGTTAACGGAAATTAACTAAAACTAACTCAAATAAAAGCAATCAGACAAAATGCCCCTGGTTTTAGTCTTTGTCAAAAATCTTAAAAGATAGCAAAAATTGCTGATCTACAAGCTCACAACGCATCTACAATTTGTAGATCTGGTACAAATGTGACCTTTTCTTGCGCCTGACTATTGACTAATCGAAATTACAATAAAACTAAAGCTGAAAGTCCGTACACACCGGGAGCGTTAATTATGTGCGATTAATTCACATTCATTTAAACAGCTGTTCATATTATGATTTCCACCTGTGACCTTAAGGCATCACCAAATGCATAGTTTGATGTAAAATAATCACGTCACATTTTCGTTTTGTTTATTCGCATAACGACCTTAAGCCTTTTGAAAAGTAAACTTAAACTAGCAAACCCTCTTTAGAAACAAATCAAAACTAAACTGAAATTGAAAACAATACGCAAGCGAATAAATATGAAAAAATCAAAACTATAGTCTAATAACCTTGCTGTAGCTTCTAGTGCAAATAGATGTGTAATGTGTGACATTACGCATCTCATGTGTTTTATCTGCATTCACATTTTTAAATGCATGTGATTTTGTTTGTTTTTCCATGTCACAACATGCGTGCATGCACAGCTGTGTGCCTGTTTTTAAGCACAGCCAAACATGCATGTTTTTACCAGTGAGGAATTGAGTGTGCAACAGTCCAGTGTGTGGCTCCAGTATAAGCACAGGCTGCAGGCGCTGGGCCAGGCCTGGACTGCTGCCGTCTAGAGGCAGGTACACCTGTGGCAAGGCAGGCATTGGCATGGCCCTGCCCACACGCTGGCACATCGACTCTCTGTCAGCCTGGGTGGAGGTTGGGGAAGAGGCAGAGGAGGTAAATAAGAATCATTAATGACGGTGAAGAAAAGAGGAGAGGAGAGGAGAGGATGAGAGGAAGTTGGAGAGGAAAAGTTAGGAGAGAAGGAGATGACAGGTTTATTCATGAGAAATAGCTCCGTAGAGTAAAAGGGTGGAAAGCATACCGGTAAGGTGAAATTATCACATAAAGACACAAGACAAGTGCTGAGTGAAAATATTCACCAACTGAATGACTCACAGAGATGGAAATACCACATACACTGACACAGTGAGGGGAAGTGAAACACAGAACTCGCCTTTATATACTGTGTGCCATACAGGCTATTCAGAGGTAAAGCACAATTGGATGGTTTGTCCGTTTATCATATATACTGTAGCAGAAAAAGCCCCTTCAGTTATTCGTTATTAGAGTGACGCGTGTTAAGCGTCCAGTAACTGATTTGAATCATGACAGCGAATGATTGATAGGTGTGAGAGCTGACCTGTGCAGGAAGTCCAGCAGAAATGGTGGGCATAGTGGTTGAACTGGCCTCCCAGTTCAAGGTGAAATGTGCTAAGCTGCCATCCTTTAGAAGAAGCCTCTGGGCCTGAGAGAGAGAGAGAGAGAGAGAGAGAGAGAGAGAGAGAGAGAGAGGCAGGTATAGACACACGTTTATAAATGTTGAGATGAAAGGAGATTCAGTAGCCTGTTAGAATTAGCATTTTCTTGACTACAATGTGTGATGCATTGATGCTGCATAACTCCTTATGAATATAAATACATCCCTCCAGTATGTGATATGATAAAAGGCATTTTAGTAACAGTATCTCTGCTGTATACTAACATAGATAAGCGTCGCTGTCGGGCAGAAACCTTGTATCTCCATATTTCAACTTTTTCATGTTTTCTGTTTAATGCCTTGCTTCATCATACAAGAGTGTCGCACAAAAGTAGTGAGAATAGCAGATCTACATCTGTCATGTTTCTGTAGCGCGGCTGTTTTCACTATTTTAAAACGTTTTTGAAATAATAATAAAAAAGGAACAGTTTTAGACATAGCAAGGTTTCTACCAGACAGTGACGATATAGTAGAATGTAGATATGTAGTTAATAAATGTATTAATCACATACACATCTTTTATTTGCCTTGGGCGAGGGAGTGATAATAGGATCGAGAGGGTGATACTGTAAGTTTGCGCTGTTTTGTCAGCTGCCCTATATCTTCCCTAGCGGTTATATGGCAGCTGACCAATCAGCTCAGCTAAAGTACCACCGTGCGCACGTGACGACACTGCCGAAGGAACTCATGTCAAATAGGGACAAAGCTCGGTTGCTGTGGATGGTTTGGTAAAGTCCACAGCTGAGGGAACACTCAAGTTTATCCGGGCAAAAAGGAACCAAAGCCTCAAGAGTGGAAAACAACAACCTTCAAACGTTCACAGAGTGTGTAATGACAGGCTGGCAGCCAACATCACCTGCTGTGTTATCAACCCACTCCCAGCGGGAAACCCACTTCATTCACTGGAGCAGTTCCCCGATGCTTTAACTATTCACTTAAAGCATCGATCAAATCTTACTATCTCTGTGCAGTTGTGAATAAATAAGGCTATGGGTATTTGATAAACAAACGATCACCCAGGATTTGTCGCTGCCCTACTCAAGGGCTTATATATCAGAGAAGGTCGAAAATACATCAAGAAGTATTTTGATACGAATTACAAATAGTAAGGGATCACAATACAAATACAAAATACTGGTCTGAGAAATGGATTTGAGATACAAACATGTATTTTGTATCACAGACACCAGGATACTGACACCTGGTAAAACCTGCAAGGAGGGTTTAATCCCAGCAGCAACGACGACGCAACGCACAGAAGAATGCTCACTTCTGGTCAGACGAAGGAGGAGTCAGGCCCGGAGACGACCCACAGTGCCCAGAGCCTCCTGGTGTCGCCAACACCTGCTGCTAACATCTCACTTAACCTGGCCTGGCATTGGCCTGATCGGCCTCGGTCGGGTCGCCTGGAGGAAGGTGTCTGTTGCAAGACCCGAAACACCCAGTGACTCCAGGAAACAAAAACTGATGATGTGTCCAAGTTTGTGCATCGGTTGATGTTTTATTAACACCAAAACGTAAACGAAAAAACGGAAATTTCCACGAGGCTTCATTCACAAGTTGAGGCAAGGACCAGGTTATATGAAGTCTGTCTCAAGAGCCGCCCTACTCTGCCTCTCATTTGTGGTTCAATTTGAGGCGGAGTAGAAGTGACATCTCACATAGTGTTTTATTTATTTATTTATTCCACAGTATACACCTGCGTAAATGTTTAAAATAAAATGACTGCCTCCCCCTGGCCAGCCGGGGCGCCTGATGGAGGGGAAAGGAACTGGTTGGAATAACGTGTTCCTTCCATGCGCTAAGTGCTACCGGGGAAACTCCCCCCTGTCGGGTGATAAAAAGGCTTGTTAGCTCTCATGCATTGAAGGAGGCATGAGCTCGGTTCTGAGCTCTCCCTAGGCTGGCAGAGGGAGTGTAGTGCCCAGGATTACTTAGACAATTGGCACTGGGTGAAAAAAATGGGGTTACAAAATCGTGGGATAAAAAAAGAAAAGAAAAAAAGAATGCAAATACGTATTTCAAATACAAATACTGCCCATCTCTGCTGAATTTGCATGCAACTAAGTATACATCTGCCTTCACGCAACCGTGGGCTGGCTTTACTGGGGCTGATACACTGGATTGGATGAACTTGGTTGGGTGAGCTCGGGTGACCACAAATGCCTGGGTGATAATCTATATTTATCATAGACAGTTAACGGCTGGTAAATAATTTTACCAGGCTAAATGTCTATTTAAAAAAAACACTGCTAACTGCCTGCCTATTGAAACATACATGACCATTTAAGTGCATTACCTGGAAAACAGATTGATAGTAATGTTTTAATTAGATGAGGAGTGATCGAGTAACATGGGCACGGTCCATAGTGGCCTTCTCAAATCTCCCTGTTTAAAACATCGCCCACCACTACTGCACACTACTGCATTAAATGCCCAATTAACATTCAACTGATTGCTTTTGCTTACCACCTGACATAAAATCAATGGAATGCCAAGTGAAATGATCACAATGTTACTTTTCAAAGCTGATTAATTTATAGGTATAAAAAGGTAGGTGTAAACTATACTACTTTATCAGCAGACCTATTACGCCGTGATTCTGCAAGAGGCTAGCTGGCTATTACAGGGTCTGTGTATTTGTGTGTGTGTGCGCTTGTCCGGTGCTAGCCTCACAAATTGGCGGTCCGATCAGCACCAACATTTTTTATGTTACGCTACCAGTAGACCACAGAAGTACCTCCACTAATTTGTTTTCACATGAAATATTTTACTTTATAATGTAAGTCAATGGGGCTGCAATCACACTGAAACCCTGCCCAAATTTGAACGTCATAGATGACTGCAGGTCTCACAGGCAAGTCAGAGATCCACATTGGAGCCATATTGTTTCTTATGTGGATACCGAGATCACATAATGTCCTTAAAACATTTGTTTTACAATGACCACTACAATGGTTAATGTCTGCCTCTTACTGAGACGAGGGACTTCAATGAGGGTTCAACATAGAGAGGAAGTTGGACTCACTTCATGGGCCAATCCTCCGCTGTCTGACAGGGGACTGTCGTTGGGTGAGCTTCCCCCTGACACAGGGGTGCTGCCGCTGCTCTGGGAGGAGTCTGCTGTGACAGGAAGGAGAGGCAGCTGCTTAGTTAACCACTTTATCCCTATTTAAAAAATAGCTACAATAGCTGATCTACAAACTGCGTCACACGTATTGTAGCACAGATTAGGACAGATGTTATATATAATAGTCTAATCAAGAAACAATTTCGCTGATCCCCTGCAGTACCTCCGTGGACCCCCTAGGGGTCGCGGACCCCCTGTTGAAGACCTATGCTGTAGAACATATAGCTACTGTAACCAGAGCGTTTGAGTTCAGGTGTGTAACTCTGTAGAACAGTGGTTTCAGCCTGTGGGCCAAGGACAACTGGTGCTCCACGGGGGTATTGCAAGCGGGGCCCAAACACTAATACTTTAATGATAATATAACATTAATATTTACAACGTAATGTAAAAAAGACATATGACATTGTATTTATTTCTATAAATGATACCGATAAATAGCAACAAAGTATACTACGCTGGCTACATTGATCCAAGCCGGACCCATCTGACCACTTAAGTGGTCACTTTCAACATGTTCAAGTCGGCCCTGATCCAGAAAAGGTCCTAGCTATACTGTACCCAGGGGGTCTCCTGTCCTGTGCTTGATGGTGGGAGGGGCGCTGATCTTTCTCTGTAGAGGATTCTGCCTGGTGTTGATGTGTTTCTTTAACTTCCACTTCAGGGTAGGCTCTGACACTGCACACACAAACACACACAAACACAAATCCATGATCATGTGCAAGACGATATGCATGCATGCATGCAAGCACACACACATACGCACACACAAAAACGCGCGGACGCACGCACACACGCACACATACACACACATTTGAATTATTTGATTTGGATCTGCACAAACAGCGCAATACATAGATCCAAACACTGATCAGAAGGAGGTTACATTACGGTCAAACACACAGGAAAAGGAAATGCTAATTGTGTCCGCAATCTCACAATAACCACGGATCAGCATTAACCAGAGAAAATCAAACCGCAAATACTGTGCACTCAAATCATAAGCCTGGTTCATTTTGCATGACAAATCTGCATTGTGAACCCAATAAAGAACTTGTGATACAGTGACAGTAGCATAAAACACTTGTGTTTACATTGGTCGGGCGACAACTTGGCCAAACAAAACAATCAACCAGTACGGTAGCTGTTTCAGAGCAGATAAAGGACAGCTTGTTGTTATTGCTAAGAGTACCGGTGGGAGTGAGCGTGTGAGCGTGTGAGCGTGTGTGCTTGTATTACTGTACTGCGTCGCTGCTTCACATGTTGTGAGCTTGTAGATCGGCTGTTTTTGGCTTTTCACTTAAAAATGCAATGAAGTCCCGGACAGCTGGCGTAGCGGTCCGGGCACCTAGGCTGCTAATGTTTGAATCCCGATCCGGACGACCTTTGCTTCGTTGCCCATTTCTCTCTCCCTGTTTCCTGTCAATCTACTGTATACTATCAAATAAAGCCAGAAAAAGCATTAAAAAACGCTGTCCTAACATGCTGATGTTCTCACAAGTATAGTGATACAAACGTGTGTGTGTGTGTGTGTGTGTGTGTGTGTGTGTGTGTGTGTGTGTGTGTGTGTGTGTGTGTGTGTGTGTGTGTGTGTGTGTGTGTGCGTGCGTGCGTGCGTGCGTGCGTGCGTGCGTGCGTGCGTGCGTGCGTGCGTGAGTGAGTGGGAGTGTGTATTAGAAGCCAGTGGAGTTGTGCAGACGGTTGCTAATGCAACACAGGTAAATACTGACATGTTAGTGTAAGAGATGTACAGTCGAAATAAACCACTCCTTCTGTCACTCATACAGCCTGGTAGACCTGCTCTGGACGCGCCTCTCACGCAGTTCATTTTACGCATACCTCCCGCTAATGTTATGTAACTGCTCTTGCCATTGTGTCTTGCTTGCGCTGTTGTTTTTTTTATGACTGTTGGGTCTCTTTCTCGCCCCGGAGGCCTGGTACTTGATGACTTTCCCCTGTCTTGGCCGAAAGTACACTTCCATTCTCTCTCCCTCCCTCTCTCTCTCTCCCTCCCTCTCTCTCTATCCCTCCCTCTCTCTCTCTCTCCCTCCCTCTCTCCCTCATCCAGAATAGGTAACTTAATGAAAGTTTCCTTAGATACTGGAAAGTATCATGTATCATGTATACCCCACAAAGTTAAGCTGTCATAAGAGGAGTGCTTGTGATTTTGAGTCTGAGTAACTCAAATTACATTGAGTACATTGAGAATGGAAAGTGGAAAATCACCAGTCATCTGGCCTGTACCTGTACAGAGGGAGCCCCATCATATAGCTGCCAATGTGGTTCCTTACCTGTCCTACGAAGGGCACGTCCGTTGCTCTCATCGCAGGATGCAGGCTGTGGCGTTGGAGACATGTCAGGATCACGGCCAAGTTCCCTGGGCAACCAAATAATGACATCAAGGATTAAATAAGTGTTAACAAGGCAGCCAGGAAACCCCTGTCTCAGAAACATTAAAATCTCAATAGCTTGTTTCTTTTCTGATACTTAACCCTGTTCTGGTAACCATGGTGGGACATAGGGCATGACGCACTATTTCTGCATAACATCCGGTTCTGTTTTGTATGCATTGTGGTTCTTCTGAGTATGCTGGCCTCTGTGTGGCACCATTTCCTCAAAAACCTATTATATGAATGCAATAGTGGCCGCCACAGAGTAGACTAACAATAAACCTTATTTATTCAATTACGTTAACCATCAAACATGGCTTGTTTTCCAGCCTAGCATAAATGACAAATTAAGTTCTACTTCCGCCTAAGTTTGGTTAAAAGGAAATGTCGGACTGAAACCTAAAGCTTGGCAGTGCATTTGTGTTTTTTGTATATTAAAAAAAAAAAGAAAAGAAAAAAGTATAATGTATAATTCTATTAAACTATTACAGGTATTCAACTAGGCTATGTTAATACAATATTTTCACTATGCACAGGCCTAAAATCATGTACTTTAAAAAATACAAATACAACCATTGTCTAGGAGGATGTTATGCTAATCATTATGTCCCAAGACTAACAGCAGAATCTGTCAGTACCACTGCCTTAAACATGTAGGGTTGTTGTTCGTAGCTTGGTGTCTCATAGCATGGGTCTACACCACAGATTAATTCATTAATTTAATCCAGAGTTCTCCACCAACAGATAGGGTCTCATATATCCAATGCCACAAACCCCCATGTTGCCTTAGTGATTTCTTTAGCATGAGAAGAAGCTTGGATTTAGATAAGACCAGAAGAGTCGCCTATGTCAATGTTTTGTTCCCACGCAGATCAATTTCCATGTGCTGGCTGTTAGTGTCCTGTGTCCTGCCATGTTTGAGGTGTTGACTTGGTGCATGGTTCTCGCAGCATAGACTGTTTATGTAAGGAACGCCGAAGACATGACTTGACAGATTTCAGGAGGATTTAAATTCTTCAACCATCTCTGGCAGTGGCCATGGTGTATGGAAAAGAGTGCGGAATACAATAGCGCGGACATTCACTTTGTCACTTAAACACTTGCTTGCTTTCATTTAATTTTTCCCACCACACAATTGGCTAAAGCGCGGTATATAAAGGGAGGTGATATAACTACAAATTGACATCATTCCTAGCTTCGGAGGGGCGGTCCCAGAACCTTTTTTCGGAACCCGACACCGGAAGGAGTATGTATTGCGCTTAAGAGAAGGCCGGGTGGGGAGGAGGAGAAAAGAATATCAGTGAGAGGGGGGATATTTGGAGGAACGCAAAATTATTTTTTATTTTGATTCCGAATTGTGACACCCCTAATCTCTTATTGACCTGCATCCATATACACCTACAGGTATATCCACATCCACTTACTGAATATCCACATCCACCTACAGTACATCAACACCCACATACTGCACTTCCTGCATAAATCCACCTACATCCACATTCCTGTTGGAATGCTCCTGTTGTTAGAGCTGTTGTGGTTGGGTGAACTCCTCTCTAGAGCAGCATGCTTCTTCATCATCAATACCTTCCGCAGTTTCTGCCTCACCAGGGGACTGGCTACTGCACCTGCCAGTCAATAAAAACAATCATCCTATCAGGAGCAGGAAACCATCTTCATTCCTCCCACCCTGAGTCAACACACATCAGTCAAAGTGAATAGTGATGACACTGTTCAAAACACTGCCTGTTTTTCCTGACAAGAATGACACTTGCATCAGACAGCTTACGTTTCACATAAAGTGGTCTTCCACAGAACCTAAAAACCACAACATTTACATTAAGGAGGAACACACATACTTACTTTGCTCCTTCTTACTCTTGTGCATCAGCTGCTGAAGTTCCTCTGTATTCTCGCGGTCCATCTCTCTTTGCCTCTGTTCAAAGTTATACTGAAAGACACAAAGTAAAAACAGCGCAGGTGCTGAACTTGTGAGCTACACAACGATTAAAAAAGCATAACCAGCTTAAACATCTCCAAATACAACCTGACCCTACCGGACAACCTGTACGGTATAATAGTACATTTTTAGCCGTTCATCACCTCTCACACCATTACCACATCCATGACTCAAAACAATCACAATGACACAGAATGGTGCTTTATTCAACCTGAAACTAATTGCTGCTTTATGTTCATGAAGCTTTTAGTAGTAAGTAGTCCAAAGACTTCCTCGATTGGTTGCTTAAAATTGGTCATGCACTTAAGAATTCACATCCTGTACACTGTACAGTATGATGCAACTATTCAGCCAGATATGGTATCTGCTGTGGGAGGATATGGGAATTCCAAGAGCATAAACTGGAACATGTTCCCATGAGACCCTTCTTGATACCAATGCTCCTACCAGTGGTGTAAAGTACATTTACTCAAGTATTGTGCTCAAGTACTATTGTACTCCAATTTTCAGTACTTTTACTTCTACTCCACAACATCTCAGAGGCAAATATTCTACTTTTACTCCACTACAATTATTTGAAAACTTTAATTTAGTAACTAGTTACTTTGTAGATTTTGATTATTATTACAAAACATACATTACCCACTTCAGCCCTATATGCATTTCGGCCATTTGAAAAATAGCCGATCTACAAGCTCACAATGCGTCGTGATGCGACACATTGTGAGCTTGTAGATCTGCTATTTTCGAAAGATTTTTATACATGTAATACATTTGAAAACTTGTGAAATAGGACGTTCTGCATAATGAGTACTTTCTATCTTTTGGTATTTTACGTACATTTAGAATTTAGAAAAAAAACACTGGTAATTATCTCTGCATGTTCTGAGCCTTTTTCAACGGCAGTGATGAATGACCTGCTCTGGCTGCTGGGGGAGCTGCCTGTTGAGGGAATTTTCAATGAAGACACGTTTATTTTTTGAAGCTTTACTTATCATATTGCGGGAACAGTACAGTACATGCCCTTACCTGTAAGTGCTGCTGAGAAAACTGGGAGCAAGGCTGGGAAGAGAAGGGTCCAAGGAAGAAGGGGTGGTGGGGGACAAGCATGGCAGAGTCCAGGCCAGGACGAACCAACCTCTGGGTGACACTCAGGTCCATAGGTTGCTCCCCACTTACCGGTGACAAAACTTGATTGGTGACTGTCACATCCACTGAAGAAAGAGAGGGAGAGAAATAGATGCTCTTCAGTGATCAATCATTCGATTTGTTGAAGAGTTAAAATGTAAGGAATGCATTTTTTTCGGCGTGTTAACGTTGTGGATTTGGCACAAAAATGTAACTCGCACTTATCTACAGTATTAGTGTCAGAGTGTTGGGGCTTGGATTTCTTTGGGTGATGGGAGGACAATCCTCCTAAACCCGAGGAACCTTCATTTTAGCAACTTTTATTTGTTTAATTTCTATTCTATTCATTCATTCTTCTTCTTATTATGTGTTATTGTTTTCCACAGCAAACCCACCCCTAGCCATATGCTGCAGCTGCATTGGGACATTTTGAAATGGAAGGCCTGACCCTGCAAAACAACACACACAGTCACACACACACACACAGTCACACACACACACACACACACACACACACACACACACACACACACACACACACACACACACACACACACACACACACACACACACACACACACACACACGCACATATATACACACGCATATACACACTATGCATTACATCACGAAGCTGATGAATCATCTAACTAACCCATATCAATTTAATTATATGTTTGGCACAAATAATCACCAAATGAGTCCAGCAACACTTCAAATGTTTACATCTGAGGTAATGTAAACTTGCCTGCATGAGACTGCATCAAGATGGTTCTATGTAGCAGCATGCCCAGATGTGTACGACTGCATTTGAACTGGCGTTCAAAAGTCATATTTAATTTCATTCAAGTCTTGCTCGCTTCATTTGAACGGGCTGTGATCCAAAGTTACATCCAGAACAAAACAAAAAAACAAGGAAGTGGGGGGCAATGGCAGGGGGAACCACAGAAGAATGAGAGACGGGGGGATGTGGGGGGGGGGGCAATGTCTGGATTAGAACATTGTGCGGGCAAAATATTTGGGTCAGATAGATGGGTCTGTCATCTTCCTCTCAGGTTTTAGTACAAACAGGCTAAATTTAGCTCCTAAGAGTGAGGCAACTGAACCAAAAAAGTGTCATAATCAAAAACAGCTGTGCTTTTATAGGTGCAGTATAAGTTAAGAGAATGTTTGATCTATTTTTGATCTGACGGTTATCCAGACACCGTAGCACGTATGTAGATGCAACTTTTAGTTTTACCTTGCAATGTTTAAGTATAAAATCTGTGCATCAACTAATAAACTTCTTATGACCTAACATTGAACTTCACTCGTTATGAGAACAGACACAATGGCAAATGATAACTCATACTGTGGAAACATCAACCCAAAGTTCCTCAAGCATTTTTCTGATGAATCATATTGGCGAGACAAAAACATATGCAAGCTCACAGATAACACGATACTGTTTCACGTGGCGACGTGACTGACACTTGAAACCAATAAACATACGTTCAATAGTCTTGTGTGGAATGCTTCACTTCTGATACAAAAGAGGAGACAGATAAAGCATGCAAGGAGACACCTTATTACCTTACTCCCTCTAGGGGGGGACGAGGGAGGGAAGGAGGGAGGAAGGAATATGGAAATTTACTGAACTTGTATGTCTGAATGACTCTGCCACCACATCGGCATTACTCACATAGTTCTTGACAAGTATCCAGGTCTCTCTCTACTGGTACACCTTGTAGAACTGCATTATCCTCTGCGGACACTACCGTAACAGGAATGCCCTCGCAGAGACAACAAAACCAATCTCACATCGTAAGACCTAGACAAACACACACTCCTATTTGTATTGCCCTTCAGTTATTAACCGTCAAATGTGTCGATTCCATCGTCGGTTACATGAACCTGAGACATTGTTGAAAAAATAAAGACACTATTGACATCAAAGCCAAGTTCACATTGTTTTCCCTTGGAAGCTTTTAGGATCAATTATTTACATTACTTCTTACTGGTCTCCAATGAAATTAACAATATTTCCAAAAAAGAGCACTTATTTGTTTGAACGGCCAACTTTTGTAATACAGCACCAACTCTGAGTAAATGTTTCCATAAGTTACAGGAATGTATGTACTGTATTCCACTAACTCTAACCTTCAGATGTGCACTAATCAGCCTGGAACAAATCTCTGCTTTGCATGTAGGCCGCACACAGACACACCAGGTCTGATTCAGCTGCCTGCCAGAGCAGGCCCAGTATTTCAAACCCAGTGAAAGTGACTCAGAAAGAGCGAGAGAGAGAGGTACTGTGAAGGCGTCTTCGGGTTGACAGAATTCCTCTGAAGAGGAAAACACTCCCACGCTCTTATTACTGTAGGTCAAGTGAGACTGACATGCCATTAGGACATGAAACAACAGGGGGGGACTTAATAAGAAGGGAACTATTGACAGTGAGGATAACATCACATTCTGTAAGCTGGCTGTTTTCAGTACGATTACCCCTCCTGATAGCCCCAACCAGCAACATCTTAATATGGGCTGACTTGCTGGGTGTGTACTGTGTAGCTATACTGTGTGCACATGTGCGTCTGTGAGTGTGAGACAGAGACACGGAAAGAGAGAGAGGAAGAAAGGGAGAGAGACCAGTGGTTTTCAAACTTTTCGTGCCTAATAGGTACACCAATAGGCAAATGTTGCTATATTTCGCTATATTTTAACATTTGTAAAAAATAAATAAATAATAATAATAATAATTTAGCCTATTTTTTACCAATATAGGGACGCCAGGTTGAGAGTGGTTAAAATACATTTTCAGGGTATATCATTTGCCTCTGATTTGGGAAATGTGGGTGTACTGAAAAAATATTTTATAGTTGTATTTAATGCAATAATCTAGTTGTCACAAAATCCCAAGGTACACCTGAACTTGTCTCACGGCACACCATTATCAGCACACCGTTTGGGGATCAGTGGTTTACACAAGCGAGTCAGACGCTCTGTGTTCTGTGTCTGTAAATCTCTCCAGGTGTCACAGGAATCCTACCTTGCCAGGTTGAGACTTGAGGTTGTAACCTGAGGAAACCAATATGGAGCATCTCTAGTAACACTTGATCAACAGATGGAACAAGGTTTCCGGTTCGAGCTCCCAGAATAGCAGGAAAAATCAGAGCTCAACCCTCTCTCAATTACCCCGCAATGAATTGCCCTGGTGCAAGGCACTTAACCTCCAACGGTTAAGTGGATGCTGCTCAGTGGCCGACAGTATAACCAGGTATGAATGTGTGTCTTATGTCAGTAGGAGTATGAGCATTGCTGGGGAAGAGCTTTGGTGCTCGGCAAACCTACTGTACCTGGATTAATAAATGTGCGTGTGTCAGTATTTTACAGGGACAGCACTTGACAGCACTGTGTGATACAGTGTTGTTATAGAAGCACAGCTTGATCCACATCTGGCTCTGTTTCCATTGTGTAAAAGGGAGGAAGGTGCAACACGAAGCACCAGCAGTGATGAACAAGAAATGTAGGGATCGATGTCAGTGTTTGTAAAGGAAATCTAACAGTCACTCGGGCGGTAGAAATGGGGGTCTATCTCTCTGTCTCTCACCCCCACACACATACAGTACATGTATACAGACACAATTATGTTGGTTTTGTAAACTTGTAGGCATTGTTTACATTAATTCCATGTTCCCATAACAGATTACTGTATATTACATGCCTAAACCTAACCTTTCCTAAAACCTTAATCCTAACAGCCCTAACACTATACAGTATATACATGCCTAATCCTAAAGTGTAAGTGATTTTCTTTCTTTTTTCTCCTTTTTCTTTTTTTGAAGTAAGATATAAATAGCTTTATATTCCAATCATTTGCTATAGAGTGTTTGTTCAGTAACAGGGGTCTCCCCGTTTTTCCAGCTCTTTATACACATATAAAAATACGTTTTCAGGTCAGGATACCAATCAAGAGAGAGAACTGATACAGGATACAGGATGAATTTCATGAAGTGAAATTGGTAGTGATGAAAGAAAAACAATGAGCAGACAAAATTGGAACTGGAGAATTTAAGAATTTAAGCTGATAAACGGGTTCTCTCTCTTGATTTGATGAAATCCGTGTCTCACTGGAAAATGTACAGTATTTTCTGTTTACTAAAGAGCTGGAGAGACGGGGAGACCCCTGTTACTGAACAAACAATCTAAAGCAAAGATTACTATCAGAATATATAGACCTTTAACGTTTTAACAAAACACTTTTTGTTTTAAGCAAAAAATATCACTTACAGGTCCTTTAAACCTTACCCTGAACATAGCCCTTACCTTAAACTTAACCCTAATCTTCTAAGACAGATTGTGTCTTGTGTCATCATTGTTGTTGAAGAACATCAGGATAAAAGCTCTTGAGGCCCTTGAGTCAGCACTGGAAGCATGCTGTGCAACATTCACACAGTCTGTCCAGTGGTGCAGTGGTGATTTTATCTTTGGTGGTACGGTATTTTAATGACGTCACGCGCACGTCGCTTAACACCTACACTACAGGATTTAGCACATTCTTTACTTAAGTACAACTTGTACTGTACAAGTATCAAAACTGCAATGTAGAGATACTCTGTTACAAGCAATTTAAGTCCGGAATTCAAAATTTACTTTAGT
>NC_139944.1:41906752-41929252 GCF_963454915.1 Gymnoscopelus microlampas
GAGAATGTTCCCACTGGCACTAAACACTCTCTCAGAAGGTAGAAGTGTGAGCTACTCAACTTTTTCAGGACGCTTGTGAGGATATCCACGATTATCCCAATAATGGAAATTCACCACGATGAATCTTTTTTTAGAGTTTTTATCATGATAGAAGATGAAATCTTATATGCTCTAATCCCTAGAGAGGATATAAGATATATTATGCACAGTTGTTTCGTTTTAATGTACACAGCAAGTCTTTGTGTTTGTAGCATCTGCAGGTGTGCATATCAGCATGTATGTGTGTGTGTGTGTGTGTGTGTGTGTGTGTGTGTGTGTGTGTGTGTGTGTGTGTGTGTGTGTGTGTGTGTGTGTGTGTGTGTGTGTGTGTGTGTGTGTGTGTGTGTGTGTGTGTGTGTGTGTGTGTGTGTGTGTGTGTGCGTGCGTGCGTGCGTGCGTGCGTGCGTGCGTGCGTGCGTGCGTGCGTGCGTGCGTGCGTGCGTGCGTGCGTGCGTGCGTGCGTGCGTGCGTGTGAGCGTTGGCGTGTTTGCTGCCAGTATAGTATATTAATAGTGCCCATTTGTTTCTTTACGGGAATACAGCAGCTCTTTGTACAAGTTTCAGTATAGGAAGGCAGGCCGGTTTATTTTTAGTGTCACCTGTTGGTTAACACTTGTGTTATTGTGTGTATTCCAGCAAGTGCACATGTGTTCGAGAACATAGAGTGTGTGTGTGTTTCCCAAACATATTAATAGCACGACCCCACTTGTGTTTTCATGAGCCTGCGTCGCATGCATATGTTTGCCTGTCAGTGTATTAATAGCATTCCCAATTGCCCAAACGCATGTGTCTGTGTGTATATGGCGTGTGCGTATGTGTCAGTGCTTGTCAATATCTTCAGCCTCATATGAAGCCCTATATGGATGTGGATTTTTTTTGTTGTTGTTGTTGTCTATAAAGAAGTCTAATGTATAGCTCCGTGTGTGGGTTCTATCTTAATAAAATCAAGTTCTGCACCTCGGCATGTCATTAAAATGTTCTAAAAAGTTCAAATATGTTTGAAAGCAGCTGATCTACAAGCCCACAACGCATCACGACGTGGAGCTTGTAGATCGGCTTCTTAAAAAAGAATCTTTGAATAGAGCTTAAGTGGTAAATCATTCTCTAACCTCCAAGCCCCCCCAACAATACAGGCTTATTCTCCCAACACGGAAGTGACACATTTCACCACTCTTGACTCGAGTAATGAGTAATGAGTGAGAACGTCTGTCCCCTTTCATTCATTGTTTTCTTTCGGTCTGTCTACTTGTCAATCATTCTATTAACGATACAGCACTGTTACATCAGTGCCATCAGAGCAGAGATGTTATTGGCCTGTCAACCAAGGTCAGGGGTCAGAGGGGCATCTAAGATCCCTCTTGACGTTGTCTCCCTCAGGCGACCCATGGGGAAAGGTGAGAGGTCGCTCGCTCACTGTAGAGACGTGTGAGAGAGTCAAAGTCACAAGCTAGCTCGCTCTTTGGCGCAATGCTTGATGTTTCTCACGGCCAAAACAGACTGACAATTGTTGTAAAGCTTTTATTTTTTTCAACTAAGGGGTTCAAGGGGTCATAATTTTGGTGGAAAAAGTGTTGAAAAATAGTAGCATTGAAAACCAAGCTAAATTGGATCGGGTGTGCTGTCATGCGGCTGGCATGAGACTGAAATGTGGTCTAACAGAATTTGACTGTTTATTCAGCTAGAAAATAATGGAAAATGAGATTTAATGCAGTGTAATAAAGCAATATACTAGCACTTCAACAGCATACTGTACATTGCTGCACTAATGATCATGTAAAGCTGAGGTATTGGTAGCTGTTTATTGTCAAAGAGGTTTTATGTTTACTGACAATTCACTGTACTACTATAAGGGGCACTTGTGGAGCGCATATCTCCGCCAGGCTGGGTTGCCTAGCCAGGGATGAGTAAGTCTATGAGGAAGCTGCAAAGGCAGCTGTAAAAATACAACATACGGTAAAACTTTTCAAATTTGTGGCAGCCCCTATGGAAAGAAGTGAAAGTGATTTTGATGGTACACTCAATAGGTTTGGGGTGCCACAATTTGGTACATGTTTATAACATGACTGTGTAAGTTTTGCACATAATCTGCAAATGCAAAATAGCAAAATAGTATATGGGGAGCTGGGTCATGAATCATGATCCAAGGAATCCAAGGAAAAAGATATATTTTAATTGTACAACATACGGTTCAAGAAAAACTATATAACGGCCCGGTATAACATCACCTTGAGGCTGGTCTTCCTTGTGCATACTGGCAGTGTGCACAAAAGGTTTGATTGGTAGATTTTCAATTCAATTACATTTCATTATATTGCCAAATCACAACAAGTTGTCTGTATATAGAGCAGAGACCTGACATTGTCCCACCCTGAGCAAGCAATTTCTGCAAGGTCCAGTGGTATGCGAGATTAGCTCCAGACTCACCCACTTACAGTACACACACACTAACACTAAATACTGTAGGGGCGAAAACATAATCTCCGCCTTCTGGCTTGGTGGACATAATTATGAATCCAGTACAAACACGCAGGCAGGCAGGCACGCACGCACGCACACACACACTTTGTCCACCTTCAGTTGAGAACATTTATAGAAATAAACACAGACACACACAAAGAAACGCACGCACGCACACACACACACACACACACACACACACACACACACACACACACACACACACACACACACACACACACACACACACACACACACACACACACACACACACACAAAGCACAAAACATGATATATGACACTGAGCCACTGTATGGAATCCAGGTAATGGGATAGAAATTGGTTGTCAGCAGAGAACAGGCTCTCGAACTCACTTATACTGAAGCTGTCCTTCATTGTACAATATCACCCTGTGTACATGGCAGTCTACCGCAGGCCAAAAGGTTAGAAGGCTAACAACACAGAAGGGCTTCTTTGTTTCAAACACCCCTGAAGTCATCAAGACTAAAGTTACTACTTTACTTTCTAATACTTCCACAGCTCAGTTTGATACAGTTACAAGTCTTTGTTATAATTTACTCTCCAATGCATGCTCTGTTGCAAATACTCACACAAGTAAACACACACACACGCACACGCACACGCACACGCACACGCACACACACACACACACACACACACGCGCGCACACACACGCACACACACACTCCCCCATGATACATGCTGTGAGCAATGGTCTCGCTGACGCTGTGTGTGGAGGGAAGGAGAGTGTATCAGTAGTCAGCTGAGTTGATCTCAAATCAGGAACAGGAAATGTGATCTGGGGCTCTGGTCTGTCCAGAACACTGTCCCTATTGTCAGCACACTGCTGTGGCACTCACTGGGAAAACACTGGGGATTTTTAAAGGTTATCTAGCCTGGGAAGAGGTTTATATTCATTCTCACAAATAGCTCACTGCAGAAGGGCATCGACCAAAAGGGGATACAGTACCTGGTGATGGCTTAGATTCCCGATAGTGACTTTGGTGTTGTTTGATGATCATTACTATTTAAGGACCTCTACAAGTCATAGTTGATTTCAGTGGCACTACAACTGACGTAAACCAGGCCAAAACTAACAATGTACATAAAGGACAGTCCAATGGTGGTAAGATTTTTCCGCTCCATGTTAATGAATGCAGCCGTTCTCACCTCTCCTCCAGGATGTCCTCGAAAACTAATTTAATTTAGAGTATATCCCAAAAAAGATGAACCCCTTTTTCTCCCCAATTTAGTCATTATGCCAATTGATTCCTCCCCACACATATTTCTGTGTTGTCACTGCTGTTGTATCATACTGACACAACTGCCAGTGAGGAGCCCCCACCGGGTGGACGTAAAGCCTTTGTCCTACTCCTCCCGCCCAACACTCCCCGCTGACAGGTGCCGCTCCAGCCCGTAGGCGTACGTGCAATGATCAATACCACCCTCACCCTTGGCTTACCTCCCCCGAACGCGGGCCAATTGTGTTCCCATCGACGCCCGACGCCACAACGGTGGATTCGAACCCACAACCTCCGGGGTGGTGGGCAGGGACCAATGCGTCACCCGAGCGCCCAGTTATTTTTTTGAAGTGGGTCCAAGGAACCCAAGAGGTCTGTGTGTTAACTATAACTCGATTCACTTAAAATTGTTTCAATACAAAACGAATTATGCGTAAACTATATTAACATTGTGTCAATATCACCACAATGAATTTATTTCTTATTTTATTTTTGTTTTATTTAAACCAAAACATATTTTCCTATCAGGGTCCCTTGCACAGATTAATTTGAAATGGGGTTCTACAGCCCAAGTCAATTTGGAGTCCGTGACATGAAAATGTTTGAAAACCTCTGCTCCAGTTAACTTCTCCTCATCTGTTTCGCTTTTTGGCCGACCAAACATTGACTGGAAACAAAGCCATCTTGCATCTCCCAAAGGCAAGGGTTTGAAGAACAAGAGTGCCCAAAGATGAAACACTCCCTATGGTGATCATCAGAGTCACATGCACACATGCAAGTCAAAGGCAAAAAGTCAAATGAGGCCTGCTGCAGTACAGTGCTACAGTATTAAACAGTACATTTTGCAGTGTGAGTACATCACTGACTACTGATTACAATTTAAGCATTCAACAGATGCTCTTATCCAGAGCAACTTATAAAGTGCAGGGTCAGAGGAAGTGGCATGTACCTTTGTCATCCAACAACAGGGTCAAATAAGTTGAGGAATTACAGTGCTAAGAAAATAATAATAACGATAATATAATAATAATAATAATAATTACAATAATACATCTTTATTTATCACTTTTCATACAAAGGACAAGCTGCTCAAAGTACTTTACATTCATAAAATAAAGAGGTTGAAAATAATTTAAAATAAGTTATTAGAAATAACGGTAAAGGTAAAAATGTATGGCACGGGCAAATATAAAGAATGAATTGTATAAGAGAAAATAAAATAATATAATAAAATAAAATAAAACAAGTAAAAATAATCTAAAACATCTTTAGGTTAATGTAAGGGAAAATATGGGTTTTAAGAAGCTTTTTAAAGCTAACACGATCTCTTAACATGTGCAGGTAGAGAATTCCACTGTTTAGAAAAATAAAACCTTGCATGCCGCTCCTTAAATGGGATATGTTTGGTACTTTGCATCCTGCTGAGTTACAAATGGCCTAACCATGGCCAAGTTTCTAAGATGGAAGAAAGCAGACTTTGTAAGAATGTTGATGTGATTTAAAACTGAGTTCTTAATCTATAACACCCAGATGTTTTACTTAATAATCCTTTGACTTGGGAGACAAACTAACCAAGGACAAGTAGGCAATGTGCTACAGTACAAAGTAGCTAAGAGGGGCAAGCACATCAAACCTTGAATCTATCTAATAAACTGGTAATGACTAGAGCCAACTTTTGTGAAAGAGGAAATCAGGTGACTGTGGTTTACATCAGCCTGATATCGTAGAAAACAACCTTCAGTATCCAGTGTCTGGTTGTTCATGTTTGTAGGGTATAATATAGACTACACACAACAAATGTGTAACTGCCTGGTACTGCTCATATGACCACAGCAAAAGAAAGTAGGTTCCCTCCGAATTGATGCATTCTGTTGTTTCATGGTACTATGGGCTGTGGAGAATAATATAACTTGGCAGAGTGACACAAGAATACAGTTTAGTAACAACTAGGGATGCGACAATATGAAAATTTCAAGTCACGATTATTGTGACCAAAATAATTGTGATTTACGATATTATCGCGATAATCCAAATAATGCTTAAAACTCTTAAAATGCCACTTTTGTTAACCCCTTGAACCCCAGCATCCATATTCTGGGTTGTAAGGTTTGCCAAAAATAGCAGGTCTGCAAGCTCACAATGCGTCGCTTTGCGACGCGTTGTGAGCTTGTAGATTGGCTATTTTTGGCAAAGAGATTTGGTAGAGAGTGAAAAAAAGACTGTATCAAGTAAGTTCTTTACATGTCCGTTTGACCAATTATAGAGGGTTTAAGTGGTACCGGATAGGCAGCTCGGCAAAGGTGAATTGATCCCAGTGTATGACGGAGGACAATTTCACAATAAATTAAATCTCCGCGATACGATCATTGTGAGCCTATTCTTATCACGATAAATGATAATAACGATTATCGTCCCATCCCTATAGTAACAACAATCAACACCACATTTCTGTATGAGCGGAAAGGAATATGGCAATGCTTACAACGGGCGTTTGTCCAAGGGGGGGCAGGCGACAATAGAATATGTTTCATTTGAACCTTTGGTCCTGCAGGTCGATCTGCGCAACGTTAAGGATTGCGATGAAGCAGATGGCCTGGGCTGTCACAACATGTGGAGTCAGCCTTAAAGAAAACCTTTGTGTTCAACGGTTCTGGTAAGGAGATACGGATCACGTAGGCATATAAAGCAAGCTGGTATGATCACAGCCTTTATTCACTGATGCGCCTTTGTAAACACACGCACACGCGCATGCGCGATCGTGCACACGTGCACACACACACACACACACACACACACACACACACACACACACACACACACACACACACACGCACACACACGTGTACAGTATTTGCATGCTCCATATTCTAGCATGGCAGGCACAGACTCAAAGCAATAATGATTTGAGCCGGTTATCCGAGATGGCAAGAGGGAAAAAAAGAGAGAATGAAGGAGAGGAGGGAGAGATCTAAAAGGCAACACAAAGGGGGGAGTGGAGAGGTGGTGTCGATTCCTTTGGCATAACCCACGTGAAACTAATGTAACCGTATCCGCCCAACAGGACTGAGGCTGTGACCTCATCCTGTCTAGAGAGGGAACCTGGACACATGAGAACATTATTCCACGCATGGCTGCTGCTGCATGTGTGTGTTCATGTGTGTGTGTGTGTGTGTGTGTGTGTGTGTGTGTGTGTGTGTGTGTGTGTGTGTGTGTGTGTGTGTGTGTGTGTGTGTGTGTGTGTGTGTGTGTGCGTGCGTGCGTGCGTGCGTGCGCGCGCGTGCGTGCGTGTTTGTGTGTGTGTATGTGTGTGTGTGTGCGTGCTTGCGTGCGTGCGTGCGTGCGTGTGTGTGTGTGTGTGTGTGTGTGTGTGTGTGTGTGTGTGTGTGTGTGTGTGTGTGTGTGTGTGTGTTCTATGGGTTCTATGGGGACTTGGGCGGGATCAAACAATTTTAGCTATAACTAATGTCATTAGAGAGCACACACTCCCACACAGCTGCCCACCCACTGGTTTCGCCAAACAAGCAAGTATTTGTTGTCCAAATGAATGAGTCAAACTTTTCAATGACGTTATATTATGGGCACTGCAGACAGCCAGGTGGTCATTCTACACTGGCACTCTCCAAGAAGCAGCTTAACGCCATAATCACGGCAATTTATATTCAAGTTTAACGTGCCTGTAATTAGTGTTCCTAAAGTCAAATTAGGCCCAATTAGCAGAGCAACTTGAGGTGATCACAAGCCAATTACGCCTCAATTATCTGGAACTGGTGCATCTGACACTACCTGTGTCAAAACCCCTAATTGGTCTTGTGATGAAATGCACACTCACTACTTGGTTAATGTTTTAGGTTTAATTAATGACATTTATTTATTTAATGAGCCTAGATTTACTTATTTATCAATCATACAATGACTTACAATGTATGTGGAACACTTGTACTCTCCAGTAATATCTATACTGGATATGCATGACAATGATGACAGCTAATTTACGCAGAAGAAAACTATAGTTTGGATTTAGTTTACACAACTTTACATTTCATACAGCCTACTCTGTCAGTGTTTCGGGGCCTGAGTTTACAGACCCACCTGGTAGGTAGGCTACAGTAGGCTATAGTATACCTACTGTAGCAGAAGTGGTTCCCAAACTTTTTAGCTCAAGACCCAAAATGAGAAATTAGACGTTTGCCCGGGACCCAAACTGGTGAAAATAGCAGATCTACAAGCTCACCGCTTTGCGCCATGTTATGAGCTTGTAGATCAGCTATTTTCACTACTTCTTAAACAGTTTTTTTGGGTCATTTTTATTTACAAAAGACACATATATAATAGAAACATTGGAATTGTTTTTTTAATGAAAAGTTGTGACTTTTTTTGTTTGAACATTTTTAAATATTTTGAAATAATATATATACATGTTTTAATGTAGGAAACGGGGGGGGGGGGGGGGGGGGTATTTACTTAGTTGTGAGTGACCCATAAAAATTCATTCAGTTGTGAGTGGTCCGTGGCCCAAAGATGGGTCCCGACCACCTGTTTGGGAAACAGTGGCTACGGCAATAAATCATCAAATCATTTGATTCAAATGAACTGTCCAGATTGACTATAATAATAAGGTTAATGGAGTGATGTCACTGTCCTGGTGCAGCAGCAGCAAGGTGCAGCAGCACTTGTCGTCAAACTAAATGTAAGTGAATAAATACATAAGAAGTAGTCTAAAAGTGCACTTTAATATGTAGACTCTATAGCTATAATAACAGTGGGTTTATGTGCAAAATCTCTAAACTCTGTTACAAGTAAAAGTCCGGAATTCAAAATGTACTTGAGTAAAAGTGCAAAAGTATTGGTATCAAAATGTACTTAAAGAACCAAAAGTAGAAAGTACTCATTATGCAGAAGGTCCCATTTCACATGTTTTCAAATTTTTCAATATTTAGAAAATAGCAGATCTACAAGCTCACAATGCTTGCATCGCGAGGCATTGTGAGCTTGTAGATCTGCTTGTAGATTTTCAAACGGACGAAATATATATACGGCTGAAGTGGTTAATGTAGGTTTTGTAATAATAATCAAAATCTAAAAAAAAAAGTTTTCAAATAATTGTAGTGGAGTAAAAGCATAATATTTGCCTCTGAGGTGTAGTGGAATAGAAGTAAAAGTACTGAAAATTGGAAATAGTCCAGTAAATAAAAGTACCTCAAAATTGTACTTAAGTACTGTACTTGAGTAAATGTACTTAATTACTTTCCGCCAATAACGTTAATCGATTGGTGTCAACATGTCCCGAAGTGCAGCAGCAGCAAGGTGCAGCAGAAAACTCCCCCTGTCCGGCGTGCACTTGTCTACAAACTAAATGTAAGTGAATTCAAATTAAAAAGTAGTCAACAAGTTCACTTTAATGTAGACTATATAGCTATAATAACAGTGGGTTTATGTGCAAAGTGAGTAGCCTACCTTTTGAAGAATCATTTCATAAACCACTGACCAAGTGGTCTGCCAACTCAGGCAAGTCGGCGTTGAGTATCCGTCCAAAGCAACAGATGAGTTCAAGTCCTTATAGCGATCGGATCGTCTTTTTAAAACATATATAAAGTGTTGATTGTTTGCGCGTCAGTCAGTCAGTCAGCGCAGATAAGATATAAGTAACTCTGGTGTTTAAAAACTACTTGTTCTCAACACGGTCTCATCATGACGTCTGGCTGGGTTCGTGGTCCTGGAGGAGGAGGTAGTTCATCCATAATCTGATCACTACTTTCACACTAATTATGTAAGCAAAGCAAGAGGGTCTGACCAGCGTCACCGAAAACACATTGACATCACAGCTGCCTCCTCTGCTGTAGCTACACCTCTCTCTCTCTCTCTCTCTCTCTCTCTCTCAGTCCCTATCTATCTCTCCCTCTCTCTCTCTCTCTCTCTCTCTCTCTCTCTCTCTCTCTCTCTCTCTCTCTCTCTCTCTCTCTTTCTTTCTCTCTCTCTCTCTCTCTCTCTCTCTTTCTCTTTCTCTCTCCTTCTCTCTCTTTCTCGTTGGTTCAACTGATACAATTCTATTTAGTCTCACTTTAGTTTCATCTGCTACATTGTAGCTGTAAATGTACCATTGGTGTGAGGGCTCCATCTGCTGAACTCATGTGGGTAGCGAAAGTGTGTGTGTGTGTGTGTGTGTGTGTGTGTGTGTGTGTGTGTGTGTGTGTGTGTGTGTGTGTGTGTGTGTGTGTGTGTGTGTGTGTGTGTGTGTGTGTGAGTGTGTGTGAGAGAGAGAGAGAGAGAGAGAGAGAGAGAGAGAGAGTGCGTGCGTGCGCGCAGGTTATTTTATGAACTCAAAGCGGAAACAAACCACACACGCACACACTCACACACACACACACACACACAAGTTACATTACACAGCCCATTTAGTCCATTTAGAGATGTTATTATGTTACAGATAAACTACTAGCCTATACTTTCAATTATGACAGACAGTGATGATTTTCATCAGCATTCTATGACTACATAGTGTGTAAGTAAATATGTTTGTTTGTTTGTTTGTTAAAACAAAAACCGTTTTTTGGGGGGCGGGGGGGGGGGGGGGGGGGGTTGGTCCCCATCTCTCCAGGGGCCAGTTGTACCACCTCACACTAAGTTCAAACTTAGCCTAGTTATAGCTTAAACACATTCAATCCGGGAAAGTATCTCTGTCATTTTAGATTTCTTTGGCTATTCAAAAATAGCAGATCTACAAGCTCATAGCGCGGCACCGAGTGCTGCGCTATGAGCTTGTAGATCTGCTATTTTTTTTTTAATCGTGAAAATGTGTGCAAATCTTTGAACATATATATGTTTTTTCAAATTTCTATATTTAAAGATTTGCACAAATTTTCACATTGTATATCTTGTATATCTGCTATTTTTGAATAGCCAAAGAAATCTAAAAATGACACAGATACTTTCCCGGCTAAATGGGTTAAATGGCTTTTTTAAAAGCCATTTAAGCTATAACTAGGCTAAGTTTGAACTTAGTGTGAGGTGGTGCAACTGGCCCCAGCTCTTTAATAAACAGCTAAATACATTTTCAGTGGGCTACCAATTTCAGCCAATCAGGATCAGGATCAGCTTAAATTTTATAATGTTCCGGTTCCAGTTGTTTATCCTGTATCCTGTTGGATAAAATGTACTCTATCACGACCTGAAAATGCATTTTCTATTTACTAAAGAGCTGGAGAGACATGGAGACTCCTGTTACGGAAGAAACACTGTAGAACAATCATTGTTTAACTCTCATAAAATAAAATAAATCACTTTAATACAAAAACACAATAAGCTAAATATGATTATTTAGTGCATGTCTGGAAATGGGTTCCCTCCTCATGTTGGAATGGCCTTATAAACACTGGGCATAAAGTTAGACTGTCTATGAAGATGTGTGATTAATTCAATAGCAAATGAACGCTATATCAAAAACACTGACTAATTCTATTACCAAACAATAAAAACCAACATGGCTCGTTCAAGTTGCATTGACACCAGTTATTGTTCGTCTTTTCTTTCTATTCTTCTGACACCTCCCCATTGTCAGGCTGTGCCTCTCTTGCTTCAGGTGAGTTAATTGATTGTCAATTACTACTTGGTAGGATCCACCAGGTATAAAAGGAGGTGGTAAGTGGTAAGAGTATAGGCAACAGCCAGGGGAGAAAGCTGTAGGACTGTCGGGGAAGGTGAAGTCAGTCAGTTATAGTGCCGCCTGAGTTGTAATATTCTTAAGCCTTATTTTAGGTGTTTTCTTTTTTTATTCTTTTGTTAAACTATTATTTTTGCCTGGCCCTCGCTGTACATAACCCTGCACTGGACTCAAGGTGTTTTGGAGAAAAATAAATACCAAAAACTGCATTCTTGGTCTTTTGTAAAATGTTTTGGAGCCTTGGCCGTTTCACCAACTGTGTGTGTGTGTGTGTGTGTGTGTGTGTGTGTGTGTGTGTGTGTGTGTGTGTGTGTGTGTGTGTGTGTGTGTGTGTGTGTGTGTGTGTGTGTGTGTGTGTGTCAAGGTGCAGAGCAGCCGAGCGGAGGAGACATCCCCTTTCCACCAGGAACAATCATGGAGGTAGGAACAATGTTTGCTTACACTTTGTAACATGCACCGAACACAGCTGATGTACACGCTCACAGCGCACTGCGATGCATTGTGAGCTTGTAGCTCGACTGTGTTCAACACACGACTAGTATCCTATAAATTAAGCAAAAGACTACAAGAGAGACACAGCAGATTTCCGAGCCTACAAATTGCATACGTTTTGCTATGAATGTTCCTACAAACGCAAAGTCAACCAAAGATGGAGAATGAGATGCATCCATCACCCTGGCGCTTCAGTAGCACTCCAAGGTAGAGTTTTGTGGCCAGTGGGGTTCACTTCTCTCCCAGTCACAGGAAGCCAATAGGAATGAGAGGAATGCAGTCAGGCAATACAGTGATGGAGGGAACAGCAGTTACACAGGGCAGATTGCCAAAGGAATGGAAGAAAGGGAAAAGAAAAAAACAGGCAGGGAAAGATTGTGATAAGAATGTGACGTGATAAGAATGTGACAAGAAAACCAAAAGGCAAGGAGCCTAAAAAAGATGCAAGGAAATAAAAACTAAACAGTTATGGGAACGTGCCACACAGCTATATAGTGTTAATTCAACTCAGAATGGCCACATACAGAGCCATTTGGTTTAATTTGTACACTCTTCTCTTCTCTCTTACCATGTAGTACACAGTCACACACACAAACAAGTATATACGGTGCTTCTGATGTAATGCTATGCAAACTGCAAAGAAATTTTAAAAAGACATCATTACACTTGGATGTTCCACACCTAAACTGATTGAATATGAGTATACTGGAGGAGATCCTGAAGGAGAGACTCTCTATTGGTCCTGATGGAGGGACATTCTCATCGTTTCTGAAGGAGACTCTCTCTTTAGCTCCTGGAGGAGAGACTCTCTCTTTAGCTCTCTCTATAGCTGCTGAAGGAGAGACTCTCCCTATAGCCAGTGGTGTAAAGTAACTAAGTACATTTACTCAAGTACTGTACTTAAGTACACTTTTGAGGAATTTTTACTTTACTGGAGTATTTCCCATTTTCAGTACTTTTTTTATTTTTTATAACTTTGTTTTTATTGAGGATACTTCAAAACAGTTACATTTATCACTTTATAAAATAAAACAATACAAAACATAAAAGACAGACATTTACACGTACCATTTTCAGTACTTTTACTTCTACTCCACTACATCTCAGAGGCAAATATTGTACTTTTACTCCACTACAATTATTTGAAAACTTTAGTTACTAGTTACTTTGCAGATATAAACTATGACATAATAAAACATACATTAACCACTTTAGCCCTATTTTATACCTAGGCTATTTTCAAACATTTTTGTACTTTTACTTTTGGTACTTTAAGTACATTTTGATACCAATACTTTTGTACTTTTACTCAATTCAATTTTGAATTCCGGACTTTTACTTAAGTAAAACATTTGAGTACTTTTTCCACCACTGCCTATAGTTCCTGAAGGAGAGACACTATAGCTTCTGGAGGAGAGACTCTCTCTATAGACTCTCTCTATCCTACTATCCTACTATCCTACTATCCTACTATCCTACTATCCTACTATAATTCTAGTAACCTCTGTGCGTGCGTTTGTAGTGGTGGTGGTGAAGCTACCCGGTTCTCCCCACTGGCTGGACCAATTGCTCTGATTTTGCACACAGCCATTGACCATTACCATCTGAACTTAACTGTGAAGCCCGTTTTTCAATTTCATCAAATCTCAGCTTCTTATTAGCGTTTTTGTGTCAAAGAATGTCGTCCCATAGCTGCGGCTGCCCAGCTATGGGACAAACTGCCTCCCGGGTTGCCAGATCATGTGCGCATATCCCCCCACGGATGCGCTGCGCCGACCCTATAGCTTCTGGAGGAGAGACTCTCTCTATAGACTCTCTCTATAGCTTCTAAAGGAGAGACTCTCTCTATAGCTTCTAAATGAGAGACTCTCTCTATAGCTTCTAAAGGAGAGACTCTCTATAGCTTCTAAAGGAGAGACTCTCTCTATAGCTTCTGGAGGAGAGACACTCTCTATAGCTTGTAAAGGAGAGACTCTCTATAGCTTCTGGAGGAGAGACACTCTCTATAGCTTCTAAAGGAGAGACTCTCTCTATAGCTCCTTAAGGAGAGACACTCTATAGCTTCTGAAGGACAGACTCCCTGAAGGGCAAGGCAAGGCAATTTTATTTGTATTGCACATTTCAACAAGGCAATTCAATTTGCTTTACACAGAACATCAAGCAAAGGAAACACAATTATACAATGACATTAGGATGCATGAAACAAAATAAGTAAAAATTACAGATAATTACAGTAAAAGAAAAAGAAAAAAGAAAAGTAACTTAATCAAAGACAGCTGCAAACAGACAGGTTTTTAGTTGTGTTTTAAAAGAAATACGAGTGGCAGCAGACCTGCAGTCTTCTGGGAGTTTGTTCCAGATATGTGGTTTGCATGAAAACTAACTGCTGCTTCCCCACGTTTATTTTTGGTGTTAGGAACAGAAAGCAGACCTCTCCCAGATGACCTGAGAGATCTGGATGGTTCATGATATCGCACAAGATCAGAATTGCGTTTTGGCCCTAAACCATTCAAAGCTTTATAGACCAACAGTAGTATTTTGAAATCAATTATTTGACACACAGGGAGCCATTGTAAGAATTTAGGAACTGGACTGATATGCTCCACCTTCTTGGTACTCTCTCATCTATACTATAGCGTCTGAAGGAGATACACTCTCTCATCTACAGTATACCTCTCTATAGAAGGACTGTCCTACTATAGTGTCTGAAGGACACTATAGTAGGACACTCCTTCTATAGAGAGGACACTCTCTATACTGTAGCTCCTGTTGACAGACTCTCTCTATATTGTTCTGATTATGAGTGAATAGGTGCTCCTGAAGGAGATACTCCCTCTATATTGTTGTGATTCGTGGAATGTGTCACATTATCTGTGTGGCAGATTTCCTGGCAAGGGGAGGAGGCAGGGGGTCCACGTCCATAGACAAACACTCATTTGTTTTCTGTCCAGGGGGCTGTGCAACCTTATAGACATACACACACGTGCTGATGTGTACAACACACACACACACACACACACACACACACACACACACACACACACACACACACACACACACACACACACACACACACACACACACACACACACACACACACACACACACACACACACACACACACACACACACACACACACACACACACAGAGGGAGGTCCATCTATCTCTGCCTCTCTGTGTCTCTCCAAGCTTTTTCCATTCTTGCTCATCAGTGTGATACATTGTTTGCAATCTGGGGGGCTACTGTAGCAGCAGTCAGGTTGACTGCAAGGATGTCACTGAAGGCATGCAACCCAGATAAGAGATTGCATTCTCTGTTGTAATTTGTACGTATAAATGAACAAAAGACAGTACCATAGTGGACACTGCCATAAAAATGTACTCAAATTAATGGATCCATACTGGGACGTTCGGGTGGTGCTGGGGTAAAGTTACTGCCCACCACTCCGGACACTATAGAGGTTTGAATCCTCCACAGAACTTTTCAACAACTGCACACCTTGCCTTGAAGTAGGCCCCCAGTAAACTGCAGCCAGACTTTGAACCAAGAAAGCTGCTCGCAGCTGCTTGTGACAGTGGGTTTCATCTGACTGAAGCCTGTCCCTTCCCAGTAGAGGTTCTAATCTACCCACAGAAAGGAGCTATTGCGCTCAGTGCTCACGCACGTGGTTTCTCTGGAAACTGACAGAGATGCTGGAAAGCGTAGCTCTACGACGCCCTCACACTTCTGTAGGTGCATATATAAAAAGGTCACGAGAATGCACTTGGCGCAGTTTGAACCCCTTTGAAATGGTTAACGGCTTTTTGCCCTTTAAAGTATTTCAGATAACATATACCACCAAGCATTGTTGTTAACTAACAGTTCCATTAGAGCCGTTTCAGAGCTTCTAAACTCGCAAAAGTTTAGCCGTAGAAGCATGCAACACTGTTATCAGTGAAATGGTAATATTTTGAAACAGCCAACGGTACTCTGTTATATAGTCAATACAAACACTGACTGCACCATGAAAAACACACCTGGAAGAACACAGTCTACTGTAAACAGAAATGTAGGATTCTTCTTTCATAACAACGTTGTTTTCCAAAACAAATTATTATAATGTTCCATTTACATTGCACCTACAGCATATGATGATAGACTAATAGATGACAAACTAAAAGAGAGAAGAGGGTATAAAAAAATAAATAATATCAAAAACATTCATTTGCAGAATATAGGTTAGAATATAACTGAAAATGAATGTACTTTCAAAACATCATTTAGAAAGTAGAGGTGGGAACACCTCCCTCCTTGATAAATCGTCGTTTTCGTGAAAGATCTATGTGCTGTTACACTATACCTCTTGGTTGCATTGATACAGGTTTAACTAAGTAGCTACTGTATAAATGTGTTTATGATATTGATTATAATAGACATGCAATAAGTATACTCTTCCACAAGGTGGAGGTAGCCAAATGGGCCACTGCACCATGCATACAGATGTAGAAGGCAACTGTAAGCCATTCACCACCAGTACAATCCATTTTGTACTCTATTAACCATATTAACTTCCACATGCCTGTTCATCCTTTTACATGTCCACTTAAGTTGTTTGGTGTTACATTCTGTCTAGAACAACCATCATCAGACCATGGCTGTACAGATAGTGCTTCTCCAATCCATACTGGATAACACTATGGACTGCTTGCTGATTTACAGCAACATTTATTTGGAAAATATGAAAATGACTGCAGAACCTTTTGGTTGGCTGAAGAAATGTACAGTACACTGTAGGTTATACTTTGGATTTATCTATTAACTGTATGCTTGTTTTATGGAAGAATTACTCACTCTCATTAAGAATAAAATATAGGCTACTTCCCTTTGGTTATCCTCAGATGAAGGCTTTTTAGTGTTAGCCTAGGCTTAGTTATTGGGTATTATGTACTCAGCCCTAACTTAAAATAAATGTTAAGGTTTTAATGACCACTCAATTAACAGTGTTGGTGATCATTTAGACATTTGGTTCCTCAGGTCACATCCATCCACCAAACTAGATTTTCATGCTGTGAAAACTTACACCAAGATGGAGTGTCTGTCAGTGACAGGGAGAGCGAGAGTTATGTCCCTTTGAGCCAAGTCTAGCTCTCTGTGGCCTCTTAACCTCTTGACCTTTGACCATAACAAACTAAACAAACCTCGAGCCTGATAATTCATCACAATGACAGAAATACAGACAGCCATGTCCATGAAATCATTAAAAATCGAGTCTGATGGCTCTGGACTTATTGGGCATTTTGAACAGTGTTTTGGTTCAATCCTCATTAAAATTACATTTGGATTTAATGCAATTAAAAATTATTTGATTAGTCACACTGATCATAAGTCCAGCAAAATATAATGCAAGGTGTGGTCAGATAAAAAGTTTGTATACCCATTATAGAGTCTACAGTTCAAGAAGGCTATGTTTCCTATTTTGGCATGTGGCTCTTAAAAAGCCTGACAATCTACTAAGGAGTGAGGAGTGTTCTCTCCCTTCCAAATGGATTCTTGTTCATATTATTTTACCTTCACCATACTGAACTAACATCCAAAAAGCAGCAGCATCGGCAGCAGGTTATCGAAACGTTCAGGTCTGCTCAACAGCTAAATTAAATTTAGCTACAGTAATATATTCTCCAAAACATGTTTTATTCTTTCATTGTCACGCAGAAATATTTGGAGTGTTAATTCAACTCTGAAAGTGTAAACATGGACCTGTACAATATTTTACTGGGATCTTAGTATCCCTGAACTTGAACCAAGGTGAAACTCCCTGAAACTGTAATTTATGTTTGTCACCTCAAGAGTTAGAGCAAAATAGCTCATGAATGTCATCATTATACACCATTATTGTAAGAACGGACATAAAAGAGGTAAAAGTAAAAGCCTGATTTATGGCTCAACAAACCACGTAGACAAGCCTCTAAAAATGGAACACTCGTGGGAGAGTAAAAATAGAGGGAAAGTTTAGTGTTTTGGACGAGGGAGGAGGCAAAGTCTGAGACCAGCATTTCATCTTTTCCAACTAGATTCATGTAGTGTAGATTAAAAAGCAAGAGAGATGGAGAAGGCTACAAAATGGCATATAATCCTCTTAGTTTGTATTAATATTCTGATTTATAAATATCTATTGGCAAAGGATGCAATTCTAGGGTGGATACGGTACGGTATATGCACCCGTAGAACTTTGAAAGGGATTCACAGAGTGTCCGTGTCTGGAAATGATGTTGGGATGCACAGAACAGGAGAGGATAATATATCTAAAACAAAAATCAGGAAATGTACCCAAAATAACTTTGTTTTACTCTAGTATATGGAAGACGCAGTCCATGTTGTGACAGACAGCAGCTCAGTTCACTCTCACTGCCATCAACCCATTTACAGCCTCACTCAACAACCTCTCTGTGGGAAAAGTGACACAGGGTACCCAAAACATATCACACTTAGGAAAATACCCCCATACCCCCCCCCCCCAGAAAAAAACCCTTGAATCTCTCTCTCTTTCCCTCCTTCTCTCTCTCTCGCTCTCTTTCACACACACACACACACACACACACACACACACACACACACGCACACGCACACGCACACGCACACGCACACGCACACGCACACACACGCACACACACGCGCACACACACACGTACAGTTTGTCCGTGTATACCACTTTCCTTAGAAATAGTGGTGTGAGAGCGTTGTTTGTAGTGTCATCCCTGTTGTTTGGGCACTGATACTTTTTGTGGACAGACTAACTCTCTGGAATATGTGGGTGGGTGGGGGGGGTGGGGGGGGGGTGAGGGGATCTGTTTCCAATTTTCTCCCCTTCCCCGTCCTGAGAAACGACACCTCCAAAGCCAAACAGCAAAACGGAAAGAAAATGAAGCACAATTATTCTCTTTTTTTCCATTGCTCTAACCGCAATGATCCCCGAAACATGCCTTGTGTTTTTTGTCTGTGTATGACTGTGAGGTATTTCCACTGATACAATGTAAGGAGAAACAGCTACAGAGCAGCCAGAAGGAACCAAAGCTTCCCACACTTCAAGCCAACCAATGCTGACCATCTGCCGGCAATAACAGAGCACATTGTACACGCCGACACCAGTCACGCACTCAACTCACAACCTTGACAGTTGTGGCAACCCTGAAAGATTGTGCCTCTCCATCTGCACAGTGGTCAGAACTTATTAAAAAGAACTATGCTATCTTACACAGAAAACGATAAGGACCGTTACATGCTTTCTCACGACCAACCCAATCACGACTACAAGGACAAGTTAGGCTACTAATGCGATCCTATGCAGAAAGAAGTGTACAAAACATATTCCTTACCAGGTTTGGGTGTGGACATCCAGTATTATGAGGTCCCCTTGGTGTGTGTGTGTGTGTGTGTCAGGTCAGTCTCAGACGCAGCACTGGGACATGGGTTAAGAGGCTGTGAGGAGGATAGATCCTGCTTTGACAGGGGAGTGGTTGCCGTAGTGCTATAGAGCCCACGGTGTGCAGACGAGTGAGACGGAGTCAACTCTCAAGGGTGCTCCCTCTCACTTTTAAATATCTAGCGCTTTCTCTTGTGTGAACTTAAAGTCTCTCCTTTTTCTCTCTGTCTCTTCCCTCTCTCTATCTCACCCCCCACCTCTCTCTCTCTCTCTCTCTCTCTCTCTCTCTCTCTCTCTCTCTCTCTCTCTCTCTCTCTCTCTCTCTTCCAGAAAGGACACAGTTGCTCTGCCCTATCAGTCCCCCTTTAACTTTGTCAGTGCTGCCTCTGAATCAGAAGCTAGGGGGAGAGGAAGAGGTAGAATATATATATATACTATGCATGTTTGTGTCTGAGAGAGAAAGAGAGGCAGCGGGGAGGTTGGGGGGGGGCTTGATTCTGACAGACAATAGCAGGAAGTGTTGCATCAGGATGCACACACAGTACACAGTACCAAAATAAGAACGGCATATCAAACATTACATAGGTTAAAGACACAATACCAACACGTTTGAGTTGACCTGCTTGTTCAATTGAAAAACAACTGTGTATACGATTTCCAAAGCAAGTTGAGCTCAGAACATGTGCTACGTACATCAGGCAAACATAAATTCCCGTCATATTCATGAAAAAAGACAAACTCATTGTAATGACTGAAACCTCACATTTTTGCTACCTGTTGAGTGCACGAATGCACGATGCATTGGACCTGGCTGCTGCCCTGTAGGTGCATGTGCACCACACACAGTGACCACAGTTGACCCATCAACTATGATACAGTATGATGGGTGCATTGTATAATATCAATACAAACAAACAGGGCAAACTGACCTGGATTTGTGTAACAACAGTACAAATCTATGGTGTGCCTTTTATGTGGGTCAGCATTGAAAGAAGCACTTTACCTATTTTCAATGATTATTTATAGTTATATTATAAATAAAATGGCAACTATCAGTCAGTTTCAATTGCAGTTTTCAACATGCAGTGATGACGCGTACCTTCCCACCTCGTTATGCTTTGCAGCTGCAACCACTTAATTGTGTGTATGTGTGTGATTGATTGATTGATTGATTGATTGATTGATTGATTGATTGATTGATTGATTGATTGATTGATACTCCCTCCCATCAATACATTGCTGCTTTTACACTTTTTTGTGCAGATTGCGGATTGTTTAATAGCCTACAGAATTTCTGCTTTGTCTGTTCAGTTACTTAAAAATCATATTTTCAATTTTCTTCTGTTCCATACTGTACATCTTGGCAAAATGGCATCTTAAAGGCAGCCTATATATTTTTCAAGAATCTAAAACCATGGAATATCAAACGTTTTTTGCTGAAGCTGGAATTCTGATTCAAAGCTACTTGAGCTATATTATGTCATTCATAGTTCATTGTATTATTCACTGCATTAGTTCTTTGACGTTTTCTATGATTATTTAGGGTCAGGTTGGGTTTATTATAGATTCAATCTTTGTGGGGACGTTTAAATGACATAAAGTGACAAATCATGGTGAGTGCCATGCCTTCACGTGTCCAATATGGCATCACGCAACTCACATTACACATACGGTCACAAGCAGGCCATCTTTTCGTTAGCAATAACATGCCACGGCAAGATTCTTTGAGTCTTTAATTTGTTTTAATATAAATATTTAAATTAAAATAAAATTCTATACAATGGTTGGCAATAGAACAGCATGATGGGAGACAAAAACTAGTTGATTCGAAGATTTTATCATTTATACTGTAGGTCCGGGACTTTTTCCACTGTGCGATGTCTTGAAGGCCACTGTTGCCATGGGGTGATTATTAAAGATAGTAGTAGCCTAGTATTTAGCACTGCTGACCCCACTGACCCAGTCACGCACTTACTTGTGTGTAAACACACAAATGGAGCATTCAGTGTGATTACTAACACGAGGTGACATATTTTACTAAGGTAATTCGATTTCTGCCTGAGTGAAATTAAGGAGGGAGAAAATAGCCAGGATGCTGGTGACTCAGAGAAAACTGTTTGTGTGCCTGGAATGAGAGACAAGCCAAAATTATGGCAGAGCACATTTTATTTTAACTTTGGATGTAAGGAGAGGCATATAATGAATGAGAAGTTTATAAGCTATGTCAATGATCATTAAAATAATTGCAAGTAGAAGAAGATAAAACTTGTGGTCTAAATTATTTTTTGAAGTCGCTGTGGTCATTTTTACTACATCACATACAAAACTCTTCAAAACACATCTTATGAACTGCCACAACAAGACGTAACATAATTTTTTACATTATGTTTTGGGGAGTATATTATAACATGAAAGGGAAATGTTACTGCACTGAGGAATGAAAAAAGCAGTCGTAAAGGTCGATAGCCCTCTTGACCCCAGAGTCATGGCCCTGATTACTGTGTGGTCTGTCTCACTATTACTATGTGTTAAATCGCTAGGCACCATGGATTAGCTAGATGGTTCAGTTGTAACTCCATCCTTGGGAAAACACTGACCAAAGGCAACCGTGCTTAGTGGGCTGTGACCCTTTGTCCTCATGGCAAGAAAAAAATATTCTTGGTGAGGCTTCCACTGATATCAATTACTCCTCTAATAAACATGTTAGCATGAGGGGCAAACATTGTCAGGAAGAGGAGTGGGATCTGGGCTGGTGAGATGTGCCTTTCTTGATAGATTGGTTATTCTAAATTCTGTGATATTCAAAGTGAATTCTACAGCATTCGGAGAAATTCTATTTTTGGATTTCCTCTCCATGAAAAACAGCACGGTATATGAGACTAATGCATTCCTACGCGCTCTGTAATTTCTGGTAGCCTATATTCTCATCCGAAGCACGTTCCCAGAACTTCCACTCGGCTGCTATGCGTGAGTGAGTGCATGCAGGCATTCATAACACAAAACAACCTGCAACAAATCACTTTTCAAACCCTCTTATAACATAATTCCACACAGTGTGGTGTAATGGGAGTTGGTCAGCCAGGATGGCTGTGGTTTGTGAGTTGTTACAAATGGCTAAACCTGTTCCCTTTGGACCACAGAGAGGAAAATGGGATAAGACAAAAAACAAAACAAAACGCTGATAGGAAGCA
>NC_139944.1:41934252-42071752 GCF_963454915.1 Gymnoscopelus microlampas
TTCCCCTCAACATTTATAAAGCCCACATGCTATGTCATGTCTGTCCTCTTACTCAGATTAAATAAAGGCTGGGCATGGATCAAATCAATTATAATTCCATCTTTCTCTCTCAATCTCTCTCTTTCTGTCCGTGTGTGTCCGTGTGCGCGCACACGTCCTTCTACGATGAATAGTTATGTCCAACATTCTGTTAAATAACTGACCACGTACCAAATTGATGATATAGTGTTGAGACACACAATGTCAGGCAGAATAAATTGTAAAATGTCAACAATGCCACGTCTGACAGAGCATGTCTGATGTCTGAACTATATGGGAGCCTTCACTGAGAAATGTCATGATGACCATATAACAGGCAGGCAGGCAGTCAGACAGACATGCGCGCACGCACGCACGCACGCACGCACGCACGCACGCACGCACGCACGCACGCACGCACACACACACACACACACACACACACACACACACACACACACACACACACACACACACACACACACACACACACACACACACACACACACACACACGCTGAATGTAGGCCAGGGTGACCACAGGGTCCCTCCAGGTGTCTCCCCATGTCTCCAGCTGTGATCATCAAACAGCCCTGTGGTTTTTACACAAAAAGCAACCTCAGTCCGGCAGTCCCCCACTTAGGTTGGTTCATATCCAATCGAATAAATGTATCTATGACTTCCCTATGTGATGTATACAACCTAATGTAATGTTCACAATGGAAAACAACTTTAATAAACTCTAATCTTAAATTCCATGGCTGTAGCTCTAGACTGTAGAGGGTTGCCCTCAGTGCCAGGCACTGCCAGCTGACCCTGCCTTGCCACTTTTGCTGTGCTGACTGGTCAGCGTAAATCCTGGGGAAGATATTGCTTTCACTGACATAGACTGGTCAGCTGCCTTATCAGCCCTAGGGATTAGGTGGCAGCTCTCTAATCACCACAAGTTTATCACCCTTTCTGTCCTTTTGTCTGTCCTCTTAACTCAGATTAAATAAAGCCTGGGTACGGATCAAATCAATGATAAATCCATCTTTCTCAATCTCTCTCTCTTTCTGTTCCTGTCCTTCACGTGCGTGCGTGCGTCCGTGCGTCCGTGCGTGCGTGCGTGCGTGCGTGCGTGCGTGCGTGCGTGCGTGCGTGCGTGCGTGCGTGCGTGCGTGCGTGAATTTTGAGCAAGCATTGGAATGTTCAAACCTTGAACACAGTATTGAAACTAAAATGTAAACAATCATTGTAAAATCCTCAAGGAATTGAACCCTTGGAGTGTACAAATGGAACCCGTGGTTACATTTGTACAGAGTTACAAAGGGATAAATTGGGATTTTGCTGTCTAGGCCAGTGGTTTCTGAACATTTTCAGCTTGAGACCCTAATTTTCTTTTTAAAGTTTTGAACCCAAACTTTTAAAGTAATCACTTCAGCCCTATTTTTTAAAAATAGTGAAAATAGCCACTATTGAAGCTCATAACGCGTTGCATCCTTCTGCGATACGATAGTTTAAAAGTTATGTCCAACATTCTGTAAAATAACTGACCACCAAATTGTACCATATCTTCCATATACTGAGTTAGGGGTGTAATATACTGTATGAAGTTTCATGACCTTGTGTCATGATTTGATGATGATACAGTGTTGAGTCATTGCAGACACGGAGATATGCACAGACACACACAAGGTCAGGCAGAGCAGAGTTTCGCAATCATCGGTAAATCAGCCATGGAATAAAATATACCAGAAGAAATTGTAAAATATCAACAATGCCACGTCTGACAGAGCATGTCTGACGTCTGAACTATGTGGGAGCCTTCACTGAGAAATGTCATGATGACCATATAATGACCAAACGTAGCATTCCTACTCCTACTTTGTTGCAATCATACTTCTTTTTAGTTTAGCATTCTTTCTACTACTATTAATCTTTCTAAGTATTTTGGTTTGACTGTCTGGCAGGCACATACACACAGAGACAAACACAAACACACACGCACAAACGCAGGCACGCACGCACACACACACACACGCACAAACGCAGGCACGCACGCACACACACACACGCACGCACGCACGCACGCACGCACGCACGCACGCACGCACGCACGCACGCACACACACACACACACACACACACACACACACACACACACAGTATCTCTCATAATGCTGTATGTAGGCCAGGGTGACCACAGGGTCCCTCCAGGTGTCCCCATGTCTCCAGCTGTGATCATCAAACAGCCCTGTGGTTTTTACACAGAAAGCCCCACCACACAGGCCTGAACACAGCATGCTAGCCATACAGAAAGCATGATTCAGTCTTTTGTCTGATTTATACTTGGTTGTGCATGGTGTTGTGCACCAAAAATAGCAGATCTGCAAGCTCACAACGTGTTGCACTGCGATGTGTTGTGAGCTTGCAGATCTGCCATTTTTCAATGTGTTAGTATAAAACAGGCCTTACAGTACACTCAGACATACTACTACTGTACATGTTGCAAGCATCATGACTTGCATACACACAAGACAAAATGATCACATGTACTATGATAATGTGGTGCATGCTTATGAGTGCACATGATCATCATGCATGTGCATCATCATGCACGTAGCATGGTAACATGCCTGGACACAATGACGCATGCATGATATTACACATACATATTTTTCTTCCAAACCAAGGCATGAAGATGGCTGAGTTGTACAGTAACAATCATGTCTGTGTGTGTGTGTGTGTGTGTGTGTGTGTGTGTGTGTGTGTGTGTGTGTGTGTGTGTGTGAACCAGGAAACCACAGAGGTACTCAGTGCCCCTGTAAGCTGACATTTACATTTCAAAAGTGTCTAGTATATTCACCAGGTTCAATCTGCACTTCAAGTTCTTCTAACTACCATCAGCTGATAGTTTAAAATAGGCTGTCGTCCTTGTTGTATCTAGAAATCATTTACTTGCAGTACCTCATCATCAGTATGCACACAGACCGCAATCTAATTTACATAAGCTGATAAAAACATTACACAGAAATCTCAGTAGTGTATGTCAGTAATTGAAGTGTTGTTTATGTTCGTGGCCAAGTGCCAGGAGCAAAAGGGCATTTCCCTTTTGTGCATAAACGTGCATGTGACCAGACCAGTTGACTAGTTTTCATGTGTTTTATGTTGGCTTATGCCTATGCTTCACATTTAGTTTTCTTACATTCTTCTTTGTACTTGCATTTTGAATGTTGTGTAATATTGATTTATGTATGAAAATGTTGATTTATATATTCTAAATGGCATATTCTTTCAGCTTTTGATATTTAAAATGGTGAGCCTCAAGCACTTGAAGTTCACCATGTTGTACATTGGCAGTGGAAATTAAGATCTATCTACAGCTGCAATACATTGGTGCGATCTGATTCTTTTGGTTGTCGAACTGGTGTTCCAGCTTCCATTATGTGTAGTCAACCGCATAATAAACCTCGCTGTTGATCCACGGTTTCTGGTTAGGCTAAATCCAAACTAACTTTTTTTGGATCTACGTCATCAATGCACTTCCTGATAAAAATCAGTAACTGAGTCTGAGAACTTGTTGACATTATTCACAGAGGTGTGCCTAAACAATTCGCAGTCTGGTGAAAACAGGATTGTAGCATGGAATCTGTATGTTCCGACCAGATTTGAACCTCCCATTCAATGACCAGCTCTTTCTTCAGCCTCTGCTTGCTTGTAGACTAGGGAGCAGTTGGATGGAGCAGTGATCAGAATGTCCAAACAGTGGCCGGCGGAGGACTTTATTATAACCTTCTCAAAAAGGGGAGTAACAGTGATCAAGAATGCGCTCACTGAGGGTGCTTCATATGATATGTTGGTAATATTTTGGGAAGACTTTTGGGCAGATCCCCGTCAAGCTAGGTTGCCTACCAAGGTTGGAAGGCAGTCATAGCCAATTGGAATGAACCCTGTGAAATCTGACTGATACATCTTGATCACTTAACTCCACAGATAACATGTTCCCATTTGTGTGACTTTTGGACTGAATTTGTAGGAGTGTGTTTTGAAGAAAACACGAAATCCCTGAAAATGTAGTCTGGAGCGCTTCTGTAAGCACCATTTCAGTGGAGTGGGCTGGTTTGAATCCTGAATGGTTGGGAACCAATAGGTCATTCTGTGAGAGATGGAGAGAAAGATGGTTTTCTTCTCTGGATTTCTCAGTATCAATTCCTCAATGGTTTCACTACTATATCCAGAATCGTTGAATGCTTACGTCGAATGCTTACACTGAATACATTGTTCCTTGTTCCCTGTGGGGCAAGGAAGGATCTCCTAGAAGCATTTGCGTGTGTGTAGGAGTTTAAATGACGTTTCAGCTATAGCGTCTGAGAGGAGTGTGGAACTTATTCACCAGCAAGTCACAAGTTGGTCCTGACCTGAACTGAAAAGTCAGCTTATATATCAGCATAGTCTTTCCAGAGTCTGAGGACATTGACTCGGCTGTCCTCATTACCACACCTTAGCCTTACAGTGCTTTCTGGAAGACCAGATATCAAATAGAAAATAATAATTTACTGTTTACTTATAGCTGTAAATTAGCTCAAATACATTTTACAGGCACTGCTCAAAATAGGATGAAAGCAAAGAAGATGAAGTACAAGTCTTATCACCACATCAAAGATACTATACTAACCTAAACAGCACAAATACAGACAATAGTAAATCATATGAGAAATGTAGAGCAGGTGTGTGTGTGTGTGTGTGTGTGTGTGTGTGTGTGTGTGTGTGTGTGTGTGTGTGTGTGTGTGTGTGTGTGTGTGTGTGTGTGTGTGTGTGTGTGTGTGTGTGTGTGTGTGTGTGTGTGTGTGTGTGTGTGTGTGTGTGTGTGTGTGTGTGTGTGAGTGAGAGAGAGCGAAAGAGAGACAGACAGACAGATAGTCAGACAGACAGACAGACAGACAGACAGACAGACAGACAGACAGACAGACAGACAGACAGACAGACAGACAGACAGACAGACACTACTAAGAGTTTTACTGATTTTTTTTCTTCAAAGAAATGTAAGGCACTATTTTGAATGTTCCACCTGAAATCCATGTATGACATTGGGACATCGAGTCTTGAGATGCACATGACTGAAATTGACCGAACACAGGGTCACAGTGTTTACTGGACTAACTTTATAAATATAGGGCAAGGGGAAAATACAGAGGAAATGTTCAACAGTTTGGCTGTTAATGTGATTTCACAGCCATTATATTCCAAAAGGAGAACACTTCCTTACAAACACACAGAAATGCACACACACGCACGCACATACACATGCACGCATGCGCACGTATGTGTCGCACGCACGCACGCACGCACGCACGCACGCACGCACGCACGCACGCACGCACGCACGCACACACACACACACACGCACACACACACCGCTCCAGCTCTGCCCGCTTCCTCTTGCCAGGGCACAAGTAACACTTTCCGGTCGCAGCACAATTTACGGTACACTAATTTGACATAATAAGCCGTTATTACAAATAATGTGTTTCTCATTAGCAATAATGTTTTTTTATTAGAAAGAAACAAACGTTGTTATACCCTTATTTTCCACTATTATCCCTTAATTATGTTCTAATTAGAAATGAAACGTAACAAAAGGCGTTATTAGAAATGGTGTTGTCTGCTATTAGACAGAAACAAACAAACACAGTTATACGCTAATTATGGAACATAATTCCTAGAGGCTAACAATGCCTAATAAGACCTAACAAAGCCTAATAAGATGTTATTTCCACTTACTTGACCGTCACATTACAACCCCGCAACTACTAACTAGACGATGTGATGTAAGGCTACTAGTCTACTGTCAGGGCCGTGTTAATGTCAAAATGCGCACTAGGCAACGGACAGTTTTCGGCCCCCCCCCCCCCAGCGCACATGCACGCGCGCGCAGCGCGCGTGCATGTGCGCGACCCATGCGCGCGCGCGCGCGCGAAATTTTGCGGTTATTTCGCGGATTGTGGCCGTTTTTGGGCGTTTCTTTGTTACTTTATTTCGGTTTTAGGGTTAGGGTTAGGGTTAGGTTAGGCTTATGTTGTTTAATAAAAAAAAATAAAAAATAAAAACTTTTAATTTTTTTTTTTTTTTTTTGGGGTGGGCATTTTTCGGCCCCCCCCCCGACAAGACATAGGCATGTGCCTACATTGCCTGTGCATAAACACGGCCCTGTCTACTGTAAGGGTTTCGTTAGAACAAATGTGTTCTTTATTAGGCCTTTATTTAAAGATTGAAACTTTGACATCAGGGACCTTGTCATACTCTGCCATGTGGCATCCCCCAGTTTTAGGGACTCTTTAATTCTCTTTATGCATGCTTCTCCATGGCTCTATGATTGAGAATCTGTTTTGAGAAACATAACATTCTGTACCACTGTTAAGTTCTGCCCCGTTGACGATTTTAAATCACATCTAAAGACCCACCCTTTTCTCGTGGTTTTAGCTTAGTTTGAGGTTGCCCCACCTTTGATGTTTTCTCGAGTCCACAGAATGTATTTAATTTAATTTATTTGTAATACCTTACAGCGTTTTAATCAGTTGTTTGTTTTGTTTAGTTACTCTTAATAGTCTTGTGATTTACTGGTATGTGTTTTACATTTTAGTCTTGCTTTTGTGGATTTTACAATTTATTATGGTTATCGTGTGTTTCATTTGGCCATCCTCAATTGGAAAGAACTTTGGGTCAACTCCTATCGTTTCTTTATGCTCAAGTATGCTATATACTGTACATAAAGATTACTTGACTTGATGGTGACTTCCTGTGCATCCTGTACTTCCTGTGTGGTGATTAGCATTTTCCAAAGCTTATTTTTGTACTTCCTGGTTTGCAGTGGTGTAAAGTGACTAAGTACATTTACTCAAGTACTGTAATTAAGTAAAATGTTGAGGTACTTTTATTTTACCGAAGTATTTCCAGTTGTCTATACTTTTACTTCTACTTCACTACATCTCAGAGGCAAATATTGTACTTTTACTCCAGTACAATTATTTGAAGTTACTAGTCACTTTGCAGATTGTTACGGGTATGGTTAAGGGGAGACTGATGGGGAGACTGTGTATGCTGTTTTTCTCCCTGCTACACTCTGCCTGCTTCTCTGTTCACTCACTCTCAGGTCCAGCCCATTCACTCAACTCAACTCCGCCTCTCACCACCGGTTGGTCCTTCCCCTCATCACTCCACCAATCACCTCCATCGTCATCAGATATAAAGCACCTGTGACGGTGGCCATCTTTCTCTTTCCCCATCATGCTTCCACCAGATCATTTGTTTGCTCCATGCACATGTCCTAACTAATTCACCTCCAGTCTCTTAAAGACTTGTTGACCTTTTTGCCAAATGTTTAGTACAGGGGGGGGGGTAGTTTAGCACTGGGGTACCCTGTACATATTGCATGTAGGTAATTCCCGTGTTTAATCCCACTAGTCTAGAGGTGAGTGCCACCCATTGTATTTTCCGTTTATTGTTGGAGTAGGAAGGATTTTTGTTTCTCTTGAGTTTACTACATTCTTTCCTTTGGCACCACCTGACCCTCCCTGTATTTGTTACTTGGCATTTATTTCTGTTCACTTCAGTTGGTTAATAAACAACTTTACTTTAACCTCATCCGATGTCTGTCTCAAGTATATAATCTGGGTATATGTTACCGTCCCTTCCTCCTGGACCACCATCTGGGACGTAACACAGATATAAATTATTACATTATAAAACATACATGAACCACTTTATACCTAGGCTATTTGAAAATAGCCGATCTACACGCTCACAACGCGTTGCGGTGCGACACGTTGTGAGCTTGTAGATCTGCTATTTTCAAACATTTGAGTACTTTGAGTAGTAATTTTGAGTAGTAATTTTGATGCCAATACTTTTGTACTTTTACTCAAGTAAAATTTTGAATTCCTGACTTTTACTTGTAACAGAGTAGGCTACTTCTACATTGCAGTATTGATACCTTTACTTAATTAAAACATTTGAGTACTTTTTCCACCACTGTACTGTAGTTATACTGTAGCTCTGTTTGCATCCTGTAAATAACTTTTCCATCCACGGCACCACCTGAATGACAATGTTACTTTAAAGCGCCTTACATTCTTACAGTCCTTCCCCCAAAGATACAGCATGTCACGGGGAAAACTTCATATCAGAATATCAGTTTCCTTTAAATTAGGACAGATTGAAAAGGACTTTATACTCGTCGTTTAACCACCTGAACCCCAGCATCCCTATTGTGGGGGCAGTGGTGTAAAGTAACTAAGTACATTTACTCAAGTACTGTACTTAAGTACACTTTTGAGGAATTTTTACTTCACTGGAGTATTTCCAATTTTCAGTACTTTTACTTCTACTCCACTACATCTCAGAGGCAAATATTGTACTTTTACTCCACAACAATTATTTGAAAACTTTAGTTACTAGTTACTTTTCAGACATAGATTATGATAATATGAAACATACATGAACCACTTTAGCTCTATTTTATACATAGGCTATTTGAAAATAGCCGATCTACAAGCTCACAACGCGTCTGCTATTTTCAAACATTCGAGTACTTTTACTTTTGGTACTTCAAGTATATTTTGATGCCAATACTTTTGTACTTTTACTCAAGTAACATTTTGAATTCCGGACTTTTACTTGTAACAGAGTACTTCTAGATTGCAGTATTGATACTTTTACTTAAGTAAAACATTTGAGTACTTTTTCCACCACTGTGTGGGGGGAACATCACGTGTTGTGAGCTTGTAGATCGGCTATTTTTGGCAAAGAGATTTGGTGTACAGTAGATGGAAAAAGAACGCAGTGAGGTGAAGTGGTTAAACTGAAGTGATATATTGATGATTTGCAAATATTATCAACGTTTTCTGCGCCCACCCTGGGCCCTGGACTTGTGTCACGGCACCCTAGGGTGCAACGGGGGCCGGGGCACCTACTTTGAGAAACCCTGCCCTTGGACAGTGGTTCTCAACTTTTTCAGGCCGTGACTTTCCAAAATAATCATATTTGAACTGGGGACCCCCCAAAATAATCATATTTGAACTGGGGACCCCCCAAAATAATCATATTTGAACTGGGGACCCCCCACCCTGACAAGAACTTGGAAAGTAGGAGTTGAGGCGTTACATTTAGTTTGACTCCACAGATAAATATTGTGAAAATAACAGATGTAAAAGCTCACAACGCCTCACAACGCCTCAGATTGGCTATTTTTTTGGGCTATTTTATATTATTTGACAATTTGGCCAATGTTTGACCAGTTTTTATAGTATTTTGTTGATGTTGGGTTTGTTGATTACTTTTGATGTAGTACTTGTGTTTTTGGTATTAAAAAGGTCTTAAAAGTCCTTTATTTGTCACTTCACTGTCAGGGAACCCCCCCCCCCTCAAAAAAAATCATGTGAAAAAAAATCATGTGGGGTCCAGACCCACAGGTTGAGAACCACTGCTCTAGGAAGCAGGGAGGGGCGGGGCTATTAGAGTCCTTTAAGTGTCAGCCCCTCCCCCTCACACCTTCCAGCTATCACAAATGTTTGTGACCCACTCATAGAGTTAAAAGGACCCACTCAGTTTGCAAGGAAAAAGACTCTTATAGTGAAATAAACAACTCCTAAAGTAACGTTACTCCACAGGGACGTCGAGTAGAGTTATCAGTGTTTAACAGGTTGGTGAAAAAAGCTGTTAAAACACACTGTGACCAGACTGTGAAAACATCTCCATCCAGACCACAAAACAGGTAAGTGTTCTGCAGATGTGTGTTAGCTACTTAGCTTAGCTAATTAACTGCTTAGCATTAAGGAATTGATGGAATTGCGTGTAATTTCACTGTTATTTGACTTGGTAAAAAAGCAACAACTAGTGAGGATGAAGCATTGCTGTGTGAAGTGATTATGAACCGTCTTTGTTTAAGTCCTGAAACATGACTGACTGTCAGTCATGGATTAACTTCAACCTGGTGTTTGCAATTTCTCCATTTACGGTCCGTACATCTACATTAACGATTATATTTCAAATATAAAGTGCTTACTTCATGGCCACGGATGTTATTCTAGTGTACGGGCCCTCAGAAGTACCTATATCTTCCGTATTTTTCAATAAAAAGCATTTTAATCTGATTGGTGGCCATTTTCTCCGTCTATTCACCATATGCTTTAAACTGCGCTACCCTATCGGCTGGGAGGTGTATTGCACTATGCTACATTATAACTTTATGAGGAAAATGGCCACCGATCGGATTAAAATGCTTTTTAATGAACAATACGGAAGATGCAGGTACGTTGGAGGACTCGTACATAATTATAACATCCGTGGCCATGAAGTAAGCACTTTATATTTGAAATTTGAATGTTTATGTAGATGTACAGGCCGTAAATGGGGAAGGTGCAAACACAAGGTTGAAGTTAATCCATGACGGTCGTGATGCTGACACCAGCTTTGCAGGCCTAGTACGGTGTAAAGTAACTATACATGTACTCAAGTACTGTACTTGAGTACAATTTTGAGAAACTTTTACTTAACTGGAGATCCAATTTTCAATACATTTACTTCTACTCCACTATATCTCAGAGATAAATATTGTACTTTTACTACACTACAATGATATGAAAACTTGAGTTAGTAGTTATTTTGTAGCTTTTGATTATTACAAAACATGGACTAACCACTTCAGCCCTAAACATTAGTGTGTGTGTGTGTGTGTGTGTGTGTGTGTGTGTGTGTGTGTGTGTGTGTGTGTGTGTGTGTGTGTGAGATAGTAAAAATAGCAGATCTACAAGCTCACAACGTGTTGCTTTGGTGTGAGCTTGCATTCTTGATATTTTCAAAATATTTGAATACATTTTGAAAACTTTAAGAGACATTTCTGCAGAATGAGTACTTTTACTTTGGTACTTTGAGTATATTTTTGATGCTTATACTTTTGTACTTTGATTCAAGCATGTTTTAATACAGTACTTTTACTTGTATTTCTACATTGTGGTATTGAGACTTATTCTGTTATAAGTAAAAGTCCAGAATTCAAAATGTACTTATGCAAAAAGTACAAAAGTATTGTACTCATTGTGCACAATGTCCCATTTCAAGTTCTCAAATGTATAACATATGAAAATAGCAGATCTACAAGCTCACAATTCGTAATGATGTGACACATTGTGAGCTTGTAGATGGGCTATTTTCAAATGGCCGAAATGTATATAGGGCTGAAGTGGATGTATGTTTTGCAATAATAATAATAATCAAAATGAAAGCTAAAGTAAAGTTATACTAATGTTTTCAAATAATTGTAGGAATTGTGGAGTAAAAGTACAATATTTGCATATGAGATGTAGTGGAGTATTGAAAATACTCAAGTAAAGTACAAGTCCAGTGGTACTGGATTTGACGCTCAACAAAAGCTAATTCATCCTTATATTGCATAAACTTGTGTTGCTTTTCATTGGTTTCATGTTAATGTGTATTTTCAGACATTTAACCACTTAAACCATCAACACTAAGTAAACTTTCACTCTGTACTTAGTGTGCTCTTTTCCCCCTCTCTTTGCCGAAAATATCTACAAGCTCACAAAGCTTGTAGATCGGCTATTTTCGGCTAATGTTCCCCTCAGAATAGCGATATAATATTCAAGTGGTTAATGTACAAAAAAAAAAAAAAAATCCTATCACACAAAGATTTGGCGGACCCCCTGTAGTAACTCTGAGGACCCCCTAGGGGTCCCGGACCCCCTGTTGAAGACCTCTGCTCTAATGGGTTTATAAATATGCACACATGTGTGCACCGATGGATGCCTGTTGATGCTGTTTGCCTAAACCTTGTACGGCACTTTGTACAGCTTCTGATGTTTTGAACCCATTAAGACCTGGAACGCATCTGTGTCACTTTTTCATTTGAGCTTAAAAAGCATAACTTTTCAAAAATAGCAGATATACAAGCTCATAGCGTGGCACCGAGTGCCGCGCTATGAGCTTGTAGATCTGCTATTTTAGAAAAATCGTGAATATGTATGTATGTATATGTATGTATATATTTTTCTTTTAAAGCAAACATTAACTCAAATCTTTGCTTCTGGGGGGTCCCTGGAACAAAATATTTTGAGGTGTGTGTGTGTGTGTGGGGGGGGGGGGGGGGGGTCCGCGGCCAAATTCATGTCATTTTGGGGGTCCTTCACATGAAAAGGTTTGAAAACCACTGATATAGAAACATACGTTTTTCAGAGAACCTTTGACATTTGGCAGAATCGGAACCTCAGGTCAATTGGTTAGATGTGCTGTGTGTAAGGGCAAGTGATACTGGTGTTCCGTTATGCAGATTACGCATTATTTGGTGTCAGCCCTGGTATCATTTGCAGGCAGGTGTGTGCCAGGCACAGGTCTGTGATAGGCACGTGTGTGTGTGTGTGTGTGTGTGTGTGTGTGTGTGTGTGTGTGTGTGTGTGTGTGTGTGTGTGTGTGTGTGTGTGTGTGTGTGTGTGTGTGTGTGTGTGTGTGTGTGTGTGTGTGTGTGTGTGTGTGTGTGTGTGTGTGTGTGTGTGTGTGTGTGTGTGTGTGAGAGACTGGCACCTGAGCATGGGTCCTGCAACTTTGACATCTGTCTTTGGTACCGTTGTGCAAATCTTGCCTGTAAATCTATGGTTCCTCAGTGAAGCAATTAAGGGGTCTTTGGTTGTTGTCTTCCTTGTTGACTTCACCAGTCTCGCAGAACTTGGTCCTAAGTTTGGAAATGACATTTACTTGTAACTTGTACATTTAGTCCATGAGCCAGAGCCCCAAAATTGAGCAATGATTATCGAAAGAGTGGGCAAAACCATACCTATATTAAATTGTTTATAGGGTCAATACAAGTAAATAAATATATGATAACCTTTCCACAGGAGCAGCTTTTTCATATTTATCACACATTTTGTTATTTTCCCCATCCGTCCATGACAGGTGAAAAAATTACAACATTTAAAAAATAGTTATAATAATGAAACTTCCCCAGTTGATTACTTACATGAAGACAATGATTTATTGTACTACAAGTTTTCTGAATTTGTATATTTAAATATGCAAATTGGGCATTTAGTCCATGACCCAGAGCCCCAAAATGTAGCCAGATATTGAATATTCCCTCGTTAAAAAAACCTTTGACTCCAACATCTTAACAAAATTAAATAAGAATGTTGACTCTGGCTTTGTCCAATGTTCCAATGTTGATTCTGGAAAGTTATGCAAATTCGGGCATATTTTCCTAATGCATAACTTGTAATATGATAAATCATTGTCTTCATGTAAGTAATCAACTGGGGAAGTTTCATTATGATAACTATGTTTTAAATTTTGACATTTTTTCACCTGTCATGTACGTATGGGGAAAATAACAAAATGTGTGATAAATATGAAAAAGCTGCTCCTGTGGAAAGGTTATCATATATGTATTTACTTATATTGACCCTATAACCAATTTATATAGGTATGGTTTTGCCCACTCTTTCGATAATGAAATCTTGTCTCATGGACTAATTGCAGTATTAAGTGTGATGACATGAAGGCATGAATGCAAATTTGACTTGATTTTAGCAACGTTCCTGAGCTGGAAGAAACATGATTGTGCAAACCCCTGTCACTTGACCGTTGAAGGACAAAGTGTGCAGTGGTGTAAACTAAGTACAAGCTCCCAATGCACGCAGCGTGTTGTGACCTTGTAGATTGGCCATTTTTGGCGACTCGATTTGTGTAGAGTGAAAGAAGAGCATACCAAATAAAATGCAGTCTTTACAGGTCTGTGTTATCAAGTACAGAGGGTTTAAGTGGTACTGGATTTGACGCTCAACAAAAGCTAATTCATCCTTGTGTATGACGGAGGACAATTTCACAATAAATTAAAATCTCTACGATTATTGTGTGCGTTTTTAATGATAACGATTATCGCCCCATCCCTTGATTTTATTTTATTTTATTAGACGTTATACAGGAAAAACACATGTTACATCATGTTCATCGTAGAAACGTCAAGGATACAGACGCATAAAAGTATTTTCATTGTGGTCCTTGGTCTGAGACAAACAGACAGCACTGCAACAGAATACATACAGTTAGACAGTACAGTAATAAATAAAACAATCAAAAGCTACACTACCTACAGCATAAATACATATAATCGCATTGCTAACACATAGGTGACCCTACTATTCGGCAACATTTTCTAAAAGCCATGCTTTGACCCTTATCTTAAAAAGGAGATGGCTGCTGGTGCTCTTTATAGTCAGGGGTAGAGGGTTCCAGTTGACTGCTCCTCCAAATCTAAATGAGCGTTTTCCCATTTCAGTGGTGAACGTGGGCATGGTCAGGTCTGCTATGCTGGCTTTGGTTAGGTTGGAATGGGCTTCGCTACGCTTCTGAAAGAGCTTACATAGGTACACAGGGGCGCTGTTTATGTAGATGTTATGCACCAGGTTCAGCTGTAGTTGAACTGACCTGGCTGCCAGAGGGAGCCAACCCAACTGGTGGAAATTATGTTGGTGGAAATTATGTTTTCCAACATGGTCCCTTGCAGACAGCCCCAAGACAAGCCTGACCAACCTATTTTGAGAAACCTGCAACTTTTCTTTTAGGGCTTTGGTTAGGCCACTGTACCATGAGCCAATAGCATAGTCGAAACAACATAAAACCAGTGAGTTTGCTAATATGCGAAGACTGGTCGAGTCCAGAAACTGCGCTTCCCTGGCTAAGAATTTGGTTTTGCCATTCACCTTACTGATGGTCTTAAGAGCCATTGTTTCACCACCCAGCCTGCGATCTAGCTGACAACCAAGGTAGCTGACTGAGGGTTTAGCTGGAAAGGACAGGCCCCAAGAGTGATACTGGGTGAGGCCAGTTTGTGCAACCTGGGCTGAGAACCAAGTTGTGACAGGATACAGTATACGTATTGCCTCACTTCACTGGCTCCCTGTCAATTTTAGAATTGATTTTAAGGTCCTTTTTATTTGCTTTTAAATCTTTAAACAGGTTAGTAGTAATAGCTCCGCTGTACCTCGCTGAGCTCCTGGAACCATTACACCCTTAGCCAGGGCTCTGAGGTCTTGCCGCTCAGTCGTTACTGAGCGTTGGCAAAGACTAGCAAAAAGACCAGGGGTGGCCGCACTATGAGCTTGTATATCTGCTATTTTTGAATAGCCAAAGAAATCTAAAATGACACAGATGCTTTCCCGGTCTTAATGGGTGAAAACCCACCTATTATCTTTGGATTTTAATGTCACTGGATCTTCTAATGCAGGGGTCTTCAACGTTTTCAGGCCAAGGACCCCCTCTCTGAGAGAGAGGGATGGAGCAGGGACCCCCTCTATATATAGCATAAACTTTTGTTGCAGATTAAAGCTTTTCATAGATGTTTCATGTTAATGTGTATTTTCAGACATTTAACAACTTAAACCATCAACACTAAGTAAACTTTCACTCTGTACTTAGTCTGCTCTTTTCCCCTCTTCCTTTGCCGAAAATAGCCGGTCTACAAGCTCACAACGCCTCGTTGTGAGCTTGTAGATCGTCTATTTTCGGCTAATGTTCCCCTCAGAATAGGGTTGAAGTGGTTAATGTAAAAAAAAAATCCTATCACAAAGATTTGGCGGACCCCCTGTAGTAACTCTGAGGACCCCCCCTAAAACCTATTTGTTTCTTTCTTTCTTTCTTTCTTTCTCAGAGTGGAGACGGACTGTGCCGAGGTTGTCCTTGTGCCATAAATGCCTAGAAGACTGAGGCTGTCACCTACAGTATAACTCACCTACAGTATAACACCCTCCCAGACACCAGGAGACTGAGGTTTTCGCCTACAGTATAACCTCCCAGACACCAGAAGACTGAGGTTCTCGCTTACAGTATAACACCCTCCCAGAACATCCACCTCTAATGACTCACTATCTGGTGAAGCTACAATGTGCAGGTGAGATTTTTGTGACTACCTGAGGAGTGTGTGTGTGTGTGTGTGTGTGTGTGTGTGTGTGTGTGTGTGTGTGTGTGTGTGTGTGTGTGTGTGTGTGTGTGTGTGTGTGTGTGTGTGTGTGTGTGTGTGTGTGTGTGTGTGTATTTTTTAAGGGTGTGTGTGTGTATATATTTTCTAAGGGTGTCACGATACGTACCGAAATTGAAAGCCGTATCGCGATTCTCACTGTCCCGCGTCCAAGGCAGTGTTGCCAAGTCTGCTTATTATAAGCTACTTTGGGCTCGCTTATTTTGGACTTCTCTTTATAGACCTGTTTTTTTTTTTTTTTTTTTTTTAACGTTTTGTTTATTCGTTTTGGTTGCTTGTTTCTCTCACAATATCTTGCAACGCTGGTTCAAGGGAAGCCATGCGTTCGCTGTTTTTTCTGTACATTCCTCCTTCCGACGGGGCAAAGGGAAGCCTCACAGCCGGGTTGACAGAGAGAGAAACCGCGTGTTTCTTCCCATACTATCACATAATTCGACCCGCGGATCTTACTCAAGAAATAACGAAACGAGCGCAGTCTCGTGACATGCAAACCTTTTCAGTGATGGAGAACGCTGGATTTGAATATTCAAACAGTGTATCTAGAATGTTACAAAGGGCCATGGCAGCAGTTCGCATTTCAGCAAAAGTGTGTTCCCTGCGATATATGAGAAATTAAGGCAAGAGTTACTAAAGGGCTGAGCCATGTAGAATTAATGGACTGTCTTAACTAGAATGCTCCTCCTCATAGCAGAGATTTTTGCCAATCTCCGCCAGGCCGGGTTGTCTACCCAGGGCCCACAAACTTTGGAATGGGAAAAAAACTTAACTTTTCAAAGAATGTTAACTAATCTTCTTAAGGAATAATCAGAAAAGGACAGTTGATAAAACCCAAAGTTTATATTGTAACGCTGGGGGTACTATTACACACCTCCCTCCATCGAGGGAGGTGTCACTGATTTGGGTTTTGGCGACATGTGTGCCGGGGAGGGAAAAGAGTTAAGTTGGGCTGTTCTGGGGTGCTGTAAGCGGGACTGAGTGAACTGAGAGACGGCACACGTCCTCATTATTACTAGCCTTGGGCTAGCCACCCTCTTTATTGTTTTATGTTCAGTGACCCTCAACCTCGGGTTAGCTTTGTGCCGCGGCAAGGGAATAAATCTGGGCTGGCAACTTGCACATCGTCTCCTCGCCTCGTCTTTCCAGCTGCCCCGCAACTTTACAATATTATTAATATGTTAACAAATGTATTATTCTAGATTCTCATTTTGAATATCGAATCGTGAGCTTAAAATCTAATTGTGGATTAGGCGTATTGTGACCCCAAATAAACAAATATATATATGTGTGTGTGTGTATGTGTGTACATATATATATGTATGTATGTATGTATATATGTATATGTATGTGTGTGTGTGTGTGTGTGTGTGTGTGTGTGTGTGTGTGTGTGTGTGTGTGTGTGTGTGTGTGTGTGTGTGTGTGTGTGTGTGTGTGTGTGTGTGTGTGTGTGTGTGTGTGTGTGTGTGTGTGTATATATTTTTTTTTTTTTTTTTTTTTTTATGTGTGTGTGACCAAATTTGACTGGGAGACGGTCATCTAGAATTTTTTCTTTTTCATTTATGAAAGCAGGGAATCATAGCAAAATAATGATATATTGGTTAATAAATAAGATTGAGTGAATAGTTTTGAAACTACAGCTTATAGAACTGAAGTAAAGTTAAAACTCTTAAGTAGAGAAAACACCATTTCAATGGCTCTCATTCAGAGTAGCACTACTGGGCTATCAATCCCATCATGCATAGCGGGGGATGCAATTATTTTGTTTCCAAGGCCCCCTTTGTTCTGTATGCTCTCTGAGACCAAGCATTTGCTACTGCCCCCTGCTGGCCTGGGTCTTCAGTGGTCTCCGACAGTTTGTAAGTTGCTTGATTCAGTATTTAGATATTTGATATTCATTTAATCAGACACGCCCCTTCCTATACAAACCCATTGTAACTTCAAACTCCATTTTAACCATGATAGATTCATGGTTCAACACCCGTCCTTGGTCCTGGTGACTGATATTGACCTTCTAGTGTGCGAGTAGACCGGATTTTTGCAATAAGTTTTTTCATGTATTCACTTTTTTTTAACCGTTTTGTTCTTTTTGAGAAAAGATTTTGTAAATACATAAAAAAAGTAACTGAAAAAACACGGTCCCACACATTAGAAGGTCCACTTCAGTCACCAGAACCAAAGACGGGTGTTTTCAATGAATCTATCATGGTTAAAATGCAGTTTGAAGTTACAATGGGTTTTTATAGGAAGGGGCTGTGTCTGATACAATGAATATCATTAACATCTAAATACCGAATCCAGCAATTTAAAGTGTCTGGGGTGAATCACAAAAGCAGAGTGGACGTTAAGATGAGCTCAAAGAAGTTTGTAAGTGAAATATCCCCTTACGGTTATTTGCGGTTATTTGTCATGTGCAATTAGTTTTATTACGAAGCCTGAAAGCCAAACAGAAATGACATTTTTATCCATATGCAGTGGTGGGGAAAAAGTACTCAAATGTTTTAAGGAAAAGTATAAATACTGCAATATAGAAATACTCTGTTACAAGTAAAGGTCCTGGAATTCAAAATGTACTTGAGTAAAAGTACAACAGTATTGGCATCAAAATATACTTAAAGTACCAAAAGTAAAAGTACTAAAATGTTTGAAAATAGCAGGTCTACAAGCTCAATACAGCTTGTAGATCGGCTATTTTTTAGATAGCCTAGGTATAAAATATGGATAAAGCAGTTAATGTATGTTTTATGACATAATAATTTATATATGCAAAGTAACTAGTAAACTAAAGTTTTCAAATAATTGTTGTGGGGTTAAAGTACAATATTTGCCTCTGAGATGTACTGGAGTAAAAGTACTGAAAATTGGAAATACTCCAGTAAAGTGAAAATACCTCTCAACTGTACTTAAGTACAATACTTTTATTCTGTAAAGCACTTTGAATTGCCCTGTGTATGAAAAGTGCTATATAAATAAAGTTGCCTTGCCTACTTGAGTAAATACTTACTTACTTTACACCACTGTCCATATGATCCAGTGCCAAAAAACACAACTAAATGGTTAATCACATGTATTTGTATGACAGTCGTCAACTTAAATGTTTTAATTGTCTACAGCCCTAGGCATAGCCTACTTCAGGGGTCTTCAACGTTTTTCAGGCTGAGAGATGAAGCAGGGACCCCCACAGCAGGGACCCCCCACTACATATTGTGTAAAATTGTGTTGCAGATTAAAGTTTTTCCATAGATTTCATAGATTCATTGACTCTCAGTGTTTTGTAAATTAGTGGCAGACATTTAACCACTTAAACCGTCAATAGACCATTTTCAAACATCGGCCATATTGCCATTAAGTTAACCCTTTCAGTGCGATTCAGTGCCAGACTTATTTCTGGCTGTGTTTGCCCACTGCCAGCGATTTTTCAATTTTGTTAGCGTTTCAAGTAGTCACAGAATATTTATCTCCAGTATGATCGATCCCCTGATGTTAAAACCAGGATACAGTATACGTATCCTAAATGTGGCTCTCGGTCACTTGAATAAATCTTTATTTCTTTGTTTGTTTTCTTTCAGATACTCAAGTATACATCCTGGCAGAGGTGTTGCAGGGGGGGGGACCACCCCCTTCCTCTTCATTATAAGCTAGAAACTAGAGTGGAGAGAGTTTTGCCGAGGTTGTTCTTGCCTGCACCCTCCTGTGAAACTACCCAGCCTGCACCCTCCTGTGAACCGACCCAGGCTGCACCCTCCTGTGAACCGACCCAGGCTGCACCCTCCTGTGAACCGACCCAGGCTAGACCCTCCTGTGAATCGACCCAGCCTGCACCCTCCTGTGAACCGACCCAGGCTGCACCCTCCTGTGAACCGACCCAGGCTGCACCCTCCTGTGAACCGACCCAGGCTGCACCCTCTTGTGAACCGACCCAGGCTGCACCCTCCTGTGAACCGACCCAGCCTGCACCCTCCCTGAACCGACCCAGGCTGCACCCTCCCTGAACCGACCCAGGCTGCACCCTCCTGTGAACCGACCCAGCCTACAAAGTCTTTTGAAGAGGAGCTTCTGTTTGCAAAGTCTTTTGAAGAGGAGCTACTGTCTGTAGACAGAGGATCCTCTTCAAAAGACTTTGTAGACAGAGGATCCTCTTCAAAAAAGTCTTGTGAAGAGCCTCTGTCTACAGTGTAGACAGAGGCTCTTCACAAGACTTTGTAGACAGCGGCTCTTCACAAGACTTACCTTAGTGTAGACTCTACACTAAGGTAAGTCTTGTGAAGAGCCGCTGTCTACAAAATCTTTCGAGGAGGAGCCGCTGTCTACAAAGTCTTTCGAGGACGAGCCGCTGTCTACAAAGTCTTTCGAGGAGGAGCCGCTGTCTACAAAGTCTTTCGAAGAGCCGTTGTCTGCAAAGTCTTTCGAAGAGCCGCTGTCTGCAAAATCTTTTGAGGAGGAGCCGCTGTCTACAAAGTTTTTCTAGGAGGAGCCGCTGTCTACAAAGTCTTTCGAGGATGAGCCGCTGTCTACAAAGTCTTGTGAAGAGCCTCTGTCTGTAGACAGAGGCTCTTCACAAGACTTTGTAGACAGCGGCTCTTCACAAGACTTACCTTAGTGTAGACTCTACACTAAGGTAAGTCTTGTGAAGAGCCGTTGTCTACAAAATCTTTTGAGGAGGAGCCGCTGTCTACAAAGTCTTTCGAGGAGGAGCCGCTGTCTACAAAGTCTTTCGAAGAGCCACTGTCTACAAAGTCTTTCGAAGAGCCGGTGTGTACAAAGTCTTTTGAAGAGCCTCTGTCTACAAGTCTTTTGAAGAGCCTCTGTCTACACCTCCTGTGACTCTCTCTATCCTTGGATTTAGCTGCATGGGGGTTTCCTCTGAAGACGCCTTAAGGTAGGAACCTCTTTAGGGCTGTCACGATTATGACATTTAACTTGACGCTTGATTGATTGTCGCTCAAATAGTTGCGATTAACTATTTTAATTGCGTCGTAGTAACATTTTGAATAAAACTTTGTCCGGATTTTTTAGGCTTCGTAAACAAAAGCCGAACTACAAGCTCAAAACTACAAGCTTTGAGCGTGTAGGTCGGCTATTTCCACAATGATTGGAAAATGTTTGAAATTGTATGAACATTTTTCAACATGGAAACGATTATGACTTATCCCCAAAAAAGTATTGCGATTATCTCAAATACTTGCGATTATGTAATAATTGTGACGGTCCTAAAGACAATGACAATTTTCCTTTTCCTTTGCTGGATGCTGCAGTTGCTTCATGCTGCAGTTTGTAATGGATGATGCTTGTGGTGGATGATGCCTGTGGTGTATTTCATACTGGTTGGATGTATGAAATACGAATTGTCGGATTGTCTGTTGATGTGGTTAAAGATGTGTGCTCTTTTTTTCAGATTTCAAGGCTGACGTTGAATCTAAGACTATGTTGGTAGTGTAGTTTGTTTAGTTTGCATTCAATATTTATTTTGATGTGGCAAATCCAGGATTTGGACCTGGTGGTCCATAAGACCAAAGGTCACTTTTTGGTAGGTACCAAAAGGACACTGTTTGGTAGGTCCCAAAAGTCACTTTTTGGTCGGTACCAAAAGTCACCTTTTTCTGGCTGGGATGGGGGGGGGGAACTGTATAAATCCGGGCCTGGACCTGGTCATCTTAAAGATCACGTTGTTCAATTTCTAACCAATGCCACTCGCCCACCCGTGGAGTGAAATCACAGCAAGGTAACTATACAATACATACACACACACACACACACACACACACACACACACACACACACACACACACACACACACACACACACACACACACACACACACACACTCACACTCTAATAATGAGCATTTTTCTTTTTTATGTTTGGTAGCTTTCTTTCAGACGAGAAGAAGCCATTCCGGTACACTAAGGCAAAAAATAGAAGGCACATCCTTGGATGTATTCATCACACTGTGAACCGACCCAGCCTGCACCCTCCTGTGAACCGACCCAGGCTGCACCCTCCTGTGAACCGACCCAGGCTGCACCCTCCTGTGAAACTACCGCTGGCTCCGCCAAAGACCTCGGCCCGCGGGGGGTTTCCTCTGAAGACTGCTCAAAGTAGGAACCTCTTTAGGGCTGTCACGATTATGTTTTTAGACATAGGCCTTTGTAAATCCGGGCCCCTACCTGGTCATTTGAAAAGGTCCAAAAGACCTGGTCATTTGAAAAGTCACTTTTTTTGGGTGTTAAGTCGCGGTGGGGGGAACTGTCTAATTTCTTGCCCAAAGAAGAACAAGAATCATATGAAGCTGCTACATTTTATTTCTTGCCCAAAGAAGAACAAGAATCACATGGAGCTGCTACATTTTAATCAAGATGATCTACGTTTTTCCATTTAAAAGTTTTCATTTCTTGCCCGAAGAAGAACAAGATCAAGAACATCATGTCGATGTGTCCCAACACACCTGAACTGAGTCAACGAGATGTACATTTTGAATGACAAATGTCTAACCAATGGAGCAACTATTTTGTATTTCTTGCCCACCTTTGGAGTTACATCATCGCAAGGTAGCTATACAATCCAATAGCAATACAAGTGATCAGCAGTTTGCACAAGCATACTGTGCTGTCTACCAGGCCCACTTCTTCATGTATGTTTTGAAGTGTCCAACCCCAGTACGCAGTCTGTTCAGCTAGGTCAATTTCCAGCATAGCAGATCTCCCTCCTTTGATGCCGTCTCCTGGGTCCCAGATGTAGCGGCGACAACGTGTGGGCCCATGCAGAAGACTCCCACTCCTGCTTCCAGGATGCCTCCATCCATGCCTTTGTAGACAGGTCCTCAGGGATAGAACTGAGCATCTCTTGTTGTATGGGTGGCGGGACTTGAGTCTGTTTTGAAGGCAATGCTGTCATAGTGTTGTCATGCAGGATATGCCAGTCATCTTTCTGGGCTATCCTTGGGGCGAGGATGTGAGGGTAGCAGTCTCTCGTTGGAGGCCGGTTGAGGCAATTCCTGCTAGCATTGGGAAGTAGAATATAGGGGTGGGATTCAGGCAACCAGTTATAATCCGGAGAACATTGTTAATGGCAGCATCAACTTTTTTGGCACGTGGGCTTCCACACCAAGCTATGGCACAGTGTTTGGCTGCAGCAAAGACCAGGGCTTGCGTGGGGATTCGTAGTACTTTGGCAGAGGAATCTCAGGACGTACCAGCGAGACATCAGATTGGCGAGACCTTTGATGACACTTTGGCCTCTGGGTGTTGCTTAGAAGACAGTGTCCTATCCAGGTACCTTGGGGCTTGCTGGAACTCCAAGTGATTGTGGTCCATGAACACGTCCAGTTCCCGTTTTGCTTCGCTGTTGTTGACGTGATATGCTGCCAACACTGTCCTCCCAATGCTGAGCTGCAGGCGCCACCTACGAAGGTAGGCTCCTAAGATGTCCATGTGGACATGATGGAAGTCATTTGGGGTAGAGCGGCTGAGTTGGATTTTACAGACCAGGAGTGTTGGTATAGGTAGAGGCATGGCCGAAGAGCTTTGCCCATCACTCACTTCTTGCTGATGCCGAAGTCAAAACACAGTATTTCCCTCATTGTGATAGCTCTAAGTCTGCAGTACACCTGACTGGTGGCAATAGCCTGGTTGTGATGCGTATATGTGATCAAAATTATTTAAAAAGACCACAAATGCCGCAACAAATATCTCAACTGCGGTGAGGTTTTAAAGGGTTTAAGGTTTTAAAGGTCTAAGGTTTTTAAAGGTCTAAGGTTTTTAAAGGTCTAAGGTTTTTAAAGGTTTTAAAGGTTTAAGGTTTAAAAGGTTTAAGGTTTAAAAGGTCTAAGGTTTTTAAAGGTCTAAGGTTTTTAAAGGTCTAAGGTTTTTAAAGGTCTAAGGTTTTTAAAGGTCTAAGGTTTTTTAAGGTTTTTAAAGGTCTAAGGTTTTTAAAAGTTTTAAAGGGTTTAGAGGTTCTAAAGGTTTGAAACATGTAAAAGGTTTTAGAGGTTCTAAAGGTTTGAAACATGTAAAAGGTTTAAGAGGTTCTAAAGGTTTGAAACATGTAAAGGTTTGAAAGGTTCAAAAGGTTTAAAAGTACAAATGATTTCAAAAATTCAAATGGTAGCCGACATGTCCTAAGTAGGCCAAACGTTGTAGAGTTGGAACAGAGTTTGTAGCTAAAATAATTAAGGGCTAGTTTGCCGTCAAAGAAACGGATGGAACGGGTGGAAAATCCCATTAATTTCAATGGGGAAATTCAAAGTGAAATATCTCTAAAAAATGCAACAACAAATTAGCTTATATCCACTGCAACGGCCAAAGAGCTTACCCTGATTGATCACATCTACGCATCACAACCAGGCAATTGCCACCAGTGAGGTGTACTGCAGACATACAGCTATCACAATGAGGTATATACTGTGTTTTGACTTCGGCATCAGCAAGAAGTGAGTGATGTGCAAAGCTCTTCAGCCATGCCTCTCCCTATACTAACACTCCTGGTCTGTAAAATCCAACTAAGCCGCTCTACCCCAATGACCTCCATCATGTCCACATGGACATCTTGGCAGCCTACTTTTGCTGGTGGCGCCTGCAGCTCAGCATTGGCAAGACGGTGTTGGCAGCATATCACCTCAACAACAGTGAAGCAGAAAGGGAACCGGATGTGTTCATGGACAACAACCAGCTGGAGTTCCAGCAAGCTTTCCAGTCTTTTAAGCAACACCCAGAGGCCAAAGTGTCATCAAGGGTCTCGCCAATCTGATGTCTCGCTGGTACGTCCTGAGATTCCTCTGCCAAGGTACTACGAATCCCCACGCAAGCCCTGGTCTTCGCTGCAGCCAAACACTGTGCCTCAGCCTGGTGTAGGAGCCCACATGCCAAAAAGGTTGATGCTGCCATTTAGCTACGTTCTCCGGATCATAACTGGTTGCCTGAATCCCGCCTGAATGTTCTACTTCCCAATCCTAGCAGGAATTGCCTCAACCGGACTCCAACGAGAGGCTGCTGCCCTCACATCCTCGCCCCAAGCAAAGCCCAGAAACATGATTGGCATATCCTGCATGACACCTCTATGACAGCGTTGCCTCCAAACAGACTCAAGTCCCGCTGCCCATTCAACAAGAGATGCTCAGTTCTATCCCTGAGGACCTGTCTACAAAGGCATGGATGGGAGGCATCCTGGAAGCAGGAGTGGGGAGTCTTCTGCATGGGCCCACACGTTGTCACCGCTAGATCTGGGACCCAGGAGACGGCGTCAAAGGAGGAAGATCCGCCACGCCGGCAATTGACCTAGCTGAACCGACTGCGTACTGGGGTTCGACACTTCAAAACGTGCATGAAGATATTGGGCCGGCAGCACAGTATGCTTTAGCAGACGGCTGATCACATAATCACCTCTCTGTGTCCTCTACAGATCACCATCGGAGGCCGGTCTCTTTGATGTGGGACCTGAGACGAGAGCGTTGCTGCACGTCATTGAGCTGGACATCTGATGATGATACACGAAAGAAGAAGACGCCCAAGTCTCATACAATTATGAAATATCTGTTTGCTATGTTTGTAATAAATGTTTCATGTTGTCTCGTCCCAATTGTTGATCCCCCCCCCCCCCCCCCCCACTCTCGGCCTGCACCTTGTCGTGGTGAGTGGGCTTTAAACCAAGACAGGCCATTTAACCACAGTTGTAAGGTTAACTAAGTACATTTACTCAAGTACTGTCCTTCAGTAAAGTTGAGTTATTTTTTTTACTTTACTGGAGCATTTCCAATTTTCACTATTTTTTCTTCTACTGCACTACATCTCAAATGTAAATTTTTTTACATTTTTGATTTTGATCATTACAAAACATACATTAACCACTTCAGCCCTATATACATTTTGGCCATTTGAAAATAGACGATCTAACACGCTCACAATATGCATTGTGAGCTTGTAGATCCACTATTTCCAAAATTATTTTATATATTTCATACATTTGAAAACTTGTGACATTCTGCATAAATATTTTCAATAATTTCTATTTTTGGTACTTTGAGTAGATTTTTATACCAATACTTTTCTACTTTTACTCAAGTAAATGTTGAATTCCGGGACTTTTACTTGTAACAGTATTTCTGCATTGCAGTATTGATACTTTTATTTCAGTAAACAATCTGAGTAATGGGCACTTAACACATCTCTTCTGGGTGGAGCTCACTACAAGCTCACAACGCGTCGCGAGCTTGTAGATCAGCTATAGCCAAATGGGGTTGAAGTGGATAATGTATGTTTTGTAATGATGATCAAAATCTACAATGATAATCAAAATCTACAAAGTAACTAGTAACTAAAAATTTTAAATGATTGCAGTGGAGTAAAAGTATAATATTTGCCTCTGAGATGTAGGGAATAGAAGTAAAAGTATTGAAAATTGGAAATACTCCACAAGTAAAAAATACCTCAACATTGTAGGCCTACTTAAAGGAGGAGTTCACCCAAATAAATGACTTATTTTCTATCAATTGCACACCCCATGAAGCCTTGAATTCATTGATTTATTTTTTTGTGGCATTCCTAAGCCAATACTTTGATGACCGGGTGTGTATCTGGTAGGAGACGCAAATAATCTACTTTGTGTCTCCTGCTTATGATTAGTATGTATCGACCTCCAAAGTGCAGCAAAGCCTTATTTCTAACAGAAATATCAGAACTTTTATCTATCTGTTCCACTAATTATGACAGAACTCTGATTACTGGAGATGCTAATTTGTATGTTGACATTGTTTCAGATGTTGTGGCTATGGGTTTCCTACAGTTACTGCACAATTTTGACTTTATTCAACATGTTGTTGGGCCAACACATAAACATGGCCACACCCTGGACTTGGTGATCACTAAAGGTTTGAATATCACTGTTGACAGTATTATTGATAAGCCCGAACTAACAGACCACTATTTATTGTGTTTTAATATAACTGTCTTTGATCTAAGGAAAAACAATACAGAATATACTATAAAAAAACGTTTTTTTAGCTCATCTGCAGCAAACGAGTTTCCTCGTCATCTGGCGTGTGTGCAGGTGCCCCCCCTACTTGATGCCCCCTCAGTGAATGATATGGTTCAACATTTTAATCTCAAATTAGAGTCAGCTCTCGACATAGTGGCTCCTATGAAAACTAAAAAGAAACTTAATTCTAGAGTAACACCCTGGATCAACGAGCACATGCGCTCACTCAAGAAAGAATGTCGTAGAGCTGAGCGAATTTGGAGAAAAAACAAACTCACTGTCCACCTAGAGATTTTTAAGAAGTCAACAGTGGCCTATAACAAAGCACTGCGCTTGGCAAGGCAAGCATATTTTTCAGGCATTTTCAATGACAACAAGCAAAATGCCAGAGTCTTATTCTCTACCATTGAACATCTCTTAAACCCCCCCCAGGCTTACAAGGAGTCGCTCCCTGCTTCTAAAGCTAAGTGTGATGAGTTTGCGTCCTTTTTTGCAAACAAAATTTTTAGCATTCGAGCTGGTATTATGAATGCTGCTGCTAGCACTGCAAATGCTGCAAATGGTGCATGGTGCAAAAACGTAGATCACTCCAGAGGAAGTCTAATATCTTTCTGCACAATTAATGAAGAGGAACTCCGTAAAACTATATCACAGATGACATCATCATCTTGTTCACTGGATGCAATACCCACCCCGTTTCTCAAAGAGGTTTTAGACAGCGTGATTGGAGATATCCTAAGAATTGTAAACAGCTCTCTACTTTCAGGCGTCTTTCCAGACTCACTGAAAACGGCTGTAGTCAGGCCGTTACTCAAGAAACACAACCTTGATCCATTGGTGCTGGGTAATTATAGACCAATCTCTAATCTGCCATTTCTGGGAAAGGTCTTAGAAAAAACTATCTTTCATCAACTGGATGTGTTCCTACAGAACAATAAGGTTCATAACAAATTCCAATCTGGCTTCAGGAAAGGTCATAGCACAGAAACAGCACTTGTAAAAGTAATTAATGATCTTAGGGTGTCCGCTGACAACAAAAATATATCTGTTCTCCTACTCCTTGACTTAACCGCTGCTTTTGACACGATTGATCACAAAATTCTACTACAACGCATGGAGTACTGGATTGGTTTGTCAGGCACAGCCTTGTCTTGGTTTTACTCTTACCTAACAGGCAGAAGCTATTTTGTCAGCCTAGCTAATTTTGACTCAGACAAACATGACATCTGTTCTGGTATTCCACAGGGCTCAATTCTGGGCCCCTTATTGTTCTCCCTGTATATACTACCACTGGGAGAACTCATCGCCGATCACGGAGTGAACTTCCATTTCTATGCTGATGATACCCAGCTGTATCTTTCGGTAGCTCCAGACGACCCCTGCGCTCTAGACCCATTGTTGACCTGTCTGTCCAGTATAAAATGCTGGATGAGTGAGAACTTTCTTAAGCTAAATGAGGATAAAACAGAAATTCTCATAATTGGCTCCAGTGAGCAGAGAGAATTAATAATAAGTAGACTTGGTAACCTGGCTGTAGAAAGTAACACCACAGTAAAGAACCTGGGGGTTATTATCGACTCTGAATTGAATTTTAATGCACACATTAATCATGTCACCAAGATTGCTTTCTTTCATCTTAGAAATATTGCGCGAATTAGAGACTATCTGTCGTTAGACGACGCAAAAACGCTGATCCACGCTTTTGTTTTCTCTCGGCTTGATTACTGCAATGCACTCTACTCTGGCCTGCCTAAGAAAACAACTGACAGATTACAACTTGTTCAAAATGCGGCAGCCAGAATTTTAACTAAAACTAGAATGAGAGAACATATCACTCCAGTTCTAGCTTCACTACACTGGCTCCCGGTTGTTTTTAGGATTGATTTTAAAATTATTTTAATAGTTTATAAAGCTCTAAATGGTCTGGCACCTTCCTACCTCTATGACTGCCTAGAGAGACATGATCCAAACCGGACCCTCAGGTCTTCAAGTGCTGACCTACTCGAGGTGCCTAAAATGACATATAAAAAATACGGTGAAGCAGCATTCTGCTTTTACGGACCAACAGTGTGGAATAAACTCCCATTACACCTAAAACAGGCAGCCTCTGTCGATAGCTTTAAAGCACAGCTCAAGACCTATTTCTTCACTCTTGCTTTTAGCTGACTCTTTGGTTGATTTTTAAGTCCTCACTGTATTGCCTATTTTAATGTTTTATGCTTTTGCTTTTATTTTATTTTATTTTTTGTTTGCTTTATTGTTAAATTGGTTGTAACTGTAACTGTATTCTTGCTCTGTAAAGCACTTTGCGCTGCATTTCATGTCATGAAAGGTGCTATACAAATAAAGTTTATTATTATTATTACCGGATACATTGGCCGGTAGGAGACGGGAATCAAATTATTGGCTTAGGAATGCCACAAAAACAATCATGGGGTGTGCAATTGATAGAAAATAAGTCATTTTTGGGTGAACTACTCCTACTCCTTTAAGAGAAGTTCCACTGCTCCTCAAAAAGACAACTTTATTTTCCATCCTCGATGACGAGCCTACTATTATTATTGCATGTGGAATAACTGCAAGCCAATGTTCAGAGGCATTGTCAGTATTTGTCTTAATTTCTTGAGTTCCTATTTATTTTATTGTCAATAATTCAACTGTAAGCCAGTGTTTTTGAGACATATTGTCTTTTATTGCTATGCAATAAATAGTAAAAAGAAATTCTACATGCATACATAATAATACAAAAGCTAATAATAAAATCAAATGAAAATAGAAAAGTTAATGTCAAGACCTGTCTTGTTTTAGTAGTGCTGATGATGTCATGAAAAACTGTATTTGGTTAGGTTAAAGCTATGCTAAATCCACCCTTGCCTACTATTAGCTAATATCCGATGACTAGGTCACTTGTGTTGCGCCATAAAAAACAAACGCAACAAACCAAAACAACACAAAAGGCACTGGTCTGGTTCTCCTGGTTTTACTAAGACAGGGTTCAAATCCCTGTGGTGCCCTGCTCATGGTTTGCGTTGCATTTCCATTTCCATGGTGGATTAGAAGCGACTATAGTCCACATAGCACTTCAAACCTATTTGAGAATAGCCGATCTGTAGATCGGCTAGCTATTTTCAAACAGCAATGCAGCTCTCCGGGGAAAAGCTCATTGTGCGTATATGAGCATGAGCGCGAGAAATGTGTTTGGATTAGGGGTTGTAATATTATTAATTTTAAATTGTATTTCCATATGCTGTATTTACTTTGCTCATTTATTTTCTTGTGTACCTAATTTTTTTTTTTTTTGTACCTAATTTTTAATGTATATTCCATTCCGTCTCCCTTTGAGAACGGTGAGAAAGCACTATACTGTTTGTTTACGGTGAGAAAGCACTATACTGTTTGTTGACGGTGAGAAAGCACTATACTGTTTGCTGACTGTGAGAAAGCACTATACTGTTTGTTGACGGTGAGAAAGCACTATACTGTTTGTTGACGGTGAGAAAGCACTATACTGTTTGTTGACGGTGAGAAAGCACTATACTGTTTGCTGACGTGAGAAAGCACTATACTGTTTGTTGACGGTGAGAAAGCACTATACTGTTTGTTGACGGTGAGAAAGCACTATATTGTTTGTTGACGGTGAGAAGGCACTATACTGTTTGTTGAAGGTGAGAAAGCACTATACTGTTTGTTGAAGGTGAGAAAGCACTATACTGTTTGAAGGTGAGAAAGCACTATACTGTTTGTTGAAGGTGAGAAAGCACTATACTGTTTGTTGAAGGTGAGAAAGCACTATACTGTTTGAAGGTGAGAAAGCACTATACTGTTTGTTGAAGGTGAGAAAGCACTATATTGTTTGTTGACGGTGAGAAGGCACTATACTGTTTGTTGAAGGTGAGAGAGCACTATACTGTTTGTTGAAGGTGAGAAAGCACTATACTGTTTGAAGGTGTGAAAGCACTATACTGTTTGTTGACAGTGAGAAAGCACTATACTGTTTGTTTACGGTGAGAAAGCACTATACTGTTTGAAGGTGAGAAAGCACTATACTGTTTGTTTACGGTGAGAAAGCACTATACTGTTTGTTGACGGTGAGAAGGCACTATACTGTTTGTTGAAGGTGAGAAAGCACTATACTGTTTGTTGAAGGTGAGAAAGCACTATACTGTTTGAAGGTGAGAAAGCACTATACTGTTTGTTGACGGTGAGAAAGCACTATACTGTTTGTTTACGGTGAGAAAGCACTATACTGTTTGTTTACGGTGAGAAAGCACTATACTGTTTGTTTACGGTGAGAAAGCACTATACTGTTTGTTGACGGTGAGAAAGCACTATACTGTTTGTTTACGGTGAGAAAGCACTGTACTGTTTGTTGACGGTGAGAAAGTACTATACTGTTTGTTGACGGTGAGAAAGCACTGTACTGTTTGTTGACGGTGAGAAAGCACTATACTGTTTGTTGACGGTGAGAAAGCACTGTACTAATGATAAAATCAAATGAAAATAGAAAAGTTAATGTCGAGACCTGTCTTGTTTTAGTAGTGCTGATGATGTCATGATAAACTGTATTTGGTTAGGTCAAAGCTATGCTAAATCCACCCTTGCCCACTATTAGCTAATATCCGATGACTAGGTCACTTGTGTTGCGCCATAAAAAACAAACGCAACAAACCAAAACAACACAAAAGGCACTGGTCTGGTTCTCCTGGTTTTACTAAGACAGGGTTCAAATCCCTGTGGTGCCCTGCTCATGGTTTGCGTTGCATTTCCATTTCCATGGTGGATTAGAAGCGACTATAGTCCACATAGCACTTCAAACCTATTTGAGAATAGCCGATCTGTAGATCGGCTAGCTATTTTCACACAGCAATGCAGCTCTCCGGGGAAAAGCTCATTGTGCTTATATGAGCATGAGCGCGAGAAATGTGTTTGGATTAGGGGTTGTAATATTATTAATTTTAAATTGTATTTCCATATGCTGTATTTATTATGCAGGCAATTTAGAGTTGATTGGTAGTACCATTTGTAGCGACTTTTTTTGGTCCCTAACATTCATCGAGCTCTGGACTTAGTCAATTTATTTTTTCACCATTGGGTCACTACCGAAACGAAAGTTAAAAACGAAAAAATCACTAAGTGTGGAGGCCAAAATCGTCCCCCCAAAAACCTGTTAGGTGTACGTTTCAGGCAATTTAGAGTTGATTGGTAGTACCATTTGTAGTGACTTTTTTTGGTCCCTAACATTCATCGAGCTCTGGACTTAGTCAATTAATTTTTTCACCATTGGGTCACTACCGAAACGAAAGTTAAAAACGAAAAAATCACTGTGTGGAGGCCAAAATCGTCCCCCCAAAAACCTGTTAGGAGTACGTTTCAGGCAATTTAGAGTTGATTGGTAGTACTATTTGTAGTGACTTTTTTTGGTCCCTAACATTCATCGAGCTCTGGACGTAGTCAATTTATTTTTTCACCATTGGGTCACTACCGAAACGAAAGTTGGTCACTACCGAAACGAAAGTTAAATCTGAAAAAATCACTAAGTGTGGAGGCCAAAATCGTCCCCCCAAAAACCTGTTAGGAGTATGTTTCAGGCAATTTAGAGTTGATTGGTAGTACCATTTGTAGGGACTTTTTTTGGTCTGTGGTCTGGTCATATGAATGACTTCTTAGTCTATTTTTAGAGGTAAGAAAAATAAAAGCACCTAATAACAACATATTCATTTTTATTAAGCAAAAAGGTAGGCAGAAGTATAATGTGTCATGACGTTAGCACGGAATAGCTGGTGTACAATTTATGGTACAGTTCTGTGGTAATGAGAGGTAATTTGTTCCTAATAACAACAAAATATTTTTTATTAAGCAAAAAGGTAGGCAGAAGTCATGAAGTTAGCCCAGAATGGCTGATGTACAATTTACAGTACAGTTCTGTTGAAATTAGATGTAAAGTAACTTGAAGTAAGTGGAAATAACATTAATTAAAGGCCTAATAAAGAACACATTGTTCTAACAAAACCCTTATAGTACACTAGCCTAACATCACATTGTGTAGTTAGTAGTTGCGGGGTTGTAATGTGACGGTCAAGTAAGTGGAAATAACATCTTAATAGGCTTTGTTAGGTCTTATTATGCTTATTATGCTCTAGGAATTATGTTCCATAATTAGCGTATAACTGTGTTTGTTTGTTTCTGTCTAATAGCAGAGAACACCATTTCTAATAACGCCTTTTGTTACGTTTCATTCAATTTCTAATTAAAACAATTAAGGGATAATAGTGGAAAATAAGGGTATAACAACGTTTGTTTCTTTCTAATAAAAAAACATTATTGCTAATAAGAAACACATTATTTGTAATAACGGCTTATTATGTCAAATTAGTGTACCGTAAATTGTGCTGCGACCCACTTTCCTTTCATTGGAACAATGTCTTGCTCAGGAGCAGAGGAATACATGTTAATAAAAAACAAAAAACAAAAGCTAATCATGGAGAACAAGTCTTTTCATTCCATTCATCAGTTTATCATTTTTACCTGGTACTGTATCCGTATCGCACTCTTTGAACGTCCAAAGTTTCTGACTTCGCCCCAACTTGATCACCAAGCATTTGTGATTTTTGTGAAGTTCTTACCACACTTGAACCTCAAAGGCAGCTTTCTCTGTATATTACACTACAGTTTAAAAGCACAGCTCGTGCCTCATTCTGTGCAACCAGGGAGCTTTTTGTAACTCTTCTGAATTCTCTTGTGAAGCCGAGGTTTATTGATCTCTACTGTATATGTTTCTCTTGTCTCCACCTTTCAACAACGTGAGGGGAGAGAATGTTATTTTGCCCCATGGAGGGCCTGAGAGCAGAGAAACATCCATGGGCTATGCATGCGTTCCACACATTCTGGACCAAAACCACATGGTGGGTTGAGCCGTAATGCTATTTGGATGACTCGCGTAAAGGCCATCTGACATCCAATCTAGATAAGTAGACAGAGAATCAATAGTTCAAGAAGGGAAAAAAAAAGAATCTCCTCTCTTTCGCCTTGCTATCAGGGCTCACACATGCACATCCACATGTGCTCGCACACACACACGCACGCACGCAGGCACGTACGCACGCGCACACACACACACACACACACACACACACACACACACACACACACACACACACACACACACACACACACACACACAGGTAATGTATAGCATGAGCTTCACATTAGTAAGCCAATTGCATCATTTTTCACTTTCTCGCTTTACCGTGTGTGCGTGCTGAATAGAGTCAACTGTTTCGTTTTTAAAGGGAACACACGCGCACAGACAGACAGACACGGATACGTGCAGAACAACACACCCCTTGTTATTACTGGAAAGTCACAACCGTTATCCTCCTTCCATACAGATACACGCCAAAGCGAACAGTCATACCCCTAGCTGGGCCACGAAAATAAAACAGTTATTATTGTGCCAAGGGCAATTCTTGGTAGGACACACAGTTACACTTCACAAAGAGAGGCCCCTGTATATCAGTATGCCCATAAGCTGTTTGGGGCAACGTGTCAATCGATCTGATAGTAAGAGGGAAACACCCACATACCCAGACATTGCCATGAGTCATAATACATGTATGAAGACGTCTCTACATAGAACTTTGAAGACATATTGAGACGTCTCAAGACGTCTCAAGAGATGTAGAATGTACTTATGATGTGTGAAGAGTTGCCCATGGGTATTTCCTACTCGGTTCTATTCTTGGCCTACTATATTATGTAAACATTAACAATCGCACGCACGCACGCACGCACGCACGCACGCACGCACGCACGCACGCACGCACGCACGCACGCACGCACGCACGCACGCACGCACGCACGCACGCACGCACGCACGCACACACACACACACACACACACACACACACACACACACACACATATATTTAGGACTTATCCTTATCCTATAAATCATTATTGATGCTTATTTGAGGATGTGGTTAAAATAAGCCTAAGCCAATTTCAATTATTCTTAAAAGGCATCTTTTATTAGCTGTGATATGACATGCAATTGGCACATTGAATTGCTTGTGGCGTGTCTGCATTTATTTATTCATGCACTATACCCATCCTGAAGTTTCTTAATTTAAGGGCAGACTGACAACCTCCCTCTGCTGATACATCGCCCATGTTGATGTAATAATAATAATAATAATATAATTTCAAATACATACAGTATGTCATAGTAGAGGAAGACACTCAGTAACACTTCCTGTGAAGCCAGTCAGTAATGCATTACAATCACTTATTAGCATGAATAGAGACATGCAGTGTGGGGTAATACCACTAATTATTTGATGTAATTTAAACTTGGTTCACTAAAGCAGTGGTTCTCAAAGTAAGGTCTAGGCACCCCCAGACAATGGTCCTTGATGGGGTTCCAGGGGGTCCCCAGCTAAATCGGTTTAACCACTTTAACCCTATTTTATACTGTAATGCACTTTATCCTATCCTACACACACACACACACACACACACACACACACACACACACACACACACACACACACACACACACACACACACACACACACACACTTTGGGGAGAGCTTATGTCATGACAGCAATTCATGTGTTACAATAGCATGGCATGGATAGGTGTTTGCTCTCCTGAAACAATTGACTCCAAGATTGGCACAAAAGTAAACTTTGTCACCTTGTTGTCATTTATTAGGATGTGTCTATTGAGTTATCCATGTCAAAGTAGAATGAGCTTGATCCACTCTTGATTGATACTGCACTGTGAGGCCCGCTGTTTAGGGGTTTCCCCTGAAAAAAGCGAATAAATGCACAATAACACTTGAATAACAACTTCACAAATCAACCTGCACTGAGCAAAGGAGGCTGTACAGAAGTTTCTTTCATATTAAACTGCATTACCTTGACAGCACTGTCTGTTTTTGGGACATTTTCTAATGTTTTCATGTTGAACTATCTCCAACAAAGCTGGTAAATATTTCCTATGATATTCCAGATGTTTCAAATAAAAAATACACAATGCTGCTTCAGTGAAGGAGCTGCATGGTTAGAACACAACACTGATGTCTTTAAGCACTGCTTTTGTACACGGTATCATCTACAAAATACCTCATCACTTCTGATTAAATGAATCTCTGACCTCCATCTACTCATGTCCATCAGATTCCCTGTCACTTGTATGTGCACACACTATTATTTAAACTATTGTACAATTTTCTAAGCAAAACATCAATTAAACTATATGTCAACATTCTGAATTTGTTGCCAGCTGGGTTTGTTAATGGGGGTTAATTATGCTGTCCTGAGCTACTGATAAAGTCTCCTGCTGTTATGCCTACCATGGCTATCTGCTGGTACGCCTACAATATTCACAAAATCAAGAGCACCGAATTGTATGTACTGTACACTTAAGTTAAATATACAGTATTATCAATACATTTTCAATAGCCACAGGCAATGTTTTTAATGAACAAAAACCTAGTGGTGTAGTTAGGTCTTATTTGATCTCAGGATAAGACTGACAGGATGAAATAATGCCCAATTCCCTTCATTGTCAGCATGCTCATCTGTCACATTATATAGCAAAGTCATCTGTAACACGTTTAATAAACATGCCAAGACGATATGTAAATATGGGTTGGTAGAAGGCCTACTTTATTGTCACATCACAGGCTTACAGGTGTAAAGAATTGGGTGAAATTCCTTTTGTGCGAGCACCATCGTTTTTGTTGTTTTCAGAAAGAGAAAAGAAAAGAAGAAAGGGGGGGGGGGGGATCAAGGAGAAAAGATTAACCATAAAGCAAGGAGAGGCAACAATCAACGATATCTCCAGTTTTAGACATCAACTAGCCTAGTTGAACTAGGTAGTGAGTTGAAGCCACGTGGATGCTGAGGATTCATACCACCCCCCCCCCCAGATATAAATAAATGCTTCAGGGTCCACTCCCTTGTGCTTTGAATGCTTGAATCATCCTCCAGTTAGTCTTTAGTCTTGTTATCTGGTATCCACTACACGCCCCAGACTCACCCAAAAAGCCTAGCCAGGCCTGACCTGGCACCATGCCAAGTCACTGTCCTGACGTGACCCATGGTCTCTGAGTGTAAGGCGGAGAGGAGGAGAGGGATCTCGGGGCTAAAGGAACGTGTTGCTGTTTACAGTTGTGTCCGGCGATTATTCTCTCACCACACATGTGTTACTTGTGGGGAATAACGTCTCTGAGAAAGCAACAGAAAATAGCCGGCTCAGGATCAAAATCTCAGGGTTTTTGTCAATATGGTTGAGCTTGGCATCAAGTTCTCACTCATAGAAAGAGTTCAAGCGATGATTTATTTGAGAAAAAACAAGAAAAGGAAAGGGAAAAAAAAAAATGCTTGAAGCATTTATTTAATAATAATTTAATCCAATTGAACACAGACAGACAGCAGAAAAAAGGTCCATAAACTTTCAGCTCCATAGAAATCGCAGAACAGATCTTAAAACAAATCATGTCATCAGTCTCAACCCAATTCAGTTGGTGCCACATAGTCTGAAATAATGAAATAAGTCTGGAGTTTAGAGCAAAACACGTGTAGCATAACTGAAGAAGACCTACATCCGTCAAGCCCCTCTTTGTCATTAGCAAGTTTGAATTTTATCCCGGGTGGTCAACCAAACATGACAGTGACTGAGAATTGTCAGCTCTCTGACAAACAGCACATATTGTACAGTACTCTCTGCTGTAAGATAATGCAGCGAATGCAGCGAACCCACTCACCTAGGAGATGTTGCTGCAACCAGATCCTGTCTCTCCCCTCATCTAACCTCGTTGGAGAGAGAGGTAACGGCTCAGCAGACCGCACGGGCATAGCCTTATCAGCAGGCAAAAGAAGTGGCCATGCTCTTGTACCAGCGCTGACAATTAACTGTCACACAATGACTGGATTTCTCTGATAATCTTTTATTGTTCCCCCTGCGCTTCTGCTCTCGTCGCAATCTCTCGCCCTCCACTCTTACCGGCCCTGGGGGCTGTGTGCTGAGGGTGATGACCTGAAATCTCCTCTGGTGGCTCGCCACCACACAGACTACTTCAGAGTCAGACTACTACAGACTGGCAGTCGAATGAAGTCGGGACGACTCTGGAGATCAGTCGGTTGGAAGGTGTGGGGTAAAAAATTTTGCTTTTTAAAATTTTATATTTAGAGTAGCCAATTATTTTACCCCCTTTTTCTCCCCAATTTAATCGTTATGCCAATTAATTCCTCCCCACCCACATTTCTGTGTTGTCACTGCTGTTGTAGCCTACACTGACTCACCTGCCACTGAGGAGCCCCCACCAGGAGGACGAAGGGCCTTCGCCCTCGCGCCCAACACTCCCCGCTGACAGGTGCCGCCCCCAGCCCGTAGGAGTACATGCAATGACCAATATCACCCTCCCCACCCGGCTTCCCTTCCCCGAACACGGGCCAATTGTGTTTGTGTAGACGCCCGACAAAGCTGGTTGCACCACGTGGATTCAAACCCACAACCTCCGTAGTGGAGGACTTTAACACTGCGCCACCCAAGTGCCGAAAAAAGTTGCTTTCTGTGCACCTGATAGAGATGATTACATTGTATCTGGACTGGAGCACACACACTGAAATCAGAATTGCTCTTGCGTGCAACTAACAAGCCATTAACTACCGTATAGAGACCAATTAGGAGACCATGATTTTGATTGAAATCCATTCATTTAGTGATCTTTGTGGTTATAGAAAAGTTCCTGTATAATGTGTGCATTTACGGCTGGGTTCAACGTTAAAGGGGAGAGAGGTCAGTAGGTCAGCAAAGGTGTGGACATAACATGTAAAGGGAGACAGTGCCCTCTGGTGGCTGGCACATAGAGAGACACATTCAAGACAGTGTTTGACCGGGGGCCTATTTCACGAAAGCAGAATTAGGGGTTAAGAGCATACCTCTATGGTTAAGAGCCTGGATTTAACACGGTGCTATGTCGCGTTCAACAGGATGGATTTGAACCAAACTTAAATAGTTGCCTGCCACGCCACAAGGGGTGCTGTGCTGTGAACCACTCACTACTCACAGTTATGCACTAGAAATGGTTAGAATATGTTCTAAACTCCATAATTTCATTGATGACATGTCAAATATGTTTTCATTTTTAAAGTTATATCGAGCTGAAAACTTCAGTTCTGTTAAAGTACGTCACGGTAGATACTACACAGGGGTACCGGTCTATGGCTACACTAGCTGTAGTATACAACCCTCGTAGACGTATTTATGATTCTGAAAACGTCAGAATCATAAGTACGTCTACGAGGGTTGTATACTACAGCTATGGCTACACAATATGGCTAGCCACAGTTTTTCTAGTTAATATTCGACTCATTGACAGCTTATTTTTTAAGATAATGGTTCAAAATGACACATTGTACTGTGCTCATGAGGAAAAGAGTGCTTTGTTTTATACTATGCTCTTAGCCCCGTTTGGAACCTCACTCTGTACGAGCTATTGTGGAGAGTGAGGGTCGCTGTGTTTATATATGTTGGCTTGAGGGAGGTAGGGGTGTGTGTGTGTGTGTGTGTGTGTGTGTGTGTGTGTGTGTGTGTGTGTGTGTGTGTGTGTGTGTGTGTGTGTGTGTGTGTGTGTGTGTGTGTGTGTGTGTGAACTAACCTGACATTTTTTTTAAAAACACAAGATCCATACTGTTGTCATGTTTTATATAATTGAAAAATGCCACCAAAAAAAAAGACTGGTTCAGGTACAGAGAAACACAGCAACTAGTATTATCTGTTAAAACTGTTATTGGGTGTCATGCTTGGTGCCCACTGCCTTTAGATTTTTGGCTGATGGCTGCTGGGACTGATTCTGTGAACTACGAATGAGACACATGACCAGACAAGACCACGGACATGCAGCCAGTGACCGGTGACCACAGGAACCAGGGAAAGTATGCTGTGCATATGGTACGTTCAAAGTTACTGTATCTCTTGTCCTTGATAAGATTTGTACATTCTTGTGTCTTTCATTACACCAGACTTCACCACCCTAGACTTCACCAGCGACTACACTGACTACTTATATCAAAATGTAAACTTTGTTCAATAATAAACTTTTGTTGTATTGCCAAGTGTTCCATTTTTCTTTTCCCATCTTTTTATAAAGATTTTTTTGTGGCTTTTTTTGTGGCTTTTCTGACTTTATTTATAGGTATAGTGGAAGGACAGGACAGGAAAAAATGGGAGAGACAAGCAGTAAAGATCGTCGGGAACGGGACTCGAGGCCTCCCATCTTCTTTTTAAGCAGCTCAGCCAACACCAGACATTTCTGAGACTTGTATCCCAACCTGAATGTGAGTTTTTAATTTTGATGCTTTTTTATTCAATGGTGTCCTCTTTGTAGCTGAAGACTGAAGACTATCTTTTCCACTGTGCATTTGTAATAGTTATCCTCTCGTCTCTGGATAACATGCTGGCCACGCACTGTGCTGTTGACAGCCCTTCTCCACACCAGGTATATTAAGGCTATCTTGATTGACTTATGATCACTACCACCTAAGCCGTTTTAATAAACTACAGAATATGTCCCTGTTAAGTGTGTGTGTGTGTGTGTGTGTGTGTGTGTGTGTGTGTGTGTGTGTGTGTGTGTGTGTGTGTGTGTGTGTGTGTGTGTGTGTGTGTGTGTGAACTAACCAAAAAAACTCTTTCTTTCTTGACAAAAAATAACTAATTGAATCATAAACAAATGTTTATTTAAAAATAGACTGATAAAGGTACAGAGAAACACAGCAACCAGTACCATATGTTCATTTCATCTGTTAATACTGACATTTATCTGTTATTGTGTGTCATGCTTGGTGCCTTTTTAGATTTTTGGCTGATGGCTGTTGGTACTGATTCTGTGAACGAGACGCATGACCAGAGAAGACCAAGGATGTGCAGCCAGCGGCAGGCGACCACGGCATGAGGGGCTTTAAGCAGCTCAGCCTGAGCCAACACCAGATCCTGAGACTTGTCAGTGATCACCCAACACCTAAATGTGAGTTTATTGTCATGGCGAGAGAGTATGTTTTACCCCCCGTCCGTCCGTCCGTGTGTGTATCTGTGCACACACACTCCCTGGATGCCAATTCAGAACCTCTGCCCCAAATTTATCACATAGCCCTGTTATAGCGCCACCATGAGGCCGATTTGTGCAAAACCCATTTACTCCTACAGATTTTATCCAAACGTCATGCAAGTCGGTACACATTATCTCTATAGTCATGTGATCAACACGGATCTGTCCGATTTTCCATATTCCATCCTCATTGGCTAAGGTTGGCCTCCAAAGTTTGCAGTATTGGTCCGTTTTGAACAAAATGCCTCACATCATGAACGCAGCTTGCGAATTCCGTGAAATTTCACACGCACATTCCCACTAGGCCGAGGAAGAAATGGCACCCTTTTCACATTGGCCTGTTATAGCGCCACCAGCAGGTCTAATCTTAGCAAAACACATTTTTGGAACAAAAGCCTCAAATCATGAATGCAGTGTCTGATTGCTGTGAAAAGCCTAAGAAGAAATGACACCCCTTTCACATTGGCCTATTATAGCGCCACCAGGAGGCCACAATAACGTACCTGACCTGGCGGAGACCTGTGCTCCGAAGAGCACTTTTTCTAGTTCACCATGTCCTCATTGTAGCTAATTATGAGCCTGGTCTTCAAGATACTCAAGGGATCAGTGAGCCCATGTACCTGTCTAACTGCCTCAACAATGTGAGAGACACACGCAGGTTACAACACCAGAAGGAGCTACACTGAACTTGTTCAACCCAGATTCGGCACCAACTTGGGGTTAAATTTGTTCTGTTATGCCACCAAAATGTGGAATGGCGTACCAACCCCCATCAAAAACTGGGCGACTCCTTACCCTCCTTCAAAACCGCCATAAAGAGCACCTGTCTGCAATTTGCAACTGGTCCTAGACAAGTCTTCTAAGCTTGACACCAGAAATGTATTCAATCAATCAAAATAGCTTGATACGGTAATGTCAATCTTTACAGCAGCTATAAGTATAAATGTCAAACCAAACCCACATAACATTGGATTTATTTCATTGTGTTTTCTGCTGTAGATCTAGAAAGTACTCTCTACTGCACATCAAGAGCCAGAACAAGCACAAGCTTATCTATCTATATGTAGACATTCAAATATTGTTTATGTTCACTGTTTTTGTTCATTAGTGTGCTCACATGCATTATCAGGCCAAAAACGAAATATGCTCTAGGTCCTCTTGAAGAAAACGGCACAGGGCTAACAATCTGTAGAGCTGGAAAGTGTTAAACTGTATTTTGTATTCAACATTGGGGCCATATTCCTTTACAGCAAAGAGTGAAGACTGCACAAGGTACATTTTAGCCACATGAACCCTATAGTCCCTATTCTGGACACGTCATAATAGACAAACCATCTGTGAAAGTAGCCGATCTACAAGCTCACAACATGTCCCGTTGCAACGCGTTGTGAGCTTGTAGATAAGCTATTTTCGGCACAACGGATTTGGTGTTGCAGTGACGCCATCGAAGAGATGCAAGGCTTTAACACCATATTGGTGTATATAACACCATATTGGGAGGCTTCCACAACGAGGTGGTGATATTAATCTGCTCTTCTCCTTAAACGGGAGAATGGCGAAAAAGCCTGAAACGTCACAGCAGGACTCGGGTGCAATGAAGCACTTTGCAACAGGAGCCCACAGTGTGCAAGCCTTTTTTGCTTTACAACATGGGAAGAGCGCCTTAAGAAAGACAGCCATTCATTCTGTCAGTGCAAGAGTTATCTGATTGCTTCTTCACAGTGTACACATGTGATTGACAAGATGTATAGTCAGGAATGAAAATTTGTCTCGTCTGTACTATGCAACATCTATATTTGCTGTTGATTTTTGTTCGTTTTGTTTTTTCAATGCAGAAGCCATTGGGACTACATGTACATGCTACAAAGCAGCAAGTCAACAGCGCCATGACCGATCACTTCAAACGGGCTTCAGGTCGAAAGTGGTGGTGGGAGCTAAAGAAACAGACTGAAATCAGCAACAGAATGAAGTGGTCTTCTTGTCTTTGTGGGCTCCTCAGCTTTATCATATCGTCAGCGTCAAACAGAAACCTTGCATGTCTAAAACTGATCCAATGTAGTTATTTAGTCACAAGCTCTTTTCATTGGCTAAATATTTTTAAAACCCACAGACACACTTGACCACTTTCGCTTTAAAAAATATTTAAAAATGGCAGATCTAGAAGCTCACATTCTGTCGCTATGGGTTGTGAGCTTGTGGATTCACTATTTTCGCTACTTAACTCATGGTTCAAGTTTCAAGGTTGTTTTATATTGTTACATCTTGTGCACAGGTAAATGGACTGCATTTATGCGTTTAACGCCCTTCTAGTCTTTCCGGCCCTTCAAATCACTCTACGATGTACTTCACATTCACCCAGTCACACACCGATGGCGGAAGAAACCATGCAAGGCACCAACCTGCTCATCAGAAGCAGTAGGGGTTCAGTGTCTTGCTCAAGGACACTTAGGTGATACTTAGCCAGCTTCCTTCCTCTTGTATGTCAAAGTAGGGCATTACTTTACTAAATATTCTAAAATAGTAGTCTGCACACTATGGCTTGCTTGTGTTTTCAGACATTTAACCACTTAAAACCCTCAATACTTTGTAAACTTGAGCTTTGACCTGCTGTTTTTTCCCTACACACAAAACTTCTTTGCTGAAAATAGCAGATCTACAAGCTCGTATCTGCTATTTTCGGCTAATGTTCCCCCCAGAATAGGGATGCGAGGGTGTGTTAATGTGGTTAAAGTGGTTCATGTAAGAAAATAAAAAATAATAGTCCCTATCACACAAAGATTTGGCGGACCCCCTTCAGTATCTTTGAGGAACCCTTAGGGGTCCTGGAGCCCCTGTTGAAGACCCCTGGTGTATATCATACAATAAAGCTACTTCTACTCCACAACATATATTTGAAAACTTAAGTTACTAGTGACTTTGTAGATTTAGATTATTACAAAACATACATTAACCACTTCAGCCCTATATACATTTCGGCCATTTGAAAATAGCCGATCTGCAAGCTCACAATGCGTCACATTTTGAGCTTGTAGATCGTCTATTTTCAAAAGATTTTTATACATTTGAAAACGTGAAATGGGACATTCTGCATAATGAGTACTTTTACTTTTGGTACTTTAACTACATTTTGATGCCAATACTTTTGTACTTTTACTCAAGTACATTTTGAATTCCAGGACTTTTACTTGTAACGGAGTACTATATTGCAGTATTGATAATTTTACTTAAATAAAAAATATGAGTACTCTTTCACCACTGATGTTGTGACACTGCACTTTTTGGACTTGTTTTATCTGTGTATACTGCTCTGTATATGATTATATTTGCACTGAAAATAACAGACTACATAAAGAAAAAGGTTTTGTACAAAGCTTTGCTAAATGTTTCTTTGTTGAAATTACAGGGAAAAGGGTTTTGTGAATTAAGTATTTTGTAGAACACTTCAAAAGTAATAAGGTATAGTAAGAAAATGTGTCATTTCTATGCAGTGGTACAATGGAAAACGTACTGTTTAACTAACTAAAATATTTAAATGTCCAGTAAGAAGATGAACTTCAATCTGGTGTTTGCACTTTCTCCATTTTTGACCCGTTCATCTACATAAACGTTCAGATTTCAAATATACAGTTTTTGACTCTGGCAAGGGTGAGAGTTGAACTTGTAACCTTCTACTTGACATGCAGCTGCTTTATCCATTGAGCTATGACTGGCAAGTCAAACAATATGGTGGTTCTCAAAGATTTTCATGTGAAGGACCCACAAATTGATATGAATTTGGCCACATAATCTGAAATGTAGTGCCTAAGGGCTCCCATAAGAAAGATTTGTATTTAAAACTTAATAAAATTATTTCAAAATGTGTCAAGATTCTTTAAATAGCATGGATAATTTGAAACAACTGGGAATCAAACCTGTGACCTCTGTAATGGCAGCTTTTACATGTTACTTTATAGAAAAAAAACAGATCAGGAAAATGCAGGACTCAGTCGTCAGGAACCCAACTCCATAGTTTATTGTAGATCTCATCACAGCAGAGAGAGACTAGTGTCTCCCTCTGGAGCTTCCCCCATCCCTCCTACATTCCATTTATCAATACCACAATGACTGTTATATGAATTTTTCCACCACACCTCTTGGTACCCAGACTGGCTCTTAACCCAGTGAGCCACCATACATGCTGGGTTCTGAGAGCAAAATGGATAATGACACAAAAAGCCCATACCTGCTACCAGCGAATTGGCCACTACTATTTGCCGCATTGAAAATGCATTGGGCGCTTAAAGTTAAATATCTCCCAAACTACAAATGATTTCAAAGACAAAATCTCAAGCATGCATGTCCACAGTAAGGTGGAATTTTTGATCTGTGAATGGAGTTTCTAGGTGAAAGTGTTTTTTTGAGGTCCCAAATTCGTCCATCGACCTCCATTCTAAATCTCTGAACTTTTAAAGGAGTACAATTCTAAAACTATTAAACATTTCAAAGATTCCTTTTCAGGCAAACATGTCCACAGTAAGATGAACATTTTAAAGTATGATTGAGGTTACTAGGCGTAAGTATGTAGTTGTAAGCCTGCCTTTAAATGTCCATTGGCCGCATTGACAATGCATTGGACGCTTAAAGTTAAATATCTCCAAAACTACAAATGATTTAAAAGAAAAAAATATCAAGCATCCATGTCCACAGTAAGGTGGATTTTTTGAACTGTGAATGGAGTTTCTAGGTGAAAGTGTTTTTTTGTGGTCCCAAAATCGTCCATCGACCTCCATTCTAAATCTCTGAACTTTTAAAGGACTACAATTCTAAAACTATTAAACATTTCAAAGATTCCTTTTCAGGCAAACATGTCCACAGTAAGATGAACATTTTAAAGTATGATTGAGGTTACTAGGCGTAAGTATGTAGTTGTAAGCCTGCCTTTAAATGTCCATTGGCCGCATTGACTATGCATTGGGCGCTTAAAGTTAAATATCTCCCAAACTACAAATGATTTCAAAGAAAAAAATCTCAAGCATGCATGTCCACAGTAAGGTGTTTTTTTTTGAACTGTGAATGGAGTTTCTTGGTGAAAGTGTTTTTTTGAGGTCCCAAATTCGTCCATCGACCTCCATTATAAATCTCTGAACTTTTAAAGGAGTACAATTCTAAAACTATTAAACATTTCAAAGATTCCTTTTCAGGCAAACATGTCCACAGTAAGATGAACATTTTAAAGTATGATTGAGGTTACTAGGCGTAAGTATGTAGTTGTAAGCCTGCCTTTAAATGTCCATTGGCCGCATTGACTATGCATTGGGCGCTTAAAGTTAAATATCTCCAAAACTACAAATGATTTCAAAGAAAAAAATCTCAAGCATGCATGTCCACAGTAAGGTGGATTTTTTGAACTGTGAATGGAGTTTCTAGGTGAAAGTGTTTTTTTGAGGTCCCAAATTCGTCCATCGACCTCCATTATAAATCTCTGAACTTTTAAAGGAGTACAATTCTAAAACTATTAAACATTTCAAAGATTCCTTTTCAGGCAAACATGTCCACAGTAAGATGAACATTTTAAAGTATGATTGAGGTTACTAGGTGTAAGTATGTAGTTGTAAGCCTGCCTTTAAATGTCCATTGGCCGCATTGACAATGCATTGGGCGCCTAAAGTTAAATATCTCCAAAACTACAAATGATTTCAAAGAAAAAAAATCTCAAGCATGCATGTCCACAGTAAGGTGGAATTTTTGAACTGTGAATGTCCTGAGCTCCAGAGCTCGATGAATGTTAGGGACCAAAAAAAGTGTCACTACAAAGTACTACCAATCAACTCTAAATTGCCTGAAACGTACTCCTAACAGGTTTTCGGGGGGACGATTTTGGCCTCCACACTTAGTGATTTTTTCGGATTTAACTTTCGTTTCGGTAGTGACCCAATGGTGAAAAAATAAATGTACTAAGTCCAGAGCTCGATGAATGTTAGGGACCAAAAAAAGTGTCACTACAAAGTACTACCAATCAACTCTAAATTGCCTCAAACGTACTCCTAAAAGGTTTTCGGGGGGGCCGATTTTGGCCTCCACACTTACTGATTTTTTCGGATTTAACTTTCGTTTCGGTTTCGTTTCGGTAGTGACCCAATGGTGAAAAAATAAAATTACTAAGTCCAGAGCTCGATGAATGTTAGGGACCAAAAAAAAAGTCACTACCAATCAACTTTAAATTGCCTGAAACGTACTCCTAACAGGTTTTTGGGGGAACACTTTTTTTTTTCGTTTCGGTAGTGACACCATTGTGTCACTATGTGTGACACCATTGTGTCACTACCGAAACGGAATAAAAATTACTAAGTCCAGATCTCGATGGATGTTAGGGACCAAAAAAAAAGTCACTACCAATCAACTTTAAATTGCCTGAAACGTACTCCTAACAGGTTTTTGGGGGGACGATTTTGGCCTCCACACTTAGTGATTATTTCGGATTTAACTTTCGTTTCGGTGGTGACCAACTTTCGTTTCGGTAGTTTGATTACAAAATGTAAGTTGTGTAAAAAATAATCTGACTATACTAAGTTGTTATTTGTTTGTTTAAGTCAGGCTATACTCTACTCAGAGTCATAAGTTTACAAAATGTACTAAAGTACAGTGAACGTCTGTGCGGTTTGTCTTCATCACTGAAAATAACGTACATGTAAACTGATGTCATGTGCAGTTGGGGTGAAGGAACACAACCATTTCACTCCTAATAATACCTATTTGATTTGACATCCTGACTTGCTGCTGTAGCTGAGGCTTGAACCTGTTACCTGCGGCTCACGAGTCAGTGACTCTATCCATTCACCTACAGCTGTTTCCTTGGAATCTGTGGTTCTGAAACCTTTTGTTGTCAACCCCCCAAATTGACATGTATTTGGGCAGTGGACCCTAATGTGAAAAGATGTAATGTCAGGGCCCCCCATGAAAAAGATTTATATTTATGCTGTAACACATTTTTTTTAAAGTTATTTGTCTTGTCAAGTCAAAGCACCAGGAAGGCTGTACTTGTCAGCCATCTGTTAGCTCAATGGGTTGAGACGCAGTATTCATGATCCAGAGGCCATGAGTTCAAATCCCATTGATGTCTTTCCTATGATTCTTTCCTTTGCAGACTGGCTTCCAGAAGATCAACTGAAAACTACCAGGAAGGCTATACTTGTCAGCCATCTGTTAGCTCAATGGGTTGAGACGCAGTATTCATGATCCAGAGGCCATGAGTTCAAATCCCATTGATGTCTTTCCTATGATTCTTTCCTTTGCAGACTGGCTTCCAGAAGATCAATTGAAAACTACCAGGAAGGCTGTACTTGTCAGCCATCTGTTAGCTCAATGGGTTGAGACGCAGTATTCATGATCCAGAGGCCATGAGTTCAAATCCCATTGATGTCCTTCCTATGATTCTTTCCTTTGCAGACTGGCTTCCAGAAGATCAACTGAAAACTACCAGGAAGGCTGTACTTGTCAGCCATCTGTTAGCTCAATGGGTTGAGACGCAGTATTCATGATCCAGAGGCCATGAGTTCAAATCCCATTGATGTCTTTCCTATGATTCTTTCTTTTGCAGACTGGCTTCCAGAAGATCAACTGAAAACTACCAGGAAGGCTATATTTGTCATCCAACTGTTAGCTCAATGGGTTCAGACGCAGTATACATGATCCAGAGGCCATGAGTTCAAATCCCATTGTTGTCTTTCCTTTGTAGACTGGCTTCCAGAAGATCAACTGAAAACTACCAGGAAGGCTGTACTTGTCAGCCATCTGTTAGCTCAATGGGTTGAGACGCAGTATTCATGATCCAGAGGCCATGAGTTCAAATCCCATTGATGTCTTTCCTATGATTCTTTCCTTTGCAGACTGGCTTCCAGAAGATCAACTGAAAACTACCAGGAAGGCTGTACTTGTCAGCCATCTGTTAGCTCAATGGGTTGAGACGCAGTATTCATGATCCAGAGGCCATGAGTTCAAATCCCATTGATGTCTTTCCTATGATTCTTTCCTTTGCAGACTGGCTTCCAGAAGATCAACTGAAAACTACCAGGAAGGCTATATTTGTCATCCAACTGTTAGCTCAATATGTTGAGACGCAGTATACATGATCCAGAGGCCATGAGTTCAAATCCCATTGATGTCTTTCCTATGATTCTTTCCTTTGCAGACTGGCTTCCAGACGATCAACTGAAAACTACCAGGAAGGCTGTACTTGTCAGCCATCTGTTAGCTCAATGGGTTGAGACGCAGTATTCATGATCCAGAGGCCATGAGTTCAAATCCCATTGATGTCCTTCCTATGATTCTTTCCTTTGCAGACTGGCTTCCAGAAGATCAACTGAAAACTACCAGGAAGGCTGTACTTGTCAGCCATCTGTTAGCTCAATGGGTTGAGACGCAGTATTCATGATCCACAGGCCATGAGTTCAAATCCCATTGATGTCTTTCCTATGATTCTTTCCTTTGCAGACTGGCTTCCAGAAGATCAACTGAAAACTACCAGGAAGGCTGTACTTGTCAGCCATCTGTTAGCTCAATGGGTTGAGACGCAGTATTCATGATCCAGAGGCCATGAGTTCAAATCCCATTGATGTCCTTCCTATGATTCTTTCCTTTGCAGACTGGCTTCCAGAAGATCAACTGAAAACTACCAGGAAGGCTGTACTTGTCAGCCATCTGTTAGCTCAATGGGTTGAGACGCAGTATTCATGATCCACAGGCCATGAGTTCAAATCCCATTGATGTCTTTCCTATGATTCTTTCCTTTGCAGACTGGCTTCCAGAAGATCAACTGAAAACTACCAGGAAGGCTGTACTTGTCAGCCATCTGTTAGCTCAATGGGTTGAGACGCAGTATACATGATCCAGAGGCCATGAGTTCAAATCCCACTGGTGTCTTTACTGTGATGCTTTCCTTTGCAGACTAACTTCTACAAAAACAAGTTAAAACCACCAGGAAACCTGTAACTCTCAGCCAACAGCTTAGCTCAACTGGTAGAGCGTCTGTCCAATAACATGACTTGACTTGAGTGGGTTCGATTCCCACTCGAGTCAAGTGTCCCCGGTAACTTGAGGCAACGGATAAATTGACTGATATCCTTAGTGATGCTTCCCTTTGCAAACTTCTAGAAAAACAAGTTAAAACCACCAGGAAACCTGTAACTCTCAGCCAACAGCTTAGCTCAACTGGTAGAGCGTCTGTCCAATAACATGACTTGACCTGACTTGAGTGGGTTCGATTCCCACTCCGAGTCATGTGTCCCCGGTAACTTGGGGCAACGGATAAATTGACTGATATTCTTCGTGATGCTTCCCTTTGCAGAATAACTTCTAGAAAAACAAGTTAAAACCACCAGGAAACCTGTAACTCTCAGCCAACAGCATAGCCCAACTGGTAGAGCGTCTGTCCAATAACATGACTTGACTTGACTTGAGTGGGTTCTATTCCCACTCGAGGCAAGTGTCCCCGGTAACTTGGGGCAACGGATAAATTGACTGTTATCCGTAAAATAACTTGTAGGAGTGTGCTGGTTCAAATCCAGTTCAACCTAGGACCGAGCGGTCCTGGGTTCGATTCCCACTAACGTCAAGTCCCCGGTAAATTGGAGCAGCGGATAAATTGACTCGTTGCCCCAAGATAGCGGGGACACTTGACTCGAGTGGGAATCGAACCCACTCAAGTCAAGTCAAGCCATGTTATTGGACAGACGCTCTACCAGTTGAGCTAAGCTGACTTGACTTGAGTGGGTTCTATTCCCACTCGAGGCAAGTGTCCCCGGTAACTTGGGGCAACGGATAAATTGACTGTTATCCGTAAAATAACTTGTAGGAGTGTGCTGGTTCAAATCCAGTTCAACCTAGGACCGAGCGGTCCTGGGTTCGATTCCCACTAACGTCAAGTCCCCGGTAAATTGGAGCAGCGGATAAATTGACTCGTTGCCCCAAGATAGCGGGGACACTTGACTCGAGTGGGAATCGAACCCACTCAAGTCAAGTCAAGTCAAGCCATGTTATTGGACAGACGCTCTACCAGTTGAGCTAAGGTATTGGCTGAGAGTTACAGGTTTCCTGGTGGTTTTAACTTGTTTTTCTAGAAGTTAGTCTGCAAAGGAAAGTATCAGAGTAAAGACACCAGTGGGATTTGAACTCATGGCCTCTGGATCATGTATACTGCGTCTCAACCCATTGAGCTAACAGATGGCTGACAAGTACAGCCTTCCTGGTAGTTTTCAGTTGATCTTCTGGAAGCCAGTCTGCAAAGGAAAGAATCATAGGAAGGACATCAATGGGATTTGAACTCATGGCCTCTGGATCATGAATACTGCGTCTCAACCCATTGAGCTAACAGATGGCTGACAAGTACAGCCTTCCTGGTAGTTTTCAATTTATCTTCTGGAAGCCAGTCTGCAAAGGAAAGAATCATAGGAAAGACATCAATGGGATTTGAACTCATGGCCTCTGGCAAAGCATATGTTAAACATGAACAAGCTACCAATAGCTTGTATATATTATGTAACATCAGTTACAAATGATTTAATAATCATTTACAGATGTATTATACATGGCTTATTCATGAATAGTTACTAATACCTTTATAGATGATTTGTAACCGTAGTTATAAAGGTTTTAGTAATCATTTACGAATGTCAATAAACAGGTTGTTAATGATTTGTTAATAGTCTACAAACTGCTTATAAACGTTTATAAATGCTTTAGAATGGGTCGTTACAAATGATTTAATAATCTTTTACAGATGTATATAAATGGCTTATTCATGAATAGTTCACTACTTACTAATACTTTACAAATGATTTGTAACTGTAGTTATAAAGGTTTTAGTAATCATTTACGAATGTCAACAAACAGGTTGTTAATGATTTGTTAATAGTCTACAAACTACTTATAAACGTTTATAAATGCTTTATAACGGGTCATTATTGTAAAGTGCTACCCAATTTTTTTTTCGTTTCGGTAGTGTCACTACCGAAACGGAAAAAAAATTACTAAGTCCAGAGCTCGATGAATGTTAGGGACCAAAAAAAAAGCCAAAAAAATAGTCACTACCAATCAACTTTAAATTGCCTGAAACGTACTCCTAACAGGTTCTTGCGGGAACAATTTTTTTTCGTTTCGGTAGTGACACCATTGTGTCACTATACCGAAACGGAAAAAAAATTACGAAGTCCAGAGCTCGATGAATGTTAGGGACCAAAAAAAAAGTCACTACCAATCAACTTTAAATTGCCTGAAACGTACTCCTAACAGGTTTTTGGGGGAACATTTTTTTTTTCGTTTCGGTAGTGTCACTACCGAAACGGAAAAAAAATTACTAAGTCCAGAGCTAGATGAATGTTAGGGACCAAAAAAAAAGTCACTACCAATCAACTTTAAATTGCGTGAAAGGTACTCCTAACAGGTTTTTGGGGGAAAATGCTGGTGACGAAAAATGACGAAAAAATGCTGGTGACGAAAAATGACGAAAAATGCTGGTGCCGAAAAATGACGAAAAATGCTGGTGACGAAAAAATGCTGGTGACGAAAAAATGCTGGTGACGAAAAAATGCTGGTGACGAAAAATGACGAAAAATTGTGGTGACGAAAAAATGCTGGTGACGAAAAATGACGAAAAATGCTGGTGACGAAAAATGACAAAAAATGCTGGTGACGAAAAAATGCTGGTGACGAAAAATGACAAAAAATGCTGGTGACGAAAAAATGCTGGTGACGAAAAATGACGAAAAATGCTGGTGACGAAAAATGACGAAAAATGCTGGTGACGAAAAAATGCTGGTGACGAAAAATTACGAAAAATGCTGGTGACGAAAAATGACGAAAAATGCTGGTGACGAAAAAATGCTGGTGACGAAAAATGACAAAAAATGCTGGTGACGAAAAAATGCTGGTGACAAAAAATGCTGGTGACGAAAAGATGCTGGTGACGAAAAATGACGAAAAATGCTGGTGACGAAAAATGACGAAAAATGCTGGTGACAAAAAAATGCTGGTGACGAAAAATGACGAAAAATGCTGGTGACGAAAAAATGCTGGTGACGAAAAATGCTGGTGACGAAAAAATGCTGGTGACGAAAAATGACGAAAAATGCTGGTGACGAAAAATGCTGGTGACGAAAAAATGCTGGTGACGAAAAATGACGAAAAATGCTGGTGACGAAAAATGACAAAAAATGCTGGTGACAAAAAAATGCTGGTGACGAAAAAATGCTGGTGACGAAAAATGACAAAAAATGCTGGTGACGAAAAATGACAAAAAATGCTGGACGAAAAAATGCTGGTGACGAAAAATGACAAAAAATGCTGGTGACGAAAAAAAAAATGACGAAAAATGCTGGTGACGAAAAATGACGGAAAATGCTGGTGACGAAAAAATGCTGGTGACGAAAAATTACGAAAAATGCTGGTGACGAAAAATGACGAAAAATGCTGGTGACGAAAAATGCCGAAAAATGCTGGTGACGAAAAAATGCTGGTGACGAAAAATGACGAAAAATGCTGGTGACGAAAAAATGCTGGTGACGAAAAATGACAAAAAAATGCTGGTGACGAAAAATGACGAAAAATGCTGGTGACGAAAAGATGCTGGTGACAAAAAAATGCTGGTGACGAAAAATGACGAAAAATGCTGGTGACGAAAAAATGCTGGTGACGAAAAATGCTGGTGACGAAAAAATGCTGGTGACGAAAAATGACGAAAAATGCTGGTGACGAAAAATGCTGGTGACGAAAAAATGCTGGTGACGAAAAATGACAAAAAATGCTGGTGACGAAAAATGACAAAAAATGCTGGTGACAAAAAAATGCTGGTGACGAAAAATGACGAAAAATGCTGGTGACGAAAAATGACAAAAAATGCTGGACGAAAAAATGCTGGTGACGAAAAATGACAAAAAATGCTGGTGACGAAAAAATGCTGGTGACGAAAAATGACGAAAATTGCTGGTGACGAAAAATGACGGAAAATGCTGGTGACGAAAAAATGCTGGTGACGAAAAATGACGAAAAATGCTGGTGACGAAAAATGACGAAAAATGCTGGTGACGAAAAATGCCGAAAAATGCTGGTGACGAAAAAATGCTGGTGACGAAAAATGCCGAAAAATGCTGGTGACGAAAAAATGCTGGTGACGAAAAATGACAAAAAATGCTGGTGACGAAAAATGACGAAAAATGCTGGTGAAGAAAAAAATGCTGGTGACAAAAAATGACCAAAAATGCTGGTGACGAAAAAATGCTGGTGACGAAAAATGACGAAAAATGCTGGTGACGAAAAAATGCTGGTGACAAAAAATGACCAAAAATGCTGGTGACGAAAAAATGCTGGTGACAAAAAATGACCAAAAATGCTGGTGACGAAAAAATGCTGGTGACGAAAAATGACGAAAAATGCTGGTGACGAAAAAAATGCTGGTGACGAAAAATGACAAAAAATGCTGGTGACGAAAAATGACGAAAAATGCTGGTGACGAAAAGATGCTGGTGACAAAAAAATGCTGGTGACGAAAAATGACGAAAAATGCTGGTGACGAAAAAATGCTGGTGACGAAAAATGCTGGTGACGAAAAAATGCTGGTGACGAAAAATGACGAAAAATGCTGGTGACGAAAAATGCTGGTGACGAAAAAATGCTGGTGACGAAAAATGACGAAAAATGCTGGTGACGAAAAATGACAAAAAATGCTGGTGACAAAAAAATGCTGGTGACGAAAAAATGCTGGTGACGAAAAATGACGAAAAATGCTAGTGACGAAAAATGACAAAAAATGCTGGACGAAAAAATGCTGGTGACGAAAAATGACAAAAAATGCTGGTGACGAAAAAATGCTGGTGACGAAAAATGACGAAAATTGCTGGTGACGAAAAATGACGGAAAATGCTGGTGACGAAAAATGCTGGTGACGAAAAAATGCTGGTGACGAAAAATGACGAAAAATGCTGGTGACGAAAAATGACAAAAAATGCTGGACGAAAAAATGCTGGTGACGAAAAATGACAAAAAATGCTGGTGACGAAAAAATGCTGGTGACGAAAAATGACGAAAATTGCTGGTGACGAAAAATGACGGAAAATGCTGGTGACGAAAAAATGCTGGTGACGAAAAATGACGAAAAATGCTGGTGACGAAAAATGACGAAAAATGCTGGTGACGAAAAATGCCGAAAAATGCTGGTGACGAAAAAATGCTGGTGACGAAAAATGCCGAAAAATGCTGGTGACGAAAAAATGCTGGTGACGAAAAATGACAAAAAATGCTGGTGACGAAAAATGACGAAAAATGCTGGTGAAGAAAAAAATGCTGGTGACAAAAAATGACCAAAAATGCTGGTGACGAAAAAATGCTGGTGACGAAAAATGACGAAAAATGCTGGTGACGAAAAAATGCTGGTGACAAAAAATGACCAAAAATGCTGGTGACGAAAAAATGCTGGTGACAAAAAATGACCAAAAATGCTGGTGACGAAAAAATGCTGGTGACGAAAAATGACGAAAAATGCTGGTGACGAAAAAAATGCTGGTGACGAAAAATGACAAAAAATGCTGGTGACGAAAAATGACGAAAAATGCTGGTGACGAAAAGATGCTGGTGACAAAAAAATGCTGGTGACGAAAAATGACGAAAAATGCTGGTGACGAAAAAATGCTGGTGACGAAAAATGCTGGTGACGAAAAAATGCTGGTGACGAAAAATGACGAAAAATGCTGGTGACGAAAAATGCTGGTGACGAAAAAATGCTGGTGACGAAAAATGACGAAAAATGCTGGTGACGAAAAATGACAAAAAATGCTGGTGACAAAAAAATGCTGGTGACGAAAAAATGCTGGTGACGAAAAATGACGAAAAATGCTGGTGACGAAAAATGACAAAAAATGCTGGACGAAAAAATGCTGGTGACGAAAAATGACAAAAAATGCTGGTGACGAAAAAATGCTGGTGACGAAAAATGACGAAAATTGCTGGTGACGAAAAATGACGGAAAATGCTGGTGACGAAAAAATGCTGGTGACGAAAAATGACGAAAAATGCTGGTGACGAAAAATGACGAAAAATGCTGGTGACGAAAAATGCCGAAAAATGCTGGTGACGAAAAAATGCTGGTGACGAAAAATGACGAAAAATGCTGGTGACGAAAAAATGCTGGTGACGAAAAATGACAAAAAATGCTGGTGACGAAAAATGACGAAAAATGCTGGTGACGAAAAGATGCTGGTGACGAAAAATGACGAAAAATGCTGGTGACGAAAAATGCTGGTGACAAAAAAATGCTGGTGACGAAAAATGACGAAAAATGCTGGTGACGAAAAATGACAAAAAATGCTGGTGACGAAAAAATGCTGGTGACGAAAAATGCTGGTGACGAAAAATGACGAAAAATGCTGGTGACAAAAAAAATGCTGGTGACGAAAAATGACAAAAAATGCTGGTGACGAAAAATGACGAAAAATGCTGGTGACGAAAAGATGCTGGTGACGAAAAATGACGAAAAATGCTGGTGACAAAAAAATGCTGGTGACGAAAAATGACGAAAAATGCTGGTGACGAAAAATGACAAAAAATGCTGGTGACGAAAAAATGCTGGTGACGAAAAATGCTGGTGACGAAAAATGAAGAAAAATGCTGGTGACGAAAAAAATGCTGGTGACGAAAAATGACCTAAAATGCTGGTGACCAAAAATGACAAAAAATGCTGGTGACGAAAAAATGCTGGTGACGAAAAATGACGAAAAATGCTGGTGACGAAAAATGACGAAAAATGCTGGTGAAGAAAAAAATGCTGGTGACAAAAAATGACCAAAAATGCTGGTGACGAAAAAATGCTGGTGACGAAAAATGACGAAAAATGCTGGTGACGAAAAAATGCTGGTGACGAAAAATGACGAAAAATGCTGGTGAAGAAAAAAATGCTGGTGACAAAAAATGACCAAAAATGCTGGTGACGAAAAAATGCTGGTGACGAAAAATGACGAAAAATGCTGGTGACGAAAAAATGCTGGTGACGAAAAATGACGAAAAATGCTGGTGACAAAAAAAATGCTGGTGACGAAAAATGACGAAAAATGCTGGTGACGAAAAAATGCTGGTGACAAAAAATGACGAAAAATGCTGGTGACGAAAAATGACGAAAAATGCTGGTGACGAAAAGATGCTGGTGACAAAAAAATGCTGGTGACGAAAAATGACGAAAAATGCTGGTGACGAAAAAATGCTGGTGACGAAAAATGCTGGTGACGAAAAAATGCTGGTGACGAAAAATGACGAAAAATGCTGGTGACGAAAAATGCTGGTGACGAAAAAATGCTGGTGACGAAAAATGACGAAAAATGCTGGTGACGAAAAATGACAAAAAATGCTGGTGACAAAAAAATGCTGGTGACGAAAAAATGCTGGTGACGAAAAATGACGAAAAATGCTGGTGACGAAAAATGACAAAAAATGCTGGACGAAAAAATGCTGGTGACGAAAAATGACAAAAAATGCTGGTGACGAAAAATGACGAAAATTGCTGGTGACGAAAAATGACGGAAAATGCTGGTGACGAAAAAATGCTGGTGACGAAAAATGACGAAAAATGCTGGTGACGAAAAATGACGAAAAATGCTGGTGACGAAAAATGCCGAAAAATGCTGGTGACGAAAAAATGCTGGTGACGAAAAATGACGAAAAATGCTGGTGACGAAAAAATGCTGGTGACGAAAAATGACAAAAAATGCTGGTGACGAAAAATGACGAAAAATGCTGGTGACGAAAAGATGCTGGTGACGAAAAATGACGAAAAATGCTGGTGACGAAAAATGCTGGTGACAAAAAAATGCTGGTGACGAAAAATGACGAAAAATGCTGGTGACGAAAAATGACAAAAAATGCTGGTGACGAAAAAATGCTGGTGACGAAAAATGCTGGTGACGAAAAATGACGAAAAATGCTGGTGACAAAAAAAATGCTGGTGACGAAAAATGACAAAAAATGCTGGTGACGAAAAATGACGAAAAATGCTGGTGACGAAAAGATGCTGGTGACGAAAAATGACGAAAAATGCTGGTGACAAAAAAATGCTGGTGACGAAAAATGACGAAAAATGCTGGTGACGAAAAATGACAAAAAATGCTGGTGACGAAAAAATGCTGGTGACGAAAAATGCTGGTGACGAAAAATGAAGAAAAATGCTGGTGACGAAAAAAATGCTGGTGACGAAAAATGACCTAAAATGCTGGTGACCAAAAATGACAAAAAATGCTGGTGACGAAAAAATGCTGGTGACGAAAAATGACGAAAAATGCTGGTGACGAAAAATGACGAAAAATGCTGGTGAAGAAAAAAATGCTGGTGACAAAAAATGACCAAAAATGCTGGTGACGAAAAAATGCTGGTGACGAAAAATGACGAAAAATGCTGGTGACGAAAAAATGCTGGTGACGAAAAATGACGAAAAATGCTGGTGAAGAAAAAAATGCTGGTGACAAAAAATGACCAAAAATGCTGGTGACGAAAAAATGCTGGTGACGAAAAATGACGAAAAATGCTGGTGACGAAAAAATGCTGGTGACGAAAAATGACGAAAAATGCTGGTGACAAAAAAAATGCTGGTGACGAAAAATGACGAAAAATGCTGGTGACGAAAAAATGCTGGTGACAAAAAATGACGAAAAATGCTGGTGACGAAAAAATGCTGGTGACGAAAAATGACGAAAAATGCTGGTGACGAAAAATGCTGGTGACGAAAAAATACTGGTGACGAAAAATGCTGGTGACGAAAAAATGCTGGTGACGAAAAATGACGAAAAATGATGGTGACGAAAAATGACAAAAAATGCTGGTGACGAAAAAATGCTGGTGACGAAAAAATGCTGGTGACGAAAAATGACGAAAAATGCTGGTGACGAAAAATGACAAAAACTGCTGGTGACGAAAAAATTCTGGTGACGAAAAATGACAAAAAATGCTGGTGACGAAAAAATGCTGGTGACGAAAAATGACGAAAAATGCTGGTGACGAAAAATGACGAAAAATGCTGGTGACAAAAAAATGCTGGTGACGAAAAATTACGAAAAATGCTGGTGACGAAAAATGACAAAAACTGCTGGTGACGAAAAAATTCTGGTGACGAAAAATGACAAAAAATGCTGGTGACGAAAAAATGCTGGTGACGAAAAATGACGAAAAATGCTGGTGACGAAAAATGACGAAAAATGCTGGTGACAAAAAAATGCTGGTGACGAAAAATTACGAAAAATGCTGGTGACGAAAAATGACAAAAAATGCTGGTGACGAAAAAATGCTGGTGACGAAAAATGCTGGTGACGAAAAATGACGAAAAATGCTGGTGACGAAAAAAATGCTGGTGATGAAAAATGACCAAAAATGCTGGTGACCAAAAATGACAAAAAATGCTGGTGACGAAAAAATGCTGGTGACAAAAAATGACGAAAAATGCTGGTGACGAAAAATGACGAAAAATGCTGGTGAAGATAAATGACGAAAAATGCTGGTGACGAAAAATGACGAAAAATGCTGGTGACGAAAAAATGCTGGTGACGAAAAATGACGAAAAATGCTGGTGACGAAAAATGACGAAAAATGCTGGTGACAAAAAAATGCTGGTGACGAAAAATGACAAAAAATGCTGGTGACGAAAAAATGCTGGTGACGAAAAATGCTGGTGACGAAAAATGACGAAAAATGCTGGTGACGAAAAAAATGCTGGTGACGAAAAATGACCAAAAATGCTGGTGACCAAAAATGACAAAAAATGCTGGTGACGAAAAAATGCTGGTGACGAAAAATGACGAAAAATGCTGGTGACGAAAAATGACGAAAAATGCTGGTGAAGAAAAAAATGCTGGTGACAAAAAATGACCAAAAATGCTGGTGACGAAAAAATGCTGGTGACGAAAAATGACGAAAAATGCTGGTGACGAAAAAATGCTGGTGACAAAAAATGACCAAAAATGCTGGTGACGAAAAAATGCTGGTGACGAAAAATGACGAAAAATGCTGGTGACGAAAAAAATGCTGGTGACGAAAAATGACGAAAAATGCTGGTGACGGAAAAATGCTGGTGACGAAAAATGACGAAAAATGCTGGTGACGAAAAATGACGAAAAATGCTGGTGACGAAAAAATGCTGCTGACGGAAAAATGCTGGTGATGAAAAAATGCTGGTGACGAAAAATGACAAAAAATGCTGGTGACGAAAAAATGCTGGTGACGAAAAATGACCAAAAATGCTGTGTCACTACCAAAACGGAAAAAAAATTACTAAGTCCAGAGCTCGATGAATGTTATGGACCAGAAAAAAAAGTCACTACCAATCAACTTTAAATTGCCTGAAACGTACTCCTAACAGGTTTTTGGGGGAACTTTTTTTTTTCTCGTTTCGGTAGTGTCACTACCAAAACGGAAAAAAAATGACTAAGTCCAGAGCTCGATGAATGTTAGGGACCAAAAAAAGTGTCACTACAAAGTACTACCAATCAACTCTAAATTGCCTGAAACGTACTCCTAACAGTTTTTTGGGGGGACGATTTTGGCCTCCACACTTAGTGATTTTTTCGGATTTAACTTTCGTTTCGGTAGTGACAAACTTCCGATCAACTAGTGACAAACTTTCGAGCTCTGGACTTAGTAAATTTATTTTTTCACCAAGAACCTTGGCCTTGAGTCTTGGGACTCAAGGCCCAAAAGAGAAATTTGATGTCTCCGCGGGAGTAATTGGTTCGACTCAAGACTCTTTTGGGTCTTGAGTCTTGGGACTCAAGACTCAAATCCTGGAAATCAAATCCTGGAAATGGCAAATCAGCATGTTTGGGATTTGAAGGTGCAAGAGTCAGGTAAAAGTTGGAAAAATGTCCAAGTTGGATTTGAATTGGGAACCTTCCAGTTGTAGGCCCTGTATCTTAACCACTGCACCACAGCGATTCTTACTGACCTACATGTTGTTTACTAAAAGATTAGATAAAGGTCTAGGAGTCAGGTAAAAGTTCAGAAAATGTCCTTGTTGGATTTGAACCAGCAACCTTCTGGTTATAAGCCCTGTATCTCAATCACTGCACCAGTGTAATTGATCCTAATTCTGTTCACTTGCATGTTGTTCATTGAAAGGTTAGATAAAGGTGAAACAGCCACATGAAAGTTGGAAAATAGTCCTTATTGGATTTGAACTCAGAACATTCTGTGTGCAAGGCCTGTATCCTATCCACTGCTCCACCATGGTTCATAGTGTAACCAAATGGACTTTTGAGGTTACTAAAACCATGAACTACTGACTACGCCAGTTGGAATTTCACCAACAACCAATTAAGGTTTTAACTTTAGAAAAGGAGGTTCGTAACAGAGCTTAAAGAACTGGGTAGGGAGGCTCAGGAAGGACACCAAGTTAGAGTTGACATTTTATTCACATTCAATGTAAATCATGTAATAATTTAGGCCACTGTAATAGATTAGTTCCGGTCTTCCTCAATATGTTACCATTCCATTTTAACTCAATAAACAGCAAATAAATACACAGCACACAACACACATAGCACTACAAAAGGGTTTACTGAAATCTCAATAAGTAGTGGCATAAAAGAGGGAGGACCAAACATTCCAATAAATCAGTGGGTCTAAAACACCATATCAAATAAATACATCTTTTCAATAAGTTAACATTACGTGCACGTGATATACCTAAAATCACTTACCATGGGGCGAGCAGAGGGCAGCGTGTCTTTGCAGAATGCTGCCTCACTTAAACATCTACATTTTAACTATAAAAACATTGCGCCGCACTTATAAATTGAACTCATACCATAAAATCAAACCATACTCTCGCAGGTCACACTGGGTCCCACTCTGCTCGCTCCATGTTCAATCTGCCCTTGTGTCAAAACAAACTGATTTTAAAGAGCACTGGCACCACACCCACGAACACCTGCAATCAATGACAAGCAATTAGTTGGTATCAATGACACACCCACATAGACACAGTAGGAATACAATAAATGACAAGTCAATACTCCACCCGGTTACATCCACCCCAACTTTTACACAGCCATGTCCTGATGTAACCGGGTGGAGTATTGACTTGTCATTTATTGTATTCCTACTGTGTCTATGTGGGTGTGTTTCAGTTTGTTTTGGCACAAGGGCAGATTGAACATGGAGCGAGCAGAGTGGGACCCAGTGTGACCTGCGAGAGTATGGTTTGATTTTATGGTATGAGTTCAATTTATAAGTGCGGTGCAATGTTTTTATAGTTAAAATGTAGATGTTTAAGTGAGGCAGCATTCTGCAAAGACACGCTGCCCTCTGCTCGCCCCATGGTAAGTGATTTTAGGTATATTACGTGCACGTAATGTTAACTTATTGAAAAGATGTATTTATTTGATATGATGTTTTAGACCCACTGATTTATTGGAATGTTTGGTCCTCCCTCTTTTATGCCACTACTTATTGAGATTTCAGTAAACCCTTTTGTAGTGCTATGTGTGTTGTGTGCTGTGTATTAATTTATTTGCTGTTTATTGAGTTAAAATGGAATGGTAACATATTGAGGAAGACCGGAACTAATCTATTACAGTGGCCTAAATTATTACATGATTTACATTGAATGTGAATAAAATGTCAACTCTAACTTGGTGTCCTTCCTGAGCCTCCCTACCCAGTTCTTTAAGCTCTGTTACAAACCTCCTTTTCTAAAGTTAAAACCTTAATTGGTTGTTGGTGAAATTCCAACTGGCGTAGTCAGTAGTTCATGGTTTTAGTAACCTCAAAAGTCCATTTGGTTACAATAGTTTCTCTGGTCTCTTGCAGGATGTTCACTGAAAGATTAGATACAGACCACAAGAGTCAGATAAAAGTTGGGAAATGTCCCGGTTGAATTTGAACCGGGAACCTTCTGGTTGCATGCAAGCCCTGTATCTAAACCACTGCACCACAGAGGTTCTTATAATTCTGTTAACTTGTGTGGTATTCACTAAAAGATTAGATAAAGGTGAAAGCGCCAGGTAAAAGTTGAAAAGATGTCCTTGCTGGTTTTGAACTCGGGACCACCTGTGTGCAAGGCCTGTATTTTAACCACAGCTCCACCATGGTTAATTTTTTCTCTGGTCTCTTGTACGTTCTTCACTGAAAGATTAGATACAGACCACAAGAGTCAGATAAAAGTTCTACAGATGTCCTTGTTGGATTTGAACCAGGAACCTTCTGGTTGTAAGCCCTGTATCTAAACCACTGCACCACAGAGATTCTGATGTAGTCTGTGAACTTGTGTGGTATTCACTACAATATTAGATAAAGGTAAAAGCCCCAGGTAAAAGTTTAAATGGGTGCTTAAAGTTAAATATCTCCCAAACTACAAATGATTTCAAAGAAAAAATCTGAAGCATGCATGTCCACAGTAAGGTGGAACTTTTGATCTGTGAATGGAGTTTCTAGGTGAAAGTGTTTTTTTGAGGTCCCAAATTCGTCCATCGACCTCCATTCTAAATCTCTGAACTTTTAAAGGAGTACAATTCTAAAACTATTAAACATTTCAAAGATTCCTTTTCAGGCAAACATGTCCACAGTAAGATGAACATTTTAAAGTATGAATGGGGTTACTAGCAGTAAGTATGTAGGATTAGTAGCCTGTACTCGTTTCCCTTTAAATGTCCATTGCCAAGTAGCATGTTGTTGCCATGACACCTGCTGGCTGAAAAAAGTCAATGCAGGGCTTTTTATTAACAGCACTGACAACATAATTATACGGATTGTAGAGGCCTCACCTTATTGTTTGAGCCACACTGGCATGGAGAATGTAGGTGAGAATGAAATACTTAACCTTGTAGAATGTGGATGGAGAGTGAAAATGTGCCTAACGGTGGTCTTGAACCCAAACCTTGCACTTACAAATCTTTGACACAGCTCTCATGCCACAGAAGCTTGGTGTATGCAAGTGAGGAGGAAATAGTTAACCTGATAGAATTTAGATGGCGAGTGGAAATGTGAAAATGTGCCTAATGGTGGCCTTGAACTCCAGACCTTCCACTTACAGATCACCGACACAGCTCTCTTGCCACAGAAGCATGATAGAGGCAAATGAGAACGAAATACCTATAGAGGATGAAATGCATAATTTATTAAATAATATAAAGGTAATATCAAATACATTGTAAAAAAAATGAGAGACATGAAGCTTTATCAGCAAGACAGTCTTTTATTATATTATTCCTCATTATATATTATTATAGGGGCGGCCATAGCTTTAGCTGAATGGTTAGTGAGCCCGCCTAGAGAGCCAGAGACCCTGATTGCCCCAGGTTCGATTCCAGGCCAGGTCAGCATATGTGTCGATGAAATGAAATTTGTCCCTGAGAAAGACTCTTAACCTCTAACTGCTCACAGATTCTCATTGGAAACAAGACCGCAAGGACTTTCATGAACGACCTGTTAAAAGGAATTATCCTTATCCTCATTTTGCTGGTTTCCCCTGAAACCCCTTTACTGTTAAAGAGTAAAACTGCCTTAGACTCTCTAATGATTATGTAGCCATAGCTGAACGGTTAGAGAGCCCATCTGGCAAGCCATAAGTTCCAGGTTCGATCCCAGGCCTCAGCAATATGCCCTAGTGTCCCTAAACAACACACTAAAAAGAATAGTTCACCCTTAAAATACTTATTTTCTATCAATTACACACTCCATGAAGCCTTGAATTCATGGAGATGTTTTGTTTTTGACACATTCCTGAGCACAGACTCAGACATATTAGTTGGATGCATGCATGGCTAAGTGGTTAAAATGATTGTGACGCTATCAGTGGCGTAGGCCTACCCACCGTAGAGGCATGAATTAAAATCTCGCCTCCCCTAGAAAATGAAGTAAAAGACTGACTGAAAAACAGGCAGTGAAAAAAATCCAAACAGAATAGTGGCCTTCGGACCATTAGCCCGCCTCCTCGTCCATTCACGTGGGCAGGCAGCTAATCACCACCGTATCCATTCAGCAGAGCGACCCTCGCCTATATAGTGATGCAAATGTATGCCTTTGTCTTCATGGGGTACCAGGAGTGCCAGGGGTGGGGGTCTGGGCCATCACCTGTACTCACCTGGCATAAAAGGGGCTCTGAGAGCAGCTTGAGCCATTCATTACTAAACTACAACATGAAGAGACCACCGCAGAAGAATTGATTGATTGATTATACTTGCATATTGTTTTTATTAACGCTTTTCAGTTTTGTAGTCAGTTTTTCCCCGAGTACCCCCCCCCCCCTTCTTGGGGGGGTGGGGGGGGGGATCTCGCCTGCCCTTAATGTAATTCCTGGGAACGCCACTGTTCCATGAGCTGCTGCAGTGCTGCTGTTCAGCCACAGAGAAGAACACCGCTCTGGTTTTGGGCTCCATGATTGGTCAAGTTCAAGGATTCTGCTATCGACTTTCATGGTCTTTTATAGGAATACGTGAAGCCTGGCTTTACCATCCTGGCTCGACACAGCCTGGCTTGGCGTTCATGGAACGGAATAAACCAGGCTGTACGGACCAGACTTTGTCAAACCTGGATTTGATCCATTGGATTTCGTGTAATAGGCCAGGCCCCCGGTGTACATATACAGTCAATCCTTATATGTGCCTTTTTAGGTTGTTATAGCCAACTTTTTTTGATCCCCCATGGGGAAATTCATCTCCAATCTTAACTATGAGGAGAACAGTAGGCAGCCACTGAGCAGCACCAGTGGTTCCCAATCTCTTTTCCTTGGAGCCCTCCCTTCTGCCCACAAGCACTCACTCACTCACACCACACACGCACGCACACGCACACGCACACACACACACACACACACACACACACACACACACACACACTTGTGTATTTCAGACATGTTAAAGGGTATTTTAACATTACATTTAAAAACACTTCTGGGGTCATTTTAACCGACGTCTACCTGGGCTTTTGTGTTGATATAAAAAAATATATTTGAAATGGGGACCCCGAACCCTGATAAGCACTTGGAATGTAGGAGTTGAGGCATTCAATTTAGTTTGACTCGGTTCCATAGACAATTATTGTGAAAATAGCCGATCTACAAGCCCACAATGTGAGCTTGTAGATCGTCTATTTTCACAATTTCTGCCTCTTTCTTATATTATCTGACAATTTGGCCAATGTTTAGTTGTTATAGTATAGTTTTGTTGATTACTTTTGATGCAGTAATGTTCTTTTTCTTTTAGGTATTACAAGTTTTAAGTCCTTAAATTGTCATCTGCATACATCAAAGAAAGCAATGTGGCAACTGAGAAACACACACACAAACAAACCTAATACTATGTACAGTTTATTTTTGATTTGCAAAACATCTGACAAAAATAACATTACATAAACACCTTGACAACATTTGTAATAGAAAAAAAAAAAGAATGAGCTTTAAAAGAAATGAGACGAAACATACATTGCAATAACATTAGAAATTAGATGAATTAACTGTTTGATAATTGGAGCCATATTGTGCTGACCTACACAGGCAGTTTATGGCTAGTGTATTCATCTAAAAAGTATGCATGTGTTACAAACAATACATTAAGTGCTTTTGTCGTTTCAGGGCTTTTCCTTGAATGTGACGTGATTTGGGTTCTCAGGGCAAGGACAAAATTCAACGTCGAATTCAAAGTTATTCTTTAAGAAAGCTCAATACGCAGGGTGGATTAAAGAGTGCGAATCTTTTAAATAGTTTACCAATGTTGAAGACTTGCCACGGTCAGCAAAATGTTAGATTTTAACCTTGAAATTAGCCGGCGGCCATTATTAAGCCAGCTTCATGAAACCCGCCACTATTATAAAAAAGATTCCTATGGCACACAGCTTACATCACCGTGACCAGGGCATACATCACCGTGACCATGTTGTTTCTTAATATTCACTGATCAAACAAAGCGCTCAACTTTATTCAGTGTTTAACTGAAGCAGTTTGACATGAATAAAATAATAAAAATCTTCCAAGTTCATATTCACCTAAGTGAGTAGTTGCTCCATAAATATTTTTCGATTTAGTTCCAATAAGCGCCACTATGTTTTGTACGCTTAGAAAAAGAAAAAGAAAAAAAAAAGACAATCATTTCTTGTGGACTCTCATGCCATTTCACGCTGACACTCGGACTATGCCAACGGTAGTTATCAACAACACGGCTTGGTGATGCTCAAGATAAAAAGCAGCATTACATGGATTGGATACTGAGCTTTGTCCTCTCCTAACTCCCCTTTCCTGAAAATCTAAAAGATCACTAGGGAATGGTCTGATGAGGGCGTGTGAGACAACTTCCAGACAGAGGCAGAGGGGAAGACAAAGAAGAGGGCATGGAAGAGATGACGAGGCTAGGAAAATGAGAGTACGGATGTACTAAAGCCTGACTTAGTTGCGTGCGGGTGTCGTGCACCGGAAAATGCGGATCTACAAGCTCACAATGCGGCGCGAACGCATTCAATTTTCAGTGTGCGACACCGGCACACATGTAAATATAAATCAGACTTAAGAGCCAATACCATGCTAACTGTACCAGGAGAAGCACATACACAGCTTGTCTTTCCCGCCTGCCACCAAATTGTTCAGGCCTGTTTCTTAAAAGAAAAAAGAAGAAAAAAAAAAAGGAACTGCATTGACTCCAGAAGGTTCTTCTCTTCGGTTTGCCCTTGAGAGCTATTCGTGACAAATGGATACCACCTGCAATGTGGCAAAACCAAACCAAAAGGAAAACAAAGAAAAAACGATTTGCTGCTATCACCTAAAGTTATCTAGCTAGCTATTCCACAGACTGAACAAAAAGATGAATAATGGAGAGAAGGGTGGCACTTTTGGAATAAATGCAGCCTCATTGTAGCCTGACTGAACCCCATTGGTCAGAGCGCAGGCACTGTTATAAAAACGAAACAAGTCCTGGTGTTTTGTGCGTTAAAAAAGGCAATGCTTAGTCAGAGAAAAAAAAAACACTGTACAAAAACTAAACTATGAATGACTTCATTAACTAAACTCTCCCAATCTGAATGAGATATCTCTGAGGTAATCATTGAAATATGATTCATTAGACAGCAATAAATACCAACATGAATACAAATATTACAAAAGTAAAAACAGAGGCAACTGCTCAATGCTGAAGCAAAATCGGTAGCTACTGTAAAAGAGGTAGGTTTCTTTCTTTTCTTTTTTTTTAGGTAGATTATGGTGTACATCCATTCTGGACACTCCTTTTTCATAAGAACTACATGCGTCGAGGCCATTACAATCCCTGTCCCATTGGGAAGAATGACATCAGAGCCATCACACAAGAGATCGCCTACTGTTTTCTGCAGAATGATATGACAATACGTGTGTTATGTATATAGACAGGACTTGTAATGGCAGTTTCGGTTCTGTTCAACCATTATACACTTCAAAACTGTTTGTACTAAAATGAAAAACTGTAAAGCTTGCTGGTGATAAGTGTACCATGAGTTGTATATTGCAGCCACTGTTGCTGTGTGTATTGTGTACATTTGAAGTACATACTGTATATATAGACGGTAAGAGAAATCATAGAAGACTCAAACACCGATCTATTCTGCTGTAAGGTTTTCACTGCCATAGGTTTTCAGGTTCCAGTTTGGAGTATTTTCCTATAACAAACACAATGCAGAGTTAAATTGTTTTGTTTCTGAGCAGCTAGCTGTAGTAAAACCAAAGAAGAGAAGTTAAGGACGCATCATATATGCAGGGGGGAGGTGAATTCAATTTATAGTGTGCTAAAAAATGTATTGGTTATTGTAACATCATTTGTTTGTAAAGTTAAAAATTCTTTATGTCTTTATCATAGCCAGAACCTCGCCCCCACTGTATCCTGCGTGATTGAACATTATAAGACACAGTACTATTTCAAATAAAAGGGTTAATATATGACACATCTGTATGGGTTCTCCTGTTTGGTTTTGCTTTCGTCCCCCAACAAGCCCCTCCCCTCCTTTTACCCTGTTCGTCTGTCGAGGAAAGTCGCTCCTCCCTGTGGCACTTGTATGATAAACCAAACCTCCCACCGTATTGTACATATCCAAATCAACACTATATATCTCTATCTCAAAGAAAACAAAACACTAAATCAAACCCATATCTACATACAGAGGTATGTATTCAGAAAATCAACATGGAGACTTTCCAAACTTCAAAAGTCATATTCAATAACCCTACACGCCATACCCCTCACCAAACCAACATACTGTACATATGAGTGGTACTGTCTAAAATACTGTAATCTATCAATTCCTTAAATCTCAGTCACAACATGGTAATTCATAGGACACATAGAACTGGATATATATAACTCCTATAACTTGCAGGATGAAAATCAAAACAAAATCCCAACTATCAGGTGCCTACAGAACTATCCTCAAACTATCACAAGTGTGCAAGATGGGACAATATCAATTGATATCAAAATCAATCGATTCAACCGTCAAAATCAGCTTGCAGAATAACCTCATTCCATACAGGTTAATAACAAAAGCTGGAACACAGGCATATTGACTGACAGCCAGGTGCCTAATGCCTTAAAATTCTACACCAGGCCAAAGATACACACAAGTGTGACAGTTGTCAGGAACATCAGCTCTGACACACAAATACACTTTCTCCAACTGACTTCCACTTACGACCAGATCACAAAAATCGCCCTGCGATGATGTCTCAGCACAGGATCGGTACAGAAAGCAAGCCTCAGCCAATCGCAAGATTGACAGATGTCGTTTTGCGACAGACAACCAGAATGGAACAGTTCAAGACCTTCATCTCATCTTTGTCAAATAATTTCCCTGTTAAAAGGGGATCATTTTACTAGGCGACAATCCAAAGTTTGCCTTTTATTTAAATATGTCTGGCACAACTCTGTGTGAGTGTGTGTACGCACGTGCGTGCGTGTGTATGTGTTGGGGCCTGGGGGGTCGCTAGTTCAGTTTTCTCTGGGGCATATCGTCTCTGGAAATGGTTGCACGAGAAACTGAGATGACAATGTAAATACTCTCAGTATATAATCCCACATGCAGCCAAAAATATACGTTACTGGCCTCAACACCTAAGCATTGTACTGCTCTGGGATTTTTCAAGAAGCTATTGTATATCATGCCTGATGAAGCTAAGGAGGACTCAAAGGTAGAGAGAAGGCATACGAGTTCCTACTGTACACAAGCTTAAACAGAATCATCCAAAATCCAGAGATATACAGTATATGAGTACAGTATATGAGATTATATAAACAGCATATCCCAAGGCTCTGGAATCATCATAATCCTTAAGTCTATTGTAAATGCATCAGCTTAATAACTAGCTTGGTGATCTATATGGCTTACATTTATAGAGCAGCACTGGTTATGTTCAGCTTGTACAGCGTCCTCCTTCTCAATAATCAATCCTGGAAAATGTTGCCCAATAACCACTCCGCCGCTAAACAAACGATGAGCACATGGCCGTGTCAGACACACAGCCTAACCCTTGGGTTGAGCTCGCTCATATTAAACAATCAAAAACAAAAAAAAAGAGCATAGTGTCTCGAAACAGAGAGCAATAATGAATCATAAAACAGGAGCATCAATATCATATTTGCATATATCTTTTTTTTTTCTTTTTCTAATTTAGCCTTTAGTAATATCTATATAGCCCTATGTACAGCTGCAGTCATATAATATATACCTGGTATTTACAGGGATGCAGCCACTAGGGGGCTGCGCAGCACACATCATCGAACGGGAGGACCCGGGTGTCAGAGGTGAAAACTACAATGACAACCAGGCCCCCAGACATTCTAGAAAAATCCACTTCCCAGTCAGAAACGGAAGGGTGATATCGGTTGAGGTCTGAAGCAGCTTTTGGAGCTAACTGCCCACCTTGCTCACTGAACAGAGGAGACAGAAGTAACAATTCATGGAATTGTATTAATGGTGAAGCTATTTCCATTATATATATATAAAAAAATCTTCCATTGCTATAATATCCTTATCTATGCCAATTCCTGGTATGGTATGTGGCTCTATAATACAAGACAGGCCCTTTTGCTAGCTTGCGTTGGCCTTAATTGACTATTCCAGTTAGATTTGGCATTGTAGCCCTTTAACATCTGTGATAGTACGTACTGTATATCAATACATAGGCATGAGTAAAAGGTGGTATAATAGTGCTTAAGATATGATACATGTGTAGCAATTAACTATACAGCAAATCATCCATTTCAAAGAAGAGAAGAGTAACCAGCCAGAATGCTGGCTTGGTTTGATTGACAGTTAGCAATGTAAAAAGTAGCTAACACATTTAGTGGCTAATTCTCACCTCAAAACCACCCACCCCAAAACCCAAACAAAATCTCAGTAAATTACAGACTAGATTCTGTACTCTGCTTTTTAAAACCCAAGTATAGACATTTCCTTCATAAGTTCTTAGAGGCTAGTCAGAAGGCTAGCAAGCACATAGATTGATTGCAATGTGTGGAAAAAGGCCTTGGTGTGAGGTTATTTTTAGGACACATTGGAAGCGTTTGAGAAAGTAGTTGACCAAACCTTTGGCAAAAAGGTGTGAGGCATATGTAGTGTACACTGACCGACATACACACACACACACACACACACATACACACACACTATGTTGGAGCGATGCCGATGGGCAGACATAAAACTAACTGGCAGGCACTGTTTGCACCAATCTGAAACATAGTATTTGTATCTATATTGTTCTGTGAAGAAAAGTACTGTTTCATATAGGTGATGTCAATACAAATCAACCTATTAAAACAAAGAGGTAGCTCAAACTGAATGGCTAAATGAACAAGTGAGTATGCTTGTTGTGTTGAGGGTGTACATATACACTTTCCAGGCGCATTAAGCAGCGGTTTGTTATAAATACAGATTTAAAAAAAAAAGAAAAACACTGTCAAATATAGCTATAGGCAGAAGTTCAATGTATGGTTATAACTGTATTATGTGAAGTTCCCTTGTTTACTGTTTCTTTCTGAATCTGCCTGCTCTCACAGACAACGACTTCTGACCTAGGTCTTCTTACCAAGATAAACTCCTTTGTAGACAAACACACACAAACACACACACACACGCACGCACACACACACGAGCGTGCGCGCACACACGCGCACACACACACACACACACACACACACACACACACACACACACACACACACACACACACACACACACACACACACACACACACACACACACACACACACACACACACACACACACACACACACACACACACACACACACACACTCTTCGTCTCTCTCCCAATCTCTCAAAACTCCACACCTCTCGATTCCTCATTCCACAGTCCATCCAAGCACATCCTCGCCTCCATCCCTCCCTCCCTCCCTCCTCTTTGACTCCCTGGAGATTTCCTCCAACTCCTCATCTCCTACTCCTCCTCAGAACTCCTCCAGAGTCCTCTAGTCTAGGAGACTTCGCTGCCGAACACCTCCAGCACCAGCGGAGTGAGCTGCATGCTGTGTTCGGGCTGGAAGGAGAGTGAGCGGTACTGCTTGGAGTGCTCCTCGTTCAGGCTGCGCAGGTCGGCCAGCTTCTGGATCATCTTGGCGTAGAGCAGGCGCCCCCCGGGATGGTGCAGTCGGATGTACGCCTGCAGTGTCTCCGACAGGCGGTCCTGGAGGGCCTCTATGCGTGTGTGATCCTGCACCCCGGGACGATCTGCGCAGCAGAAACAACATGGGTATTTAAGGTTTTCAGCAATGGGAGTTCAGTAAGTAAGTAAGTCGGTTCGGAGAGGCTTATTGTCGGCATTAGCCAGAGCGCATCTATCCCTGTTTCTCAATGCGCTAAACCCCTCGGAGATGGATTGCTGAGGTGGAGCGCAACACCTACCATCAGCTCCCAGTATTTACCGCATGACTTGCCACACACAAGCCGTGCTACTCATACGCTGAGTTGGCGGTTGCCCGGGAACAAACCCATGACCTTGTGGTCGAAATGCAAGTGCTATACCGACTGAGCTACACCGGACAGCTCAAAGGTTCGGTAAAGGAGTTCAAATGTTAGCGGTTTAATAATATTTATGTCGGCATATAATGTAGACCTCACCCCTCAGCTACATGAAAGACTGTGCTAGTTTCAAACTGGATGAGAGTGGATTGATGGATGGGTTGACTGTTGAAGGTAGAAGTAAGGACTCCAACTTCATGGTCACATGTCTCACAATCTGATCAAGCGGTTGGCTAAATTTAGACCAGTGAGAGGAGGATATGGGATGTATATGCATTGTTAATGACATGCCTCGTATACGCAGGCGCATGCAAACATCCGGTTCATTGCACGTGCAGCACATCAACATAGATATGCCCATCTACGTATAAAATATGCACCGAAACCTTACATAAATGTATACCGCTCACATGAACGCGTGCTTGGATGAAAGGCTAAAAAAAGGCATGAAACCACTCAAGTAGCAGACACATACACGTATTCGTCTTGACGTACATTCTGCAGTACACGTCAACCAAAGGGGTGATCTATAAACAAATCGGCGCGTGCCGCCATTTATCATTAGTGGTGCGGAAGTTAAAGTGAATAAGCTCCTCGCGGAAAAAAAGCAGAAACATAAACAATTCATGAGGACCCTCTGCCGAAAGCAACCATCACGCATCATACTTACATGCATGTGCCACGCTCACACACATGCATTGTGAGTGATGTGTGTGTATGTTTGTGCTGAGGTGGGGTGCACATATGCAGGCATGCCTACCTGGGGAGAGGAGGCAGATGGCCATGAGCAGCACGTGTTCCTCCTCATGGAGGTTGAGCTTTTTCAGTCCCACCTGGAATTTCACCAGGGGCTCCAGCAGTTCCAGAGTATGGCCCGCTGTAGGAGGCGCAAATTACACAGCATGAATGTATGTGGAATGTGGATGTACATGCACATGTATGCGTGTCCGCACACCATATAGGTGGGAACCCTACCGGCTCCACAGTGTGTCCCAAGAGACATAATCAACCTCAAAGAATGTTATCATCCCTCCTGCTGTTAAATATTTAATATTCCGTTAGCTGTGCCTAGGCAGGGGGTTTGCTATGGTAGATCTACACTCAGGTTAGTTACAACACCACCAATGAGCTCATTCAAATCATTACATTGCAATTATGACACACTGCCTAAATGTATAGTGGTTGTTGTTTTAGTTTTTTTTAACATGAGTGTTTAGATGAGAAAGCATACATAGGTTAAATCAAACAATGTCATCTATATTCATATACTATTATTGGTTTAGAAAAGTGCAAAGAGTTAAACTGCAAACACAACAGCATCACAAGGTAGAAATGATAGGACCCCTGTTGTGGGATAAAAACAACTATACTAATTGAATTCAAAATAAATGTATAAATATTTTTGCGCTAGAGGGGAACTTAGACAAAGAATTCAAACTGGTTTAGAGGTAGGCGCACAAAGGAGTAGGGTCCTCAGACACTAGTTGTTTTGTGTGGTGAGGAGGTCAGAAGTGACATTCTTTGGGTTGATCTCAGAAAAGAGGGGTCTTGTTTGAAAGCCAAATGAAAGCCATGCCCTGAGGGGTATGGCGGATGTGTCGGACTGGTTCCGCAGCAGGAATACATGCATTTGCATCCACGCACGTGGGTGTATACACGTGCCAGAGTGAGTAACCTTACCTAACGTTGCCGACACACTAATGAGGTCCAGCCCCATCTAAAGAAGCAGGCCACTTCCTGCAGGCTCTATGTAGAGGTGTGTAACACACATGTGCATGTATTTGCACACTACATCTTTTTAAATCTTAAAACAAATTTTTATTCCTGGGCTTTTAACCCAGATTGATGTTTGTACTCATCTTTAATTGTGCGTTATTTCTATTGCATTATGTTTTTATGTGTCGTTATGCCTACTGTATAGCACTTTGGTCAACTCTGTTGTTTTAAAATGTGCTTTATAAATACAGTTGGATTGGATGGATTGGATTTGTCAACACAAGTTGCGAAATTATATAATGATATTGCTTAGCATTGATCAGTCTGTTTTTGCTAGAATCTTGAGAACTGTGAAGCAGAGCTGGTCTGCCATCTGCTTAGAAAAGCTTGAAATGCAAGTACAGGTCTCAGGTCACAGCTGGCCAGAGTGAAGGATCCTTTGTTTTACGACTATGCATGGGAGAATGGTACAATGTTTTACTTTTAGACAAATTCAGAACTGACTGTCAGGGCAAGGCTGTGTGCTTTGCTGGAGTAACATGTATGTTGTGTGAGTGTTACAGCGCTGTAAATAAAACTTTCTATTATCAGTTAATATTGCATTCTGAGTCTAAGGTATTGTCTGATCTTTTGAGAGTTTCAATTCCGCTAGCATACTAGACTGGAGTCCATACATTATTAGCAAGGATTTGTCCAGCTACCAGCTAGGTAAAATGACTTGGAAATGATACAGGTGTGCTGTTCTCCTCATGTCTGCAAAGCAGATAGCAGAGATGTCATGTCAGCAGACTGACCTTTGGTGACATCACTGATCTGGTATTTGAAGTCAGGCGCGCCACAGCTCCACGACATGTCTTCCAGGTTGAAGCTCTGGTTCGAGCGTAACATGATCACCTCGATGGCGCTGGACTTGAGCAAGGCAATCTGGTCCTCCGCAGTCAGTTCCCTGCAGGAGTCAATCAGGAGTTTATAGATACGCACAGCACAGCCACCAGTAAACACCCTAGCCAGGAAACTGCTCGTATTAAAGTGCAGAGTTTCTGCAATTGATCAGTTGCCATGAAAACACAAGTCATACCGTATATTTAACTGGAATGCTTTTGTTTAACAGCAGTTAAATAGAGCACAATGTCAAGGTCAAGCACAAGTTCCAAAGTTTATCGGGAGACATTAGATTTTTTGGGGGCAGGAATGTGAAAACATTAAAACATATTTGGATGTCCGATTTCCCTGTTGGGGTATTTGTTGACAAGCCTTACTGAGATTCTAGTCAATTATTGCTTAAATACAACATTTAAAGCTAGGGCAAGTGATTCTTTTAGTGACAGTATAGCGATAGTGATATGATAGTAATCATTGCTACAGAGCGTTTGTTCGGTCACAGGGGTCTCTCCAGCTCTTTAGTAAACAGAATATAGTACATTTTCAGGTAGGTGACAACATTTAAGCCAATCAGGAAAGAGCACTGAAATGCATTTTCTGTTTAATAAAGAGTTGGAGAAACATGGGAGACTCCTTTTACTGAACAAACACTCTAGCAATGAGTACTATCAGAATATAGAGCTATTTAACACTTATTTTAACCAAAGTAAATCACTTACCCTACCTTTAATTAAAGGTAGGGTAAGTGATTCTTTGGCTTAAACAAAACGTTTTTTGTTAAAAGGTTAAAGCACTATATTTTGATAGTAATCATTTCTATAGAGTGTTTGTTCGGTAACAGGAGTCTCCATGTCTCTCCAGCTCTTTAATAAACAGAAAATACATTTTCAGGTAGGTGACACAATCTCAGCCAATCAGGAGAAAGTACCCATTTATCAGCTTCATTTTTATAGTGTTCCAGTTAAAAAAAAATCTGTTCATTTCTTGGTGTCATCACTTCCAATTTCACTTGTTTAATTTATATCCTGACAGAGTTCTCTATCCTGATTGGATAGAATTGGAAATGAAACTGAACTGAAAATGCATTTTCTGTTTAATAAAGAGGTGGAGAGACATGGAGACTATCAGAATACATAGCTGTTTAACACTTATTTTAACCAAAGTAAATCACTTACCCTACCTTTAATTAAGCAGAATCAATAAGCTCCTGATATATTTTGACCCTGTTCTCAAAGTACCAGCAGCACTACAAATGCCGATCTATTCTCAAACTTCATCAAAATGAGTTCAAATCTTGACTCAAACAAAACCACGGAACTAGCAGAAGACAGGAAAACATGAAACACGCAGCTTTTTTTGGGAGGTCTGGGTGGGTTTCAGCGGACTTAGGGAGCAGATCATAAGTGGACAAACATTCCACAGTTAATCCAACAGCCTCCATCACTCCCCACCAGTGGAAATGACAACTTTCAGGAAAGACAGGCCCCGGCTCGTTTTAGCCATGACTTTAAGGTGACCCCTGAGACATTGAGCGATGGTCTCTGTCGACACGCTCCAAAAGACATGCACACTTCAAGAGACATGCACACTAAACGACAATATGGGGGCCTCGTTTGGGAGGTGATAAAGAAACGGCTAAGATGCCTCTTGGTTTTTCCAGGATATTTGCCTCAACTGTAGGATATTTGCCTCAACTGTAGGATATTTGCTTCAACTGTAAGATATGTGCTTCAACTGTAGGATATTTGCCTCAACTGTAGGATATTTGCCTTCTAACTGTCATAAATAATGTCTTGTGTTGATCAAGTGTCTCACCGCAGGGATATATTACGGTTATCTCTTAGGGGAAATGCAAATGGGAATTCATTCTACTTTCAAGGTTAACCCTTGATATAAACTTACATTTTCCAGGGAATTGTGTTATGCCATTCCAACCATTAAACGAAACCTTTCTTCAGTTAAGTATACACTGGGAAGCTGTTATGAAGCTTTTGTTGTCTACCCCGAAGGACGAGTGTTAAGAGTGTAAAAGAACCTTCTGTGTTCACCACAACAAGTGTGGGCGGGCATGTAATTGTTTGGCCCAAGGGGAAGATATATACTGTGTATTGAAGGCCAAACTTCATGCTAGTATAATCTTGCAAGAACGCCACTCGGTTCAGTTAGCAAACATACCACACGGTATGTTCATGCTTGAAACATTTCCATATGTGTCAGCTAATCTCTGGCCTTTAGACCATAGGCCATTTACTGTGGCATACTATTGATTAATCAGATACAAAAACAAGAAGTGTACAAAATCTCTAACACACAAACATTTAGGTAAAAAGTCAGCTCGAGACACATGAAAAAAATAAAGATAAATCAATAAATCAACTATCAAATGGTTTTGTGCAAATGTGTATGTCAGTATTGAGAAATGGGCCCATTTCGAAACAGAACTCCACTGCATATTGGGTCAAATCAGGCAAACACACACAGACCTTTCCAGATTCACAAATATAAAATCTCTTATCTCTATACCCCACTGGCATGTGTTCTAAGGATAGCCTTCTTTGTTTTACTCATGAAAACTGAAGTAAAACATCAACTGAAATAGGATGATAGCACATCATAGTTCCGTAACCATCGGCCAACAGACATTTGGCAATAATCTTTCTTGACAGATCCTTCATCTTTCGGGGGTTCTGGTCTTCAATCACTTTTCAGAAAGAGCTCTACCCTAGTGGTCTCATGAACAATAATAATGAAATTTGTGGCTGGACGGAAGAGTCAGACAGAGTGTTTACTATTGCGCTCCCTCATTTCATGCAGGGCCCCAACAAACTTGGACATACAACTAGGTACTGTAGGTATACAGTTGATAGACATACCTGAAGCCAGGGATCATTTTGGCAAAACCAATGACCTTCTGGATGCTGTAGGAGACCAGGTCAGCCAAATGGGGCAGCATGGAGAGACGAGAGCCATCCTCTTCACTGGAGTCTGGGCTTCCACCCTGATCCTGGTACATCATCAGCAGGTTGTTGAAGTTCATCAGTTTGGTATCTACAGACTCTGGAGGAGGAGGAGAGGAAGGGAGAGAGTTAACAAGAGAGGGAGGGGACAGAATGAGGCTCTTTGTTTGAGGGAGAGACGTCAACACGTAAAACAAAAGAGGAAAAACAGTGCATGGTTAGGAGAAGTCAGATGACAGCCATAATAATTTGTTTATCATTAGAAGGACAGCTGGGGGGCTGGGAGGTGTGAGTTGTCTCTATTGATTGTGCTTGGCTGTTGGCCATGCAGCAGTGTCCTTGCCTGTGTTTTGCTTATTAGTGATGAATGTATTAATGGCCTGATGTTTGCTGCTTGATGTACAATACAGTCCACAGGGGGTTCACAGGAATTTCACTGAGTTCTCAGTAAAGCAACGTCACAGATCCATATAGTAAGTAAAGCCTGAGGCCATTTCTCAATATATGGTCTTGTCTGTACTGGTCTCCTCCCGAGCTTGTGATACGTCATCAGTTGCTGCCCAAGTAATGTTCCAATACACAAGTTCACATCTGGCCAAGTACAGAGCAAATACCCGAATGTGAACTTGCCACTTTACTGATAGTCAGGGGATATTAGAAAAATCTTGGAATAAATTCCTTACCAAAAAATGTCTTCACCAATGTGTTTGTAAAGGTGTCTAGTAACACATCTCACAAAGACTGAAATGCAGTTTCCCTAGGAGAATTTTTGACAGCTCCTTAAAGTTGGGGTACCCACCATAACCTTGGTTAAAAAAAATCCCCCCAAAAAATCAAAACAAAAATTAATTCCGTTTTAAGTAGCATGTGAGGGGTCAAACTAGGGTGTTTTTATGATTCTGAATCCATTGCAAGCATTTGTTTTGCACCAAAACCACTCCTTGGGCTAAAAAGGGCCCAATCTCAATGGGCTTTTTACACAAAAAGTATACCTGGAAAAGGATGGATATGGCCGTTTTTAGCCCAATGAGTGGTTTTGGTGCAAAACAAATGCTAGCAATTGATTCAGAATCATAAAAACACCCTAGTTTGACCCCTCACATGCTACTTAAAACAGAATTAAATTTGGATTTTTTTTGGGGGATTTTTTTTTAACCAAGGTTATGGTGGGTACCCCAACTTTAAGGAGCTGTCAAAAATTCTCCTAGGGGGACTGCATTTCAGTCTTTGTGAGATGTGTTACTAGACACCTTTACAAACACATTGGTGAAGATTGTTTTTGGTAAGGAATTTATTCCAAGATTGGAAAATATTCTGCTAATATCCCCTGACTATGAGGATGCATCAGAGCCGACTTGTGTCTCTCGAAGCAAATTTCCCAGAATGCAACACCACCGGGCCGGACCACCGGCAATTGAAAAACAGAACCATAATGATATGCCAGGAGGAGAAGTGATGTTATCCGACATGAACTCCAGCACACATCGTTTCAGACGCCCTGAGGGTAGTGGCTCATTTACCTGGAGAGTGGCTGAAGGAGTCAGAAGAAGCGTCTGACAGAGAATGGAGAGAGGCCGCTCTGCTGGCACTGCGTGTCACTGGGCCGTCACGTACCGGAGGCTACACACACACACACACACACACACACGAAAGAGAAAGACCACATGGCATTTATTCCTACGGACTTTCATTACAATGGGTAGACTTGTCTCATTTGACATGGAATCTTGCATTATTTATCATTCACGTAGGGGAAGAAATGAGTGCCATGGCATCAAACAGAGAAAGGTGTGCCAAAGAAAAACTAAAGACAAACACACAGGATTCTAACAAAGGTGGTGTGGAGTACATTGTTGGGTACTATAGAGAGGGTATGTGAGAGAAAGTGGAACATGGAATAATTTATTTGACTGTTGTTTCTATTGATAAAACATTGACACACTTTGTGTGAACTTACTGGTCTGTAAAATGTTCAAGCAAATTAAAGAAAGAAACTTCACTAACACAACTGTTATTTAATAGAAAGAAATACTTATCGTACATTATCTCAACATTTTGACATAAAACTTGACTAGTATTAGTTTAAGATAAATCTGCTCAGGAGGAACTAATTGCAACTCTTTCACTGAATTTCTTATTTTTAATGTTATATGGGTTATCCTATTAGCTCTATGGCTTTCTCTTGTACTTTTCTAAGCAAAACGTTGTAGTCAGATAAAGGGGGTCCATCGATCCAGAAATCAGGGAAACTGGTACTGAAGCCCAAAACATTTTTGAGAACAACTTATTGGGTGTGTGAGTGTGGCTATGGGTGAGTGCAACAGGTTGGTCTACTACTACCGTGTGTACAGTAATGCTGGATGTGAAAGAATAGGAACAGAGGTGTTTAACCATGTTAACCCTGGAATCCATATTTTGAACCAATCTTCCAAATGTTTTCAATAATCGCACAAAAATAGCAGATCTACAAGCTATTTTTGCCATTTGTAATAGGACGATGTGTTTAAATGGTGCTGTGTGGCAGTGTGAGTTTGCTGCTGCTGCTGCTGAATAGGGTTAACGTGTGGAGTGGTTGTGTGGCTGCCTGGGGACAGTCAGAGGAGCAAATCGTACTGAGAATCAGAACATTGGAGGAGCTGAGTTGTTACATTATCCTCATGACCCGTTGGACATGCGTGGTGTTGTTGCATTGAACCTGGTGCCGCAGTGCCTACACTACACAGCCATGTTGTTTCATTGTCATTCTTTAAATCTGAGAAGATAGAATGTATGCTGACAATAGCAGCTCTACAAGCTCACAACATGTGATCTGCCGTTTTCATGCGACTTGTTGGATATGATTTGAGCTTGTTCATCTGCTATTTTTTACATCATACAACAAAGTATAAATAAGGCTTAATGTCTCCTGTTTGGGATCACTTCGGTTTCTCTGTGGAATACAATAATGGAGAAAGACAAGTGGATACGATTAAAGCAGTGCACCGGCATTGTTCATTAGTGATCGGGTATACTGCTGTTGTTGTGTCAACACGTCCAACGCGTTAACTAATGTGAAGCGGCATCACTGCTGCTAGGAAAAAACACAGCATGGTGCAAACACAGCTCCCTATGGCATTTTAAACAGCCTTTCACTGGTCATTCAGATCAGGACAAAGTAATAACAAATATCATCTGCTATGTGTATAGTGAGCTCCGGTATTTCCGGTCAGTATGGGAACTCGGATTAGCCTATGTTACGCATGTAAAATAAGTCTACTTTGCACTCGTACCGGTACACTTCTGCACCAAACCGAATGTACCAAAAAAGTTCAATATGAATATGTGTACCGTTACAACCGTAACATATACATGTATTCTTTTCATAGTTTAACTTTTTTATCTTATTACAGTGAGGCTCTGTGAGAGCATTTGATACGTTTTCTGTTGTGTCTGACATCAGTGCATTTTAAAAAGGAACTCGCCATATACAGTATTTGCATTTGGTTTATGTTGTGTCTGACATCAGTGCATGCTGATCTCCAACTATAATGCATTTGACTCCATATTATGTGCATTTGATGGGGGCATTTGACTCCATATACCAACCGACTCACTCATATGCTGTTATTAGACCCAGTCTTGTTTTGAATTGTTTCAATACTTGGACAAGGTCTATTTTAAAGTAAGTTAAAAGTACAAAAGGGTAGACGTAATAAGCTTTGGCTTCAGTTTCTACCTTTTTTTCAGCACACACACACACGGCGACGTGTGTGCCAAATTTGAAGCGGAATATAAGTCGGTTTAACGGTTCTCGAGATACGTGGATTACAGACGTACAGAGATTCCCTGCATTTATTGTAAGATAAACCTTGATTTCAATTTGTGTGTGCTTTTTTGGGGTATTTTTTAAGTCGGGTGCAGTAGGTGGCAGGTGCTGAAATCCCAAACATTGACGACACATGAACAAGGCTAGGTACAGTATATAAGCTTTATATGGTCCACAGTGCAACGTGCACTGTGTGCACCATATCGTCGCCGTCGGGCAGAAACCTTGTATCTCCATCTTTCAACGTATGTTTGAATTGAATGAATTACCTACTTCGTCATACTACAGTGTCGCAAAAAATAGCAAAAATAGCCGATCTACTATCTGCCAAAGTTTAAGTAGTTAAGTCTGTCTGTGGATCTTTATGAATATTGAACCAAAGTATTAACAAGAGCTTCTGACTGAAAAATAACTACATTGGAGCCATTGGAACACAGATTTTTTTCCCACATTTCCTGAAAAGTTTCCGCCCAACAACAACAACAACAACGATATGAAGCGAGTATACATTTCTTTTTCTTTCTCAGTTTTGTAGAGCCCTCACCCTGAAGCGTGTGAAGTCGGAGTAGGACTCATCGTAGGTCTTGTGGTGGGCCTCCACCAGCGTGGCGATGACCTGGCTCTGTTCGTCCGACAGCCGGGGCCTCCGGGCCTCCCTCTGGGCTTCGCGCTGCGCCTCCTCGTCCTTCCGTCGCGCGATCAAGTCCTTCTTCCTCTGGACTTCCTCGTCGGTCAGGATGACTGTGGGGGACAGAGGGAGAAAGGCATGGTTTAGCCTAGTGGTTTTCAACCCCTTTCATTACAAGGTCCATTATTTATTTGGCATTTGAGCCACGGACCAACATTTGATGAGATTTATTTAGCCTCTCAGACCCCAGACTTAGAATATTTTGTTATCTTTGGATAACATTTTGTCCACAATTCCATGCTGTATTGATTTTGGCACCATTGGAGAGATAACAGGCAAACATTGATCAAAATAACAGTTCTTTAATTAAGTAATGCAGATGTTTAAGAATAATGCAACTCTTGAGACCGTAAAATGCTCTCAAGAGTTAAAGCTCTATAAGGGTCCATTTGGTTTCCAACTCTCTCATCATTTAGCTGGGGACCACCTGGAACCCCCCTCAAGTATCACTTATTTCTATGACATTTTGATGGCTATTTCATAAACAGTTTTGTAGGTCAACAGGCGCCAGAAAGGTCACTACTTGAGCCCAGTAAAGGGCACTGTTTTGACTGTGAAATGATTAAATGTTCATATGACATATTTTAATAGAGTGCACATTTAAGAGATGATCATTTCTTTAAGCCACTACAACAGTTTTGCATCACTGTACATGCACATAGTGGTAATAAGCCCCTTCACGTATCATCTCCATGCTCATATGGGGGGAAAAAGGTTACGGTAATCCAAACCAACAGAAAGCAATCTATCCTCAGGATAGATTAATGGATAAATAATCCAGTCAATTATTATTGACATTATAGGTGAAATGTTATTATTTTCCCAAGTCTTTCTAGTTCAGTCGGGATAACTGATAAATCTCTGTTTAATCTGCCTTCCAGCGTTTGTGAAACAGGCCCCAAGGACTACACACTTATGAAATAGTTTATTGGTCCATCGAGTTTAATGCTTAAGTGAACTTGAAAGCGGAGCTGTCACCAAGCTCTCGAAATTCTTTATAGAGGCCCTTGCTTTGCAAAATTTGTTGTGTTAGCATCTTTCCATAGCACTGCTCGTAGCATCGCTTGCATTGTTGGGTTGCTCGTGCATTTGACTCGAACGTGACGTATTTCCAAACGGCTCTCAAGTGCTGTTATCTTTGTCAACTAAAACATGCATATAACCTCTTCAATGAGCTGGTTAGGTAATACACCATAAAGCGGAGAAATTTTGCAATTTACAATTTAGGCATTTAGAATCCAGAAGAGCCTTCATGACAACACACACAATGGTCTCAGAGTGAGTGAGTAAGACTTTCCGCCCAGAAAGGAGGCGGGGCAACATCTACACACATTGTCCCCTCTGGCAGAGTAGGGGACAAGTGAGGGGAGAAAAAAGAAAAAAGCAGACAGACGCTCGATGTTAGTCGGACAGTCAGATTTATATGGTGGTACCAGTGCAACCAATTAAAAAACGTTTTAGTCTCACTGTCAATTACGAACCACATGTCTGTCTGTCTACCTACCCATCAAGCAGCGCTTGAGGTTGGATTCCAAGAGCAACAATGCATACCGAGCAAGAATTTGTTTATTGTATGCCCATAAATCATTCATTCACATACTGTAACTGCCAAAATTGTTTTGAGTACCGCACTCATGCGCCTCCGCGCTGCTTCACTTTGACCACGGTCACATTTTCAGACTCACCTCCATATCATCTTATATCATCAAGATATATCTGATCAAGTTATCAAGTTATTCATCAATATATACATTGGCTTTTTATTCTGAGTAATATCAAAATATTATTTTGATAAGCACATGTATGCCTTTTGGCTATTTACAAAATAAGTTTTTGCTGTAATCTTATCCCTTTTAATTCATATGGAACTTGCCAATACATAGACATTGCAAAAACAAAAACAAAAACGTTTAATGTGCAATTATTTGTTTGCACATATTTTTAATATTTTTTTTATAATATAATATTATTAAAAAATATATTATATAATATTATATATTATATATAAAATATTATAATTGTATAATATTAGGCTAGTTATTGGCCTAATATTATGTATGAAAATTATGTTCCAATCTCAACTTTCCACATACCACCAGTTGTTTATCTTTGCAAAGAATGTCCTCACTTGAGAAACCAATCGGAGTGGGGAGGGGGGGGGGTCACTAAATAATAACATCGCTAACCAATTGTCCCTTCAGCCTATGTAGGCTCCAGCGTATGTCTACACTACTAGCAGCTCCTGTCCCAATTGACTGCAAGCATGCAACTATATTGCATCCTAGTTATATGTAAAACACAGATTTTTCTCTCTTTTTACACAAACATTGTCTTTAGTTGTTTAGTTGTCTTATGGGAAATTTCTAAAGATAGTAACAACACACAGCATCTTCCACACAGCGCCGTAATGAAACATACACATAAAGAGGGAGAGAGGGAGAGAGACGGAGAGAAAGAGATGAGAGGGACGGAGACATACCCAATACCCATCATCAGTTTGTTTGAAGTTACGTCGGCATGCCTCCTGGCAGAAATCAGCGTGGTGACTCGAGCACTACACAATCAAACTAACAAGCCATCACCAACTTTTTGTGTACTTCATCGTATCAGCGTACTTTGATGCCAAAATGTCATTTGATCAACACTGTAATGTAATAAATAGATTATCATTACTGTCAACAAATGAGGAACTGCAGGGGCAAACAAAATGGTAGTCACACTGGGATGCTCACTGCTTTGCCTGCTTTGCTTTCATTCTGTCGAAGGTTACCATTTTCCACTGTTTTGTTTCTGTTGCGTATGGATAAACTCCATGTCTGTGAATTCTATCAAACCATCCTGAGCAGCCATGTTTGACGGACAAATGCAGTCCATGTTTGTCATGATATGAATATATTTATCACAAATCCATCCAACCTTTATTTGCCATGGGTAAGAGGAGTATTAAAAGGACCAAAGAGGGTGACAAAGCCCTAGGGCTGATATGCCAGCAACTGACCCTGAAGTGCCACCGTGTGCTGAACTGCTAGCATGAGCAAGCTCGCTAAAGATGACAAATGACAGGGGTTATACAAACATGGGGCCCCCTCAACGGGCTGGGGTGTACGAATACCTGGGTGATTATACAGTATATAAATATGTGTACCACATACCCAGCCTTCATTTCAACCCTGCGGGGGTGATAAAAGGGCAGAGAGGGCAATAGGCTTGTGCTGACTGGTCAGTTTGCGTATAACCCTGCAGGTTCACATGGTACCTGTCCAATCAATGCAAGCTAAAGCTGCATCTTCCTGTGGGGCAGCACGGCAGAATAAGCAATTGTGTAGCTAAAGTGGAAAGGCAAGTAGTATTGACACCTTATCCGACCTCTACTTAACTCATATACTGCCTAGAACGACTAAAACGACTTTTGTCCATAAGCCATGCCTGCCAAGAACGACTAAAACGACTTTTTAAAAAATTTAAAAAATTTAAAATATTTTTTTTTTTTTTTTTTTTTTTTTAAGATTTTTTTTTTTTTTTTTTACCCAAAGACCAAGGAGATATGATTTTTCGAAGATATAGACTCCCATCCACTTCCTTGTTAACTTAAAACTTAAAAATTCTGTATCTCGGCTCCTGAGTACTTTTTTTTTTCAATGAAAAATATGGCAGTGTTCAAACGCGGCCAGAAATAATTCTGGCAGTGAATGAGTTAACATCGAGATTTGGCTGTGGACTTGTGGAGTTCAGCAAGATTAGATTAAGGAAACTCTTCTACTTAACCTGGTTACTGCGTATGTTTAATAGAATTTACAGTTGAGGAGACTAAGGAGTTATTCCGGGTGCAAAGGACCCAAAACACAGAGTGTAAAACAACGACGGTTCACAGAATGCAGAGTCATGCCAGCAACATATCGTCAGCGTTTTGAGCCAAGTCGTAGACAATCTGGAATTTCAGTCAGACTATAACATTTAAGTTAAATCCCTAGCCGGGTCATATCAAAGACTATAAAAATGGGACCCAATGCCTCCCTGCTTGGCCCTCAGCAAGCATCAAGGGGTAAGTCATTGCCATACTAGCGTCATGTCCAGTGGGTGTACTTACTTGTACATTATGGGCGGGGGATACACTTGTACATCAAGCAGCCTCATGCTACAGAAACAGGAGATAAGCTTCTGACCTATGGGCTACATGGCTCGGCCAGGCTACTTACTTACTTATAGCATTTAAGTAGTGAGACAAGATAGTGGAGAATGGAAAATGGGGGTATGGGGGGGCTTTGAGGCAGGATGTGGCCAAAGGCCGAGGGGCACTTTTTTCTAGCCTTTGAGAATAAACAAGGTTACAGTTACTCTATGTGCTAAACTAATTATCACCCAGCATTCATCACTGCCGTTCTATTATCCAACCCCAGGCAAAGACATCTCTACATTTTACTATACATACTTATGTACACACATTTATTTTTTCACAAGAATTACGTATCCAGTGACGCAATACAAATATTTATTTAACAAAATGTATGTTAAGTGCCATTAAAGCTTTAAGCACATTCTGGTGATTACCGGGATAATATTGTGAATCACTATTATTTTGCCTCAGTCCATGACTACTACAGTATATTCTCCTTCTTCAAAACCAGCTCAAAACACCCTGTATTAGATTTTATTTTTATACCTTAATTTCTTGCACTGTGTTCTTTACGTTTCCTATTTCATTCTTTTGACCACGATTGTTTGCTACCTTTCAGCCTTACCTTATTGTAATACCTATTTATGCACTGTCATTATCCCATGTGATTTTACTGTCTAAGTGTTATGAAAAGCACTATACAAATCAAATGTATTATTATTAGGATATCAACGCATAGGTTGAGGTTACACCTGAGTCGTGCATGCTTTGTTTGTGTTGTACTGTAATAAAGGCCATGTCCATTCGGGAGGGCTTGTTATTCTCAGGAGATGAGGGGGGGGGTGGGGGGGGGTCCATATGGAGACCCCTGCTGGTGCTTAACAACGGGAAGCATTGTCTCTGTTCTGTTCTCCCCTTGTTGTTCTAGCCACTGAATTAGCTCAGAGAGAGAGAGAGAGAGAGAGAGAGAGAGAGAGAGAGAGAGAGAGAGAGAGAGAGAGAGAGAGAGAGAGAGAGAGAGAGAGAGAGAGAGAGAGAGAGAGAGAGAGAGAGAGAGAGAGAGAGAGAGAGAGAGAGAGAGAGAGAGAGAGAGAGAGAGAGAGAGAGAGAGAGAGAGAGAGATCTGTCTTTATAACATGCTGCTGGTTTTTGCAACAGCAGTGGTAACAGAAGCACATTCCGCTGGCTCCTGTTCACATACAGTGAATCTGAGCGTCTGTGTGCCGTCACTCCCCTGGAATTCACAGAAAGACTCTGGGAACAATATGGAGGGGGAACGAGGGGCCTTTGCTTCAAAGACCACCCCGTCCCTCGCGGACAATATCCGGGATTTTAGGGGAACACAAGAAAACGCTTTACCTGCTATTTACAGACAGCGAAAACAAACAAGAAGCCCGTAGATAGCAGAGGCCCAGCATGGATTGTACATAACAGCAGGTGTTTAAACTTTAGATCGGAGTATACTTACTGTACACGCTTGTGTGTGTGTGTGTGTGTGTGTGTGTGTGTGTGTGTGTGTGTGTGTGTGTGTGTGTGTGTGTGTGTGTGTGTGTGTGTGTGTGTGTGTTGGGGGGGGGGGCTCCGCTAGTTCAAACACACTGTTAACCTGTAAACATTCTAATGGGGGCAAAGACCTAAAGATACTCGACCCCAATCTAGATATTACATAATATTTACAAGGGGGACAGGGGGGGCTGGATAAATTGAATTTGCAGTTCAGTAAAATGTACTATTCATCCGAAAGCTTATTTAGTTAAACCCTATGATCTTCTTATACAAAAAGGTAGCATTTTCAAAGACACAAAGAGCTGATTTTAAGTGAGTTTATGCAGTTGTCCAATGGCAAAGGCCCAACAGGAGATGCCTCTTGGATCAGTACAGGACACATTAGATATATATTTAGTAGTGTCTGCGCTACCCTTCACTTCTAGAAGATGAAGAAGTTGTATTTGTACCCCTGCCAATCCCGCCGCCCAAAGAAGAAACAAATAAGCATGGTGCACGATGTGAAGAACTGACGCTTTGGTTATGACAAAGCGTTCCAAGAGAGAAAACAGCTTTTTGTAAAGCACCTAAGCACCTGCACTGGTAAATAACAGCAAAGACAAGATGTCTCGAAAACAAACGTTCCCCTCCCAGTCCCCACCACCAGCCTTTTGAAAAAACTAAATGAGAACAGGATAGTGATGGACAGAACAGGAATATCTACCACCTTGGTTCTCAAAGTGGGGTCCGGGGACCCCCAGGGGTACTTGAGGGGGTTCCAGGGGGTACCCAGCAAAATGTGTAAATATAGCATCAGAATAATTATGACCTTTTATACTTTGGCTATTCAAAAATAGCAGATCTGCTATTTTTGAAAAATCTTGAACATTTGTGCAAATCTTTGAATATATATATTTTTAAAGCGAACATTTGTAACTCTAATCTTTGCTTCTGGGGGTCCCTGGAACAGAATATTTTTAGATGGGGGTCCGCAGCCAAATACATATCATTTTTGGGGGTCCTTGACATGAAAAAGTTTGAGAACCACTGATCTACCGCACTTACACTCTTTCATCATGCCGATGTCCACGCAGCGCTTGAGTCGACAGGCCTGGCAGTGGCGTCTGTTGTCCTTGGTGATGGTGCAACTACCGTTGAAGGGGCAGGTGAAGCTGGCTTTCCGCTTCATGCTACGCCTGACCAAGGGAAACACATTGTATGTTCATGAATATTATTTTGGTTTGTATACATACAGTACGTAAATCAAATAATTTCTATAACAGGAAATGATGTCGGTGGAGGGATGGAGGGTCGGGGGGAAGCAGGTTTTTAGTTTCACATGGCGCCTTCCAAGGGAGGAATATAAAAAAGGGAGGGGGAGGTAGGATGAGGAAAGTAAAGACGGATGGGTTAGCATTCCAATCGTTAAAGCCATAAGTCTGTGTTTTTTTTTCCACAAACATCCATGTGGTCTATGGGATTGCTGATGGATAATCTATGTATGGTGTCTCCAGCGTCAACAGGTGTGAGATCGTGGCACCGGTGGTGACACTCACAGCACACAAATATGTAATCATACTGGAAGTAGATAAACACTTCTGCCCTTCAACTCCAGAGCGGAGTGAAAAAGCACAAACATGGCGGAGTGCCAGACTGTCCGGGGGAAAAGACAAGGGCCCCGGCCAAGAGCCAACACAAAGTGGAATAATTCACTCGTGTTACAACAGATAATTCACACACACATAACATACATCTATATGCAAGCGCGCACAGAAATATGCGCGCCCACACACACACACACGAGCGTCCCGAGAACGACCAAGGTTCATACTGAGGGCAGCTGAGAGATGAGGAAGGAGATTATTAAACATCCGTCTTTTTCATCCTCTGCTTTAAACATCGGTGTTGCCAAGAGGAACAGATGCAAGGAGAGGGACGGACACACAAAACCCACTCTCTCTGTCCCTCTCTCACACACACAGACACACACATAATATTTACATCATTCTGGAGGTCCTTTTCGCTCAAATGGAGAACGTCAGTGTGCATGAATGACTAAGCAGCCAATTGCCTCTGCATTGAGTATTTCTATAAGCTCTCGCTCATTTGCATGCAATGCATATTGTGTATCATGCTTGTGTGCGAACATTAGTGAACGTCTTTGTGCATTTTGTTACATAACCGTGGGTGGCAATTACATTTGAGTGGTGTGCATGAGTGAGTGGGCGGGCAGTCATTATGTATGTGTGTTCATGCCCGTGTGTGTGTGCGTGTGCCACGGCGCACATGTTTCCGTGAGGGTATGTGTTGTCCTTCTTTTTTTCCTCCTGTCTTTATGAGGGGTGCGCACGCTAACTGGACCCATGTGTGAGGAGAACCCATGTTCACGAGTGACTGCGCATGTCGGCGTTCGCTGCACATTCGCAGTTGTGCGCGTCAGCTCTTGTTTGTGTACCTGAAGAAGCCCTTGCAGCCTTCGCAGGTCATGGCATTGAAGTGGAAGCCAGTGGCTTTGTCACCACACACGCCACAGATCCGCGGCGCGTTTCTGTCAAACTCATCAGGGGCCAGAGTGGAGGTGCTCACAGCCGTAGTCTCCATCACTACAGAGAGAGAGAGACAGAGAGAGAGAGAGAGAGAGAGAGAGAAGGATGGAAAAACAAACAGGAGCATGAGAGAGAAGCAAAGAAGTGGATGAAATTGACTCCCGTTTACAGAAACTGTTCATTATTCCCCCCCAAAAAAAGAAAACCTTTGGATGCCAAGTCAAAACATTTGAAGTCGTTTATGAAAGGAATATCATAATCTTGGGGGAAATTTGATCTGTTCTTTGTTACATAATGGGGGAGAAGTTACCAATTACGATCTTAAAAGTTAAAAATATCAAAGTTGTTATTCGCACAATAGGACCAATATGCTCGGCATTGCAGTCCTTTGTTTGTATCCTGCAGATTTATGAAAGGCGTAATACAGAGAAAGACAACACATTTTGCAGCCCTGTTTTCCATTCAAACCAAGCTTTGTGTCCACTCTCCTGGCAAGATTTAAGTCCTCTGTCCTCCCCCTGGCGGTGAACTCAATTCCAATCTTTTTTTGTCCTGAGAGCCCAGGAACTAGTGCCATACGAGTCAAGTGGAAAAAAAATAACTTATTTGACTCTAAAATACAAGGTCTGGGTTACATTTGATTATATAGCGCACCAAGTATCTATTACACTTAACAGCCCTACAAGGGAGAGAAGAAAAAAAAGTCCAGTCACCGCAAGGCTAGCATCCTCATAAACAAACAATCACTGTCCTCGGTACAAAGCCCCCTTCTCTCGTCTTCTCTTTCCTTCCACAGTGGAGTGAAAGAACGACAAAAAGGATGGGAAGACAGAGAGCAACAACACCAATACCAATCTCCACAAACACACAAATCACAGCCAATGAGGTATGGGCCTCGCTGAATTATTTAAAATGGGTTGACAGACTGCTCCATCACTTGCATCCGATTATGAATGCCAGTCTTTCAAAAACTCTGAAATCTTTGTGCAAGGCATAAAGGTAAAACACTGTGCACTGTGTGTTCTGGGTGAGGCTTGTAATTTAGCCTCGTGTAATTCTAGCTTTGTGAAAATAAAGGATACAAAACGAAGTAATTTAAGGATAAAAAAAACAAAGACATTAACACTTGATTCGGCAGACCCACAGGTTACCGTCATCTACAGTGGCCTCCATAATATTTGGTGTAGTGTTCTATAATACTAAATTTAACTACAGATGGAATTTAGCTCTGTAACAAATTATGGGACAGCTTATTGTTTTATTTTGATATTGTTCTGTGTTGCATTGCATCATTAGCACAGATAAAAAGAGAACTGCCATGTTGTTCTAGTCTTGATTATAAGCTTTGGAATTGACTTGTTATCAGAACATGAGAAGGCAAATTTGCTTTGTGCGTTTGTCAACATGAGGCCCAAACGTTGTGCCAATAAAAGTCAAGGATGCCATTGAGGCTGAAAAATAAGAATCAAAACAGAGATGTGCCACACACATGGCCCGGGAGAAAAAAAAGGAAGACGTGTCATCATATAACGAAAGATAAATCACAACTGTCCCATCGGCAACACACTCCAGGAGTCAGGTAAGACTTTGTCAGTGTCTTGCACAGAAAACTTCACAACCTAAATTAGAGACGCTACCGCAAGGTACAAACAAACCACAAAAACAGGATGGGTAGGTTACAGGTCTCGGCAGCAGGCTAGCCATCTATAAGAGGGTCTGTGTGTCTGTATTTATTCACCAGATTCTTGAGCACACTGCCAGTAGGCCGCAGAAGTATACTACTGTATATGTTTTCACATACTGTATGTTATGTACTTTTATTATTATTATTTTTATTTTATTTTTTATAATTGAAGTTCACAGGCTGGCCACAAAGTCGGAGATCCACATTGCAGCCATGCTGTCCCCATATAAGGCTGCAAATATTTTCTAAGCGTTTATTCTATCAATTACTTTTTTAAATAATCGAGATTTAAAAGACATTTCAATTGTTTATATATCAACGAATCGACTAACCAGCTAAGCCCTATTTTATACTTTGTCGCACGATGGTGTCATGTAAAAATAGTGAAAATAACAGAGCTTGTAGATCTAGTATTTTCACTATTTTGTGAAAGGTTTTTGAAATTTTGTGAAACTTTTTTGCCTATGACATCATGCCAAAAATAGGTAATTTAATTAAATTATCGATTATTTTGTTATGATCGATAAAATCGATTAGTTTGATTAATTGTTGCACCCCTATTCCCATATCCACATTCCATTTTGTCTTTCGAGTTCTGCAAAATGTCCTTAGATCTGACCTAAATGAACTTTGGCCAGGGTAATGGCAAGCGTGGGGAAACAAATACATCTATGATCTAATCTGCACACCTACTCTAGCAGTGGCTAAGGCAATACTGCAACAAGTCATGGCTCTCTGCCTTTGTTGACAACATAACCGATGGCAGCAGCAGAAGAATACATTCTTAGTGAAACAGAGTACCTTATTTGCTCAAGACAAGTAGCCTATAAAAAGGTCTCCAAATTCATTGGACAATGTTTCTTCATAGAATAATAAGAAAATTACCCAAACATCAACAAGGAGTTTCTCAGGGCATAAAAATAGGAAACCTCTACCTCTAAACCCCTGGTCAAGGCAATCGCCAAACCTGAATCCAATGTGTTCCATATGTTGAAGAGGAAAATACAGTAAAGACATCTAGTCTCTGAAACAAGCAGGAACTTAAAATGGCTGCACTACATGCATGGCTGAACATCACCACAGTAGATACATACTACAGCCCGACCGATGTTATCGGTTTGACCGATATATATCGGCCATAGGCCATTAATTGCCTTTTGTTTTGTTGCAATTATGCAGTCGATGTGTCCCAATTTTTAAACACTTACCCCTATTTTAGGCATGTCATTACGGGCACATTTCTCTAAAATGTTCAATAATAGCACATATACAATCCCACAACATACACAGTGTGAGCTTTATCGTCCATTTTGGGGACTTTTTTTTTTTAGCTTAAGTGGTTAAATAAAATAAAGTGTGGTAATATGTGTGGTATTTTATATTTAATTGTTTGCTTGTTCATTGTTTTATTAAAGTTTAAATGTTTTTTCATATATTGAAGTTAATGTGAAAAGGAATATAGTTTTCCAAATGGATTAGGAAATGTTGCTCCTTTTGACAAAATATCAGTCAAATCATCCGTAATCTGTGGTGCAAGACTAAAAGAAAATCGGCATCGGACCCAAAAATCTCAGTCGGGCTCTAATATGTACTGCTACTAGCATCTGATGACGTCTACTGGTCATGTGACAAAGTACTAATGACGTCTTTATTTTACACAGAATTCATTTGTAATTCATAGGGGTGCCAGTGCCATGTCAAGTTACAATTTCCAAACAGCAAGCAGAAGAAAAATACACTTTAATAAAAGCTTTAGACTTAAACGAAGATAAAAAAAATGCTTAAAAAATACGGTACAGCCCTGCATCACACAACATATTAGTACTAGGAAAGCTCCACGAAAAGACACAAAGACCATGTTTTGCAGAATGCGACAGTAAGACAGTCTTGCCACATAACTGGAATCAGAGAGGAGCAAATATTTGTGGGGGGAAATGGTCAGCAGATGGTTTGAAGAGAGTTTTGCCAAACAGAATATGGACATGCTTCAATATTCAGCCACATCAATGAGCTCCTGGTGCGATCTGCTCTGGACTCTTGATGAAGAAAGACAGCTCGAGTCAGCGCAGAGACCCATAGGGTCCCATTTTGCACATTCTCAAGAGTTAAATTAACACTCGTGCTTTCGCAGTGCAGACACAAAGAATGATAGTCATTTACTGTGACACAGACGTGGCAGTTTGAATCAACACCGTAGCATAGACTTGACAGCTACACACAACATTTTAATAGCACTCGTTAAGACATGAATTGTGGCCGCTGCTCGCCGCTAGAGAGGCGTAAGTTTATGTAAGCTGTGTATCCACCAAGTTACGCTTTGTTATGGTGACCAGCTAGCCTCTTGTGACAGAATAGGCATGGGTGTGTCCCGTGCGCTCTCTTGTTTTCCCAGATTGTTTCCATGCACGCGTGTCGCAGAGTTTTCAACCTCTGTTCATGCAAACCCAAGCTCACCTTTCCTTCGAGTCACCAGCCCACCTACACATCCCTCGCCTCTCTGTGAGCGCAGAGGTAAAGTACACAGGCAGAGTCAAAGGTCCTGTAGAATGACTACACACTAAATGGGCCACGGAGGGGCCACTTTAGGGCAGGCACCACCAGCAACCTTGAATAACTGCCCGAATAAAAGACCATAAATCAAACATTAATGAGCCGAACTTTTTGTGTACAAAAATAAATCCACATCAACTTAGTTATACGGCTGGATGACAACTTTAAGATAGGGCTTATCAGGTAGCCACATTAAGATAAGGCCAGCAGGCTATTTACTATAAAAGATAACACTTTCCACACAGGTGATGTAATATTAATGGGCCCAGGGTTCAGATTTCAACCGATCCATACAGCCTACTACAAAAATAGCCTAAATTAGCCTACTGGGCAAGACTGTGGCACTATTTGGAGCTTGTAGGAAAGCACTAACAACGTTGGAAATCCTCCAGAACAGGACATTCTCAATGCAAACAGGATGATTGAGTGGAAATACAGTTTTGTTACAGTCAGGATTTTTTTTTACCAAGTTTCCTGTCTCCACCCCCAGGTAGCAGCTTCTTATGGTCAATGGTTCTTAATAACAGATTTCGTGGGAAAACGGCTTCTGCGTATAGCACAACATAAAGTCTCACAAACAGTGGTGCAAGGAAGGAGGCCCTCCAGGGCCGTGCTGAGATTCTGGGAGGGGCACGGTAAAATACTTGGTGTCAATTTAACTCAGTGCAACTCAGAGTAAAAATGGACCCTTGGGTATTTTACTGTGGTACATGTTCAACAAATAGAACACATCCATTTTCTGACATTGGACCAGCTGTCTACAGCTTTGTTTAACACATTAAATAATAAAAAGAAAAATTGAGACTGCATACGCTTACCAGCATGGAATATCATTTTGCATGATAAATGACATAGGACATTGGCACAACAGCGTAAAATTTCTCTACTGTTGCAAGTAGACCATTTAGTCATAATAGTCGTTTATAGGCTACTTTGTTGACGCAACAGATGAGGAAAACATGGGTTTGCCTTACTAAATCATCGACTGATCAGAAAAAAATCAATGATCTGCGATTCCACTGAGCCATGACAGGCCATTACACTAAATGTATAACAGTAAAACAGACTCTAAATAATTAATTGGGTTATTAGACCAGATCTGTACCCATTCCAGTGCCTGGCATGCAACTGTAAAAAGGGGAGGGTAGGGGCTCTACTCTAGGCTTTCATTGCATTACTCTCGCTGGCTTCATATGCAGATAATGTGTGTGGGGTTTTAGCCCATTTAGACCTGGAACGCATCTGTGTCATTTTTAGATTTTAGCTAAAAAGCATGATTTCACACTTTGGCTATTGAAAAATAGCAGATATACAAGCTCATAGCGTGGCACCGAGTGCCGCGCTACGAGCTTGTAGATCTGCTATTTTTGAAAAATCTTGAAAATGTGTGCAAATTTTGAATATATATATTGTTTTAAAGCAAACATTTTTTAACTCAAATCTTTGCTTCAGGGGGTCCCTGGAACAACATATTTTGAGATGGGTGTCGGTGGCAAGATAAATGATTTTGGGGGTTCTTGACATGAAAAAGTTTGAGCACCACTCACTGATATAGAAACATACGTTTTTCAGAAAACTGTTAGGATTTAGAAGACATTTGTAGAATCGGAACCTCAGGCCTTAATGGGTTAAGCAACATCAATCACGGCCGCTATTGTGCTAATGATGCAGACTATTATTTACACCACCACTCCTGCGTGTGTTATGATGGCAGCATGAAGCCTGAGGATACTACCATAACACTGTGGTTTCAGATTCGCTTACAGGGCTTGACTTCTGCATCACCGCGGGGTAACGGGGTGTGGATTTTTTGGGTCTCGTCCAACTGACTTTTAATAGAATTTGTCAAGAATGCCCACAACAGTTCATAATGTGAAGAATCTGACACTGGTCGATTTGAAGCTTTTACCCAGAATATAGTCTCTTCATACCACTCGGAAAAAACAGCAGGAAATACTGTATTTGCTGCAATGCAGCAAGAGAGGCAGTTCAGTCAATGCAACTGATCACATTATAGCCTGAACACCTTTGCTTACAACTTGCATTTCATCTGCCTTCATAATCAAAGCCTCTGTGTACTCCTGTACAACAAAAGATTAGCTCTGAATAAGAAGAATTCACAGCAAAAAAAAAAAAAGCAACAAAAGAAAAGCATGCAATTAGCTGCCAAACGAAGAGGATTCCATTTAATGACGTTAAGAGAACTGAAAACATTTACGATCAAGGTATAGCGACAAACTAAATACCCGTGGAAACAAACGGCCCGTTGGACCAAGCGATGCATATAGCATGATTGCACTCTTATTAGACGTCACTGACAGGATCTGACACACTAACGGTCTCTCTCTGTGGATCGTAGCTTCAAATCTAGGCCAAGGAGCTAGAAGGAAAAGCAGGGCAGAGGAAAAGAAAACATGGAGGATCATGTAATCTCTTTAGTAAGTCAGTGCCATTACATATTACACGTTGTTGATGTAAACAGGGGGCAGCTCACCTAAAAAAACCTTTAGTTCCTTCCTACACCATGTGTATGGCGTTGCCAGAGTTATGTAAAACACCATAAAGACAGGCAGCGGGTGAACACTTTGAAACCATTGCCTCTGACCAAAGTCTACTAAACATGGCCTCTTTTTCAGAGCAGTGGTAGCAGTGGTTATGGAGTACATCAGTGATTTCATGACTTTGTGGTTAGTTTAACAACTAGTTACCCAGCAGCTAAGCGCCTGAATCTAAGTTCATCATTAAACTGTGTTTTTTATGTCTGTCTTTTTTCTTTCTTTTTTAACACATAAAGGCCGGGAACGCATCGGTGTCATTTTTAGATTTGAGCTAAAAAGCATTATTTTACACCTTGGCTATTCAAACATAGCAGATATACAAGCTTGTATGTAGATCTGCTATTTTTTAACTGTTTTGACAATGTGTGCAAATCTTTGAATACATATTATTTTAAACCGAACATTTTTAACTCAAATCTTTGCTTCTGGGGGTCCCTGGAACAACATATTTTGAGATGGGGGTCCGCGAACAAATGCATATAATTTTGGGGGTCCTTGAGACCTTGACATGAATAATACACTGATATAGCCACATACGTTTTTTTCATAAAGCTGTTGTAGAATCGGCCTCAGGTCCTAATGGGTTAAAGCACTACACAACATAAATGAAGTGCATTTATTAATCAAAAACCCATGAATACAAGTACATGGTTTGCAGTGCCAGTAGCAATATAGCAACACTGCTTTTCTCTGGCTCTTGAAAAAACATCTTACTCACCTTGCTGGGGAGAGTAAGTCACATGATAAATGTGTTGTTAGGCTGCTACCGTTTCAATTACACATCACTACACAGATAATTCGGCTGAGGCCTCCACAACTGCCCTCTGAATGGCCTCTCGCTGTTGGCGGCCAGAGAGGAAGCACCAGCCCACGAGAGAGAGAGAGAGAGAGAGAGAGAGAGAGAGAGAGAGAGAGAGAGCGAGAGAGAGGAGTGAGAGAGAGAGAGAAACAGAGAAAGTTAGACAGAGAGAGTAAGCACCCACCCACCAGAGAGGAGTGACAACACAGAGAGAGAGAGAGAAAAAGAAAGAGAGAGAGAGAGAGAGAGAGAGAGAGAGAGAGAGAGAGAGAGAGAGAGAGAGAGAGAGAGAGAATGAGCAAGAAGGGGGGGAGAGAGAGAGAGCAAGAAGGGGGAGAGAAACAAGGAGAAAAGGAGGGAGAGAATGAGAAGAGGTAGAGAGAAAATGAGAATTGAGAGAAAAGAAGATGGAGAGAAAACAATAACAGAAGGAAGAGTGTGAGAGAAAGACAAACAGAGAGAGTGAGAGAAAAGAGCAAAAAAGAGAGAGCAGCGAGACAGAAGGAGGATAAGAGCGAGAGAGAGTGGCGTAGGAGAAAGACAGAGAGACAACAGAGAGATGCTGGCCAGAAACAGGGTGGTGGCAGGGATTTTGTGTGTGTGTGTGTGTGTGTGTGTGTGTGTGTGTGTGTGTGTGTGTGTGTGTGTGTGTGTGTGTGTGTGTGTGTGTGTGTGTGTGTGTGTGTGTGTGTGTGTGGTGTTGGATGGATAGAAGGGAAGGCAAGGGATAGAGATATAAAGATAGATGGAGTGTGTGTGTGTGTGTGTGTGTGTGTGTGTGTGTGTGTGTGTGTGTGTGTGTGTGTGTGTGTGTGTGTGTGTGTGTGTGTGTGTGTGTGTGTGTGTGTGTGTGTGTGTGTGTGTGTGTGTGTGTGTGCGTGCGTGCGTGCGTGCGGTGGTGAAGGGGGGTGACCTCTTTGTCACAGTGACATTCTGTGTCACAAAGCCCCAGTGTGCCCCACTGGGTGGCTGGAGGGGGACCAGATAGAGGAGTGAGCACTCTGGGCCGCCAGCCGGGACCCACAGAGGAGCCATCAAGACAAACAGTCTGTTTTCTGTTGTTAATATTCCAACAGACATCTAAAAATACCCTGCGGTGGGCCCCCAGCTCAATTACACACTAAAAATAAACCAAAACCACTCTTCTCTGACAGCTACTCGTCTTGAGGTCCATCAGCAGGAAAAATATTGTTGTTTTTTATTAGAGGTCGTTTACAAAAATGGAACCCAACTGAAAGGATGGTCACTGACTGCGCTCTCTGCTGGTTCAACTTTTTGCCTTGAAGAATCAGCCAACAGATGATAGTTGTGCAGATGTAAACTTTAAGGTGTACGTTGCATCATGTATGGCAGCGTGAGTCTGGATGTATATGCGCAATATTGTTTGCAGTGTGATGTAGGTCTTTTTCTTTCCACTCCCTGGCCAATCCGGTGATTGTGTGTGAACAGGAAGCTGGTTGATCCAGGCCACGGGACGGGGTGGAGGTCGGAGGCACGGAGGTGCCAGCGCCACGTGAGGACCGCCACTCCCGCAACTCAAACCACGAGTCAATCAGGTCAAAGGTCAAAAGCAGTGAATCTTATGCAAACATCTCTGAACGGCGATACTCCTCTTTGCTTCAAAATCTAACGTGATGAAAATGACAGTGATTCCCGTCTGAAGGAACATGCCCAGTGATAATAAAAAAAGACATAGGGAAACGCCTGCTGCCGTAGCTTCCCGTATACCTGCATCCTCTCTTCCCAGAACCAAACCTGGCTGCGTGTTGTGAAGTGAAATGGCGGGCCAATCAAATGGCCGTTAAGTGGAGCAAATAAGAGTTGGGGAGAGATGGAACAGAAGCCGAGACCGAAGGGCTGGAGTTTCGACAATAAACCGAGCGAAGCAGCAAGCGGCAGATGAGTATGAGCAAGAGATGAGGCGCGCTATAATTATGTGCTATACACCGCAAAACAGACTACAGCTTGTCATTTTAAGTGGGTGGCGAAAGCTGCAAAATAAAAATGTTACCCCCCGCTTTTTACCGTAGTTACTTGGAGAGAGTTTTCACTTTTTCCTTTTAACTAGCAAACCAATATCCATCTGACTGTACTGTGACTCATCCTTTCCTCCTCTTGATTTATTCATATAAACAGCTGAAATGACGTGCATGTGTCTCATAACATAGGCCTCAGTGTCAGAAGAGCATGTCCCAGGTCAGCTTTGAAGACAGAGGACACACGGTGAGAAAGTCCTAACATTAAATAGCAAACAGTTTAACAACTGTTTACAGGACTGTCAGTGTGGAGTCGTTGGTCCAGCTTAACTAAATCATTGTGGTTATTTTGAGAAATGACTCGTCGTGTCATATTGCAGACTACCCCGGGCTCTGTAGTTTCAGAATTACTAACCCATTCTACGTTATTTTAAAATGTCCTCGTTTAATGATTTAGTTACAACTGGTACGGCTTCAACTTTAATCACAATACGGGGATATCCCAGTAATCCCACCAAGATTTGACTGATCTGATGGATACTACCACAAAAGCGTTGTCACACAAAGCTGTGTAAACTGTCTGCACACCCCCACGTCCCAAGCGAGCCCCTCTAATTTGCACCATCTAATTAGTTGATATTAGATGCCGTGTGAGTTAAGACCTCCAAAGCCTGCACCACATATGGCGTGAATCTCTGCAACAAGGAGTAAATGTTGTGGTACATTAACACGGCTAGCGCTCTATGTTAACGATGCTGCAGACTATTGGCGTGTATTTATTAGCATAGAGAAATCCATGAGTCGGTATACCCCTTGTGGGGCTCCTGTTATCTGCAGCAAGTTTGTAGTGTTGTGAAAGCTTCTTGCAGGGGAAGAGTGCCAAGACAGACCGTGGCAACGTTCCAATACTGCTCATATGGAAGCTCCTTCACTCCTCTCCTGGCTCCCTTTCCACTTGCGACTGCACCGATGCCCCATGTGTGATTACTGAGACGGCAAACTGGCCACTGGTCTCACTTGTAAGCTAACTTGTTGCAAATGAAAGCAAGAGACAAAATGTGACACAGGCTGCGTGTGCAAACGGCTTGGACGGTAGCCCAGATGTTAGATCCACGTCCATGAATGTCAGTGTGGAGCGAGCATAAAAACACGCCTGCCATCCATCCAACAACATCTGATTAGGTGGTGCCATTAGAAGCATGGTATTTAAAGTAAAAGGTGATTATGCATGGCACGAGAGATAAAGGAGTGGGGAAGATGAGGGCCCAGACGGTATTTCAGGGAGTGATCATTTTTAACTGCGTACAGACATGCAGAAGAGAGAAGGGGGAAAGAAGAAGAAAAAAAAAACCTTTGGCGTCACGTCCCAAGAATGTCAGCAATGAGCTTACAGACCACATCCCAACACACAAGAGTCAGAGCCGGAATCACATCCAGACGTATAACAACGTTGGAAAAAAAAAAGAAGAAAAAAAAGAGAGATGGCTATGTGGGGCGCCTGAGTGGGAAAGAAGTGTGTGTGCTGTGGGGGGGGGGGGGGGGGGGGGGGTCTCTCTCCGGCCGCGGCTCCAATGAGAATCCCCCTCCTACATCACATGACGCAATCCCGCAAATGGCTCAGAAATCGATCAGCGCTGCCAAAATTTTCAATTTGCAGGATATATATAAAAAATAGGGGAGTGGGCTTAGAGAGTGACACAAATAAAAAGTAGGAGAGAGAAACAAATATATATAAAGCAATGTGTTTTACTGCATACCTCTGGCTGGGTCACTACGAGTACAGAGGAGACATAGATCAAATCAGACCTTGATTGACCCGGTTCATGGAGAGTATTTGGGGCTATAGGATGGAGGATGGAAAAGTCTAGGAACGGCAAAGGGGGCTATGATCAAGCAATGAGGCAAGCACAAGTCGACATAATGATGGCAGACGCTTTGTCTAATTCCAACTCGCACAGTATCCAGTAAAAAGAAAGAGTGAAATGAAATACAGATTGTAAGGGCATGCATTCAACGTGAATCTGCAGCACTGCTATATAACTAAATGACTGGCTTAACAAACGAGTCCGACCCCGTCCCTTCGTTACCCTCTCCCTCCCTCACTCTCTCTCTCTCTCTCTCTCTCCATCTTCCTATCTATCTCATGTGCTTCCCTATGATCAGAGGGATAGCACATGACAAGGTGACCTGTGCCCCACACAGGATGGGCTAAACTGGGGTTGAGGGTGGGGGGGTGGCGGGCGGGGGGGCTCCTATGTCCCGTGTCCAAACCTATGGTCTCTCCACGGTTCCCTCCCCTTGCCCAGGCCCCACTGCCAGGCCGGGCCTACGAAAGGAGAGAGAGGCAATGACGGCAGCCTGCCTGCCCCCTTACTCTGGGCCCCTTGCTGGACTCTGGAGAGGGGAAAGAGACGAGGCAGGGAGAGGCCCACTCAAACACACACACACACACACACACACACACACACACACACACACACACACACACACACACACACACACACACACACACACACACACACACACACACACACACACACACACACACACACACACACACACACACACGTCCCATCTATGTCTATTCAGAATACGACAGAGAATGGGAGTTTCACGTGCACACGCATGCATACACACACACACACAAAACCAACTAGAAAAGGAATGGACGGACATGTGGTGGGTGAGGGGGGGGGTGTAAATACAGTTAGCCAGTGTCAGAGTTGCATAATGTCAAGAACAAAAAACTAAACAAAAGAGAAGCAAAAAAAGAACATGCTACGTCTCCTCATCGATGAAAGAAAGCTAAAATAACGAGCATGCCATGTAATAAAGACTTCATAACCGCAATCACTTCTGCAAGCTGATAAGAATATATGCAAACATCCTGCTTCTTTATGTTATCAGGCTCCTATATTGAAAGAAAGGTAATTACTCTTTGCATCAACTGCCATATTTTTCTCCAAGACCATCCCTTTCAGCAAGACTTCCCCTCAAAACATAACTTGCGATGTGTTCAGCACAGGCATCAACTATGACATGTAGATGTGTCCGCTGCACGATATAGGGCAACCTTAACTACTTCATTAGTCTAAACAGAGAGGGAACATGAACACACACACACACACACACACACACATACATACGAACCACTGTCCAAACACATGGACATACAGTACAAGTGGGCCTGTGGCTCACACTGTTAAGTACAGCGGCCTCTTTCTCTCTATAGGGTTACATACGAGAGGAAGCGACCAATTACTGTAGTCACGAAAGGAGGAGGGGTGCTTTACTGTATAGGAGACCTAATGGACTGTACCATCACCACTGCACAGCTCCATAAACAAGCTGCCATTGTTGCAGTCAATACAGAATGGGATGTAGGTCCATACCATGTCCTCCGTGGCAGGTCTTGGCCCAGCTCTATTATTTAGTTCACTGGATACTATGGTAGTCGATTAGGGAAAGCTGGTGCTTGCGGAGTCTTGTTTTGATTTTTTTTTGTTTTTTTGTTTTTTTTTTGGGGGGGGGGGGGGGGAGATTTCTGGCAGAGGTTAACTTATAGCTTAAGCTACTTCTGTTGTTAATTTTCCACAAAATGTACAATTTATCAAAAAATGTATGTGATAGCAGATCTATAAATCAGCTGAGCAACTGAAAGAAGGAAGGCAAATTTGGAGGGAAACTCATTAACTAATTATTCCTTTTTTTCTCGTTTTATTTTTTTTAAATGGGGCAACAGAGCATCTGGCCCAAAATGCCCCCCGCCCCAGTTCCAAATAGTCCACTCTGGTGTTTCCTACCTGAGGGAAATGGATAGGTGTCCAGTATACAACCCTGGTACCATGAATCCCACTGAAACTATTTCCTTTACCAACTAGCTACCTGCATATAGTTCTTTCAGATTTATTTGGTGGGCAGAAAACATGAAGGGGCTGGAGACGGTTACACAAGGGACATGAACACAGTGTTGCATGATATATCCATCATCCAACTGACAGCTCACTTCTCTGGGACCAGCAAAGTCACCAGTCACCACTTTCTTAAGGAAAGTGTGTGTTTGCGTGTGAAAGTAGCCTACTTTTAGAACTCTATCCAGGTCCTGATAATCCTATTACATGGGACTTGTAGAGGCAAACCACAAGTGCATGTTACATGACAGCAGTGTTAAACTCTTCTTTGAGCAGTTGGCTTTTTCGTTGATTAATTAGGTTAGGGAATATCTGATCATTTTAAATGCCATCAGCATTTCAGTACAAATGTATAATCTAATTACGTTACAAAATAGAGATCTATTGAAACAGATCTGAGCTGTTATAGCGGTGGAAGGAACATTTGCAAACAGTATTTTGAATTAAATGCTGTTTTAAAGTGATGAAGTACCATGCAACATGTGCACATTTTAACTTCATGAAGCTAAAATTGACAACCACACACACAAGAAAGGGCTTTACTTTGTCTGTATTCAAAATAGGTCACACAATTCCCTATGCATATTCCAAATGAGTATAAACAAATGAACCAACAATAACAAACAGTGGCAGACTTACCTGGGTCTTTTGCATGCCCTTGTACAATAGGTAAGACTTGAAACCCTTTCTTCAGTTTATCCCCCAAGTAGATAATCCTGTTCAATACAAAATGGCATGTCGCAAGTCACTCACTGTGGGCCTCTTAGCCTGCAACTTAACATGCAGTTGCATAACGTTAACAAGTTTTCATCCACAAAGTGCATACGTATAGCATACGTGTGTGTACTGTGTAGCTAGCTCTATATATATATATATATATATATATATATATATATATATATATATATATATATATATACACACACACACACACACACACACACACACACACACACACACACACACAACATAATAATAACATATAGTAATATAACATAGTAATAACATATAAGCTCATTGTTTATAGCTGAAAGACCACTCAAAGCCTTGACTTCCATGCATTCCTTCTGTGTGTGCATGTTGAGTTTCATACCTCAGTTCAACTTTTCCCCATCAAGAACCAAGTCGTTCTTTAATCCCTTTGTCGTCGTCAGCCTCTTGCAAAGTATTTCTCCTCCATGTTGTTGACTTTCAGATAAAGCTACGATAAGAATCAGAGAAGAGTGTCTTCTTCTTCTTTCAATACCGAAAAAAAAAACCTCCCTCCGCACGTGAAAGGACTTGATAGAACGTCGCACGCCCTTCTTTCCGAGGATTCCAAAACGTTGGCTCAACTCAGAGCTTTGATAGCTTAGCGTGGCTAGCCTTGGCTTGCTTTTTAACCCCAAAACGCGGTGGTTATCATCAAGTTTAGGGCACCGATATTAACCGTTTTACAGACCCACGCGCCGTGGAAATCACACGAACACGAACGGTTCAAAGCCAACAATCTACGACCGCCGCACTTAAATTAAACGCATGCACGAAATAAGTGGAAAAAACCCTTCGGATTTAACGATTATAGTTCGACGAGAAACAGTCCTTCTACCAGACCCTAAATAGATGGCCATTACTTTTTTTGTTATGCCCCGCCCCCCCACCACGGACCTCTACGGGAAAGGGGGGGTTTCCCCCCCATCCCCCCACCCACCCAGCCCCTCTCCAGCCAGCCAATCAGAGGTGGGCTCGACGTGGATGCCGTGTCGTGATTGGTTGACATTAGCTCTGAGGCTGCCAGTGTTTGGTCCAGTCCGCTGCTCGTAACATGTGGAGCGGCTCCCCCCACCTCTCCCCCTTCCCCCTCCCCCTCCTCCTCCCCCAAAACAGGGGTGTGTCATGACGTCAGAGGTAACGAAGAGGTAAACAACTTTGACCGCGTGAGGTTTAAAGCAACATTGTTTCACTCTGACTCCGACTGAGGTCTGATTCGTGGATCTGTGGGAGAGATCACAGCAGCGTTAGATACATTGTGGCGGTTTCAATAATACGCACGCACACACACACACACACACACACACACACACACACACACTGGCCCGATTCATAAACGCACGCCTTAATCGAGGCTGCGTTTTAATGTCTTTATTGTAAATAAATACGCGACACACAGTTTCGTTTATATCATAATAATTATAGCCCGCCGACATCGCGTGGTTGAAGTGGTGTTGGTGTTTGTTGTGTGTAAGAGTGTACCTTTTCTTTGTATTTGATGCGTTTTGTGGAATACCAAAACATTCGCCCCAAAACACAGTCGCCCCGGGGCAAATCTGGCGACCTCGGAACGGTCGATGCCTGCTATTCCTAAACGTAACCTAATAATAATAATAATACATTTTATTTGTAACGCACTTTATATTTGAAATCTCTACTAAGTGCTACATATTAAAACAAAAATAATAATAAAATAAAACAGTGAAATGAATGTAATTCAGATTATACACAGTTAAGAAAAAAAAATCTCAGAACTATGCCGAAACCTAACCTTACCTGCCCTAAAAGAACACCTTGGAGGCTGGCCCCTGTCAAAGTCTTAACCTAACCCCTCATTTTAAATAAGCCTTTCTGCTTTTATGAGCGATCCAGTTTAGAGGACCTTTGTATTGTGAATTGTACTTCCATGTACTGTTTCCATGTCTTTCTACATAAAGTATTCAATCAATCAATCAAACCTCATTCCTAAACGTAACCTCAGTAAACTATGCCTAAACCTAACCTCATTCCTAAACATAACCGTAATAAACTATGCCTAAACCTAACCTGATTCCTAAACGTACCCTCAGTAAACTATGCCGAAACCTAAACTTATTCCTAAACGTAACCTCAGCAAACTATATGCCTAAGCTAAACCTAACCTTATTCCTAAATAACTAACTAACCTCAGTAAGCTAACCATAACCCTACGCTTATTTCTATCCTCAGTAAATAAATACAAAAACAAGAACCGCTGGGTGCGAGCGGTCCGCGAGAAAAATGGGGGTGAGCATGTTTTGGGGCGAGGCATCCGGTTACTGTTTTGTTGGAGAAATGGTGAGTATGGCAATCCAAATGTGTGCAGTGAGGCGTGTGTGTTCGAGGGGTGTGTCTGTTCTGCAGTACAGTGGTAGGCTGCTAGACAGCGATGCTGCTGCATGCCGATGGATCCTTACATACATTCATTTGCAATGCGAGGTTGTACGGCAAATTAGATGAATGAATAGACTAATTACACCACACTGAATACATGTTAAACGTTGTCTTTGCACTTGGTTTTAAACATGATGAAGGTTGAGTATAGTCGATTATTTTTGCACTTCGTATTGTTAATTTAGGTTATTTGTTGTGGTTTATCCGTGGATACGCCACAGCTCTCGCCCTCTCTCTCGATCTGTGTGTGTGTGTGTGTGTGTGTGTGTGTGGGGGGGGGGGGGAAGGGGTGGGAGATGGGGAAACGGGACTGAACGTTGTGGGAGGGGGCTTCTAGGGTGAAGGTCAGGGGTGTGTCTATATAATGTAAACACAGTAAAAGCGACAGCAGATTATGGAGGGAAAGAGTGAGGGGCCTCATCCGGACCCATACATACATACAGTACATCCTCTTCCAAGCAAAACCCCTGCTAAACCCCTGCTGAGAGTAAAGTATGCTAGACCTAAGCAATGGAGGGTAGGGGGATCATATGGTTTCTAAAGAGCACACAGATGTTGAACATGTATATTTACTTTAACAAATCCAGTGTCAAGGGTTTTATGGTAATAATAGCATTGCACATCCTGTCATTATTATTTGGACCTTACGAATGTTTTTTTTTAACAAACTCTACAATTGCAGACATTTGCGTGGTAAATTAATCTGTTACTTTAAAATAACAAATGGCAATTAAGGCAAATCTGTACACTGTTTCCTGTCCATTTGCTTTTTTGCCATGTTCTGTTTGTCAACTGCATATCAGACATTTTGCAGTCTCATCAGCCCTCCACTTATCCCCTGCATTGATCCAACAGTCAGCACAATGCTGGGGCCATGTCCTACACTCCCCTCTTCACTACCCCCCCCCCCTCCCTTCCACCTCCACCTCCGCCCCCCTTTCCACCTCCACCCCCCTAGTGCTGCCATGCCACTTCTGCTTCAAAAAGGAGGGGCATTTTCACAATAAACATTCCACTCGATGCCACATTAAGCGCACATACATTTTGCAGACGGTGTGTGGCTGAAAAGTACACAGACCACTCAACAATTAGAGTGATACCATAAAACCCGTGCACGCATGGACAGAGTTTACTGTCTTGCCCTGCATACCAGCTTGTTTATGTCACGTTTTTTGTCTTATGTGAACCTGAGGTTGAAAGCATTCTTAGCCTTTCAGGAACTAAGAAATGTGACATGAGCATGCTGACTCATTAATTAATATATAATGTTTAGTAGTGATATGGGCGTAAAGTTTAGAAACTCAGGCTGTGTTCATGGTGAAGTGATCCTTGTCCTGTGGTTTGGGAAAACTCCAAGTTGGCAGCGATAATGGAACAAGCTGTTGTGTTAATGGGGATTTATGTGGCTCCATAATACATCCATGTCAGACATGTAGCCATTGTGTGTGTCGTCAGATGCTCAATTTGCTCAGTAGCCAAGCTTAGGCTACTAACCAGAAAACAGGAAAATAAAAATAACATGGTTTGTCATATTTTATTTTTATTATATTTTATTTTTTATTTTTTTAAGTCCAGATTTTTGTCAGCTCTCCAAAAGAGTGGGATAATACAATATTTAGCAACTGTGTCAACATAAACTGTGTCATCATGTGCCTGTTCACCAGCCAGCAAAGCATCCTATTTGACTTATGAGTCTGTCTGTCTGTCTGTCTGTCTGTCTGTCTGTCTGTCTGTCTGTCTGTCTGTCTGTCTGTCTGTCTGTCTGTCTGTCTGTCTGTCTGTCTGTCTGTCTGTCTATCTATCTATCTATCTATCTATCTATCTATCTATCTATCTATCTATCTATCTGTGTATCCATCCATCCATCCATCCATCCATCCATCCATCCATCCATCCATCCATCCAAGTGTATCTGATAAACTTTAATATATTCTCCTTCATCGTTACACTGGCACTATCACTGTATGGCTATGAATATACTCCATTGTCATTACACTGGCAGTCTGGCACTATCACTTTATGTCCATATGATCGTGAATAGTCCTGCCATTACACTGGCGCTATCATTTATGCTTATATGACTGACTGTAACTATACTCCTTTCCCACACATTTCATACATATTTGATATCTGCTGCTAAGTGATGTCTCTTGCACAATAGACAGAGGTACTCTGCCTTTATTTGTTTAGTACAGATGTACCTCATGTCGATATTTGATGTACTGTATATCTCTCAGACAAAAAATATATATATATTATATATATAATATATACTGCAATTTGTGGGTAGCTTGAACTGAAAACCTGAAACTGTTGTAATTTATGACTTATGAATTATCATTGCTATAGCCTATAGTCCTATACATCTTATGAATCAACACAGCAGATCTCTCTTTCTTGTCTTCATAGTTCTGCATGCAGCAAATCTTCAACATTGTTGGGATTCCTTTGACTTCTTCAAATATTTACTTTAGGGACCAAAGGTTATTTTTCTTTTCATAATTCCTCAGAGGATAGCTGGGAGCAGGGAATGTCGTTCTTGTTCCTGGATCCAGTCACCTCTTAAACTCGATTTTGGACTGTAGCTTACTGTACTGTAAACTGTAGCTCCATCACACGACAGTGGCGCTTGCCGACAACAACCGGTCCTCCTCAAGCTACAACGCTTGGCGTGATCACGTGCAAAGGCCGTAGGCTTCTATAAGAAGAATGACCAGTAAACAACCCACCACACAGTCCACCCTCACATGACCCGTTTCTCCTGTTTAATGTCTGAGCTCCTTTTCCACAGGAACAATTATGTCAAACCAAGAGTGCTGTGTGTTCAGTATAGGCCTATGCTTGGGGTTGTGGGCTGTATCAGCTATTTTGCTATTAAAAATAATAATACTTTTAAAACAAAATAATTTTTCATGCTTGAAAAGTTTTTGAAATTCATGAAATACGCCTAATAATATATATACATTACCATACATCGAAACTTTTTTTTAAAAATGTGTTTTTTTTGTAAAAGTTTTTGCCCTTTAAAGTTGTGTCCAAGATCGTTGTCAACTCCGTCAGATTTCTACAAAAACATAATTTAATCAGGCATAAACAGGTTTTTGTTATATTCTAAGGTCCCCTGTCTCATTTTTCAGGTTTAAAAAAGGCGGGAAAGGTGCGAAAGCATGTCACACTCCATCAGTCCTTCTAAATCCAAAATAAAAGATAAAAAAGAAAAAGAAAGTGCAAACTTTGAAAAATAAATTGTCAACTCACTACTACTGAATGAAAAAAACTAAAAAATGGTGGTTTTGAAGGAGGGTAAGGAGTCACACGTTTTGATGTCTGTTGGTATAGGGCATTCCACCCTAGCATAATAAGAGCATGGGTTAGGACAGTGAGTTCTAGGTGTGAGGCCAAATAGGAACCTGACTAGTTTGTTTTGAGATGTCGGAAGCCTTTTTGAATCCCTTTGTGGTGCTATAGTACCATGAGGTGCATGCTTAGTCACAATGACATAAGAAGATTGTCCTCTAAAATACAACCCATGTAGGCAGCATAATTATATTCTATACACTGTACACGACACTTACATTCTTTGCTCTGAACAGCAACCTCTCTGCTCACTCTGCTCTATTTCTTTGTTGTTCCTATATTTCAAAAAAGAAAAAAAGAGTGCAACCAAACACTGTCACTTGACACCAATAGAGTTGGTTAGGTAGTGTATGTAAACTGTGTCAGAGCATGAGCTTACCACTTTACTAGGGGCCAGCTTACTAGTGTCACATGCTTTCTTGACACCATCACCTCAACTGCAGCTTTGCCTGTGATATGGTGATTATCTTTATTTCAGCGCTCTGTCGCCCTCTACTGTCCGTGTAATCGGTTGAAAAAAAGTAGTGACAGTAACACATCCGGTTCCTCGGGGTTAAAAGTAAATGGGGATAATACAATGATTTAATTAATTTAAAAGAACTAACTTAATTTACAACTCAAGATCAGGAGTCATCACCATGCTGGCTTGTGGTGGATTTTTTTGTCAAAATGCAATTTTTGCCATGGACATACAAATGAGAAGACAATACTATTACATTATTATTATAATGGAACCAAATGGACCATTTGTGCACTCTCAGAGTTATGGGGGTCCTTGAAAATAAAAAGTTAGAGAACCACTGCACTGTCCTAGTGGACTCCTAATGTGCCATAGTGTCATAGTAAATCAGTGTCATACATATTCTGAAGAAAATCTGGAGACATTCAGTAATAGGCTCTATGCACAGCAGCCATATTGTCACTTCCTTCACAGGTGTTACCAATGATACTAATGAAGGCTCTGTTCCATTTAGTGTAGCACAGTGGTTTCCACGACCCCCATAGCTCTGAGAGTGTACAAATGGAACCAAATGGACCCGTAAGAGTTACACACCTGTAAGGGGCCATTTGGAAGCCCATGAGGGTCCCTGGACCCCAACTGTAGACCCACTGGTCTAGCAAAGTGTTTCCAGTGAGCCAACATGCACAATATCAGCACCCTGACTCACTTTGACCAGAATGGAACAGAGCCTTCATTAGTATCATTGGTAACATCTGTGAATGTCTTCATAATATGGCTGCTGTGAATAGAGCCTATTGGGATTTATGATCAAAATGACATTATAATGTTATACTAACTGTATGTAAAAAATATAAAACATATCTAACATTTGCCACGGACAAGACCAAGTCTTGCCACGGACACATTTTGTCCATGTACCTATGCCGTGTGCGGGCCATATAGTTAAAAACATAAATAAGATGCGGACACATTGATGATGCGCTTTTCGAAATAAAGCCTTGAGTCAAGATTTTATTTCGAAAAGCACAACCGGAAGCGGATTAAGAAAATACGCCATGACTTCTGACTTTACGCCAATGGCACAGTTGCCCTTGGTTAGAAAAACTGTATTGTTTGTTGTTTGTGTTAAAATCTGTTTTCCATATCCTGTGTAAATAAGGCAGCGAGCGAGTATTTATACTTTCTGGGTAATAGAATGCTATTAGTAACGTATCGGTGTTTTGCCTTTGCTGCACGTAACGTTGGCTATTAAATGAAAGCTAACGCTAGCTTGTTAGCTATCCATGAGGGCCATATACAATCTTACACCCCAGTTTAGGCTCGCTCCTTTTTTCAAACAGAAACATTTCCAAGAGCGAAATGCGAGGCGTGGCAAAATGATATATCCACGCTATCACACATTAAATGATGTGAAGAATAAATGCACTTTAGGTTGTTCCGTAGCTGCTGTTAAATACGTCAAATACCCAGTATATAACGGAGTTTGGTCCCATGGTGTAATGGTTAGCACTCTGGACTTTGAATCCAGCGATCCGAGTTCAAATCTCGGTGGGACCTCATCCTTTTTAAATTACTTAATTATTAAGCGATATTACCATGTTATTACTACGTTATTATGTTATTACAATGTTATTACTTAGTAATAACGTTATTATTAATAATGTTATTACTATGATATTACTAGAAATAGTAATAACATTTAGTAATTACGCCATTTAAAAGGATGAGGTCCCACCGAGATTTGATCTCAGATTTAATGTTATTACAAATTAACGTTTAACTGTAGGAGACTGTATGTCTATAAGAGGGTCTGTGTGTTGGTTTGTCTGGAGCTATAATCTCATAAACCACCAACCTTTTTCTTCTGCACATTGCCAATAGAGTAGAGTTGGCGTACCAACGCTTATGTTATATAAAATTATTAACATAACCTATTTTATGATGATGATGAAAGTTAACAGACTCTGATCAGACTGAAAACCCTTGCCCAAATTTGGAGTAATTAATACTACGTTATAGATACGTCATAGGTGACTGACGTCACAGGCTGGCCATTTCAGTTCATTGTCTTCATACAGAGCAGAGCAACGTAATGTACGAAATTATCAGTGTCATCAAGGCACTGAACAGCCATATTGTAGCCATCTTATGCATGTCTCACTATTAGGGCCCATCTCAAAATATAATAATGCACATCTGAAATAGCTCAGTATGTTCATCTGCAATAATAAAGCATACACTTGTTTTCCATTGAGATTTTATTTTCCTGTCAAATATGATAGAAATATTTCATTTTCCTCATAGACGTCAGAAGCATAAAATATATTATTTATTTTGTATAAAGCTCCATTATGAAAAATAAGAATCCTGTTGAAGCCACCTAAATACCGTATTATATAAAACACACAATGACCAAAACACAAAAATAATACAAAAAACAAACAAACAAACACATAAAAACAACAACACTTTTCAAGCCTTCAAAAATACTGTAACATAATAATTAAATCTTTGGCTTGAGGTGAAATTCAAAAACAGAATTTGTATGATGGCCCATGGTCCTGGATAGTTAGATTTAGATGTGTGTGGACATCAAGCGATAGTTTGACTTTTTTTACTCATAATTTACCACATAACAGAATATTGCTGGAACCTTTGTTGTTTATGAACCAGACATAGGTTCTATTTATTTTAAACAGTTTTTGTAAGCCTATGGTGCACCAAGGTTGCATAATATGTCTTGTGCTATATTAAACGGGATAAAGAAAAGAAGAAAAAAACACTAATATGTAGATTGTCTAGCAATTGGACAAATATGTGAGCAAGTACCATGGGTGGATGAATACACACTGAGCAAAGTTCTTCTTCTGAACATCAGTTTAAATGTCTAACCATCTCATCGTTCTTACTCAGTATAATGCCTCATAACTTCACTTTATCCATTTGATCACTTACGTTTTTACTTTCTTTGGTTTTGAAACATCAGAATTCGGGAATGATGTTGCACTGATATCACCTGACACTTTAAAACATTAATATCAAATACAGTATTGGTACATTAATAATAACCTTCTGAGCCGTTGCATCTGCAGCTTTATATGTGGAATCATGATACTGGAAAGCAGAATGTAAAAAACGTCAATGGACTATGGTAAATGATGCCAGTCAAAAGCTTTGTAAGGCGTGCTATACATTTGAATTCTTCTGAAACATGAAAGACAAATGACAATGAGTAAAGGGCCAGTAAAAAAGAAAAATCTTTGAATCTCATTTGGCTATCAAAGTTCTGTGACTCTTTGGGGGTTTACTCACACTACTGTGCCCTAGACCAGTTCATCAGCCTGAATTTCATAGTAAACCCACAATCACAGCCATCGCAATACCACCACACAATGCCACACATTTCAAGCATACACATAAACACTCACCTCTTTCACAAAAACACCACATCTTCAGAATGACCTATGAATGTCTTTCTCTATCCAAATAATCCCTCCCATCAAGTCAGAGAGCTCTGTCTGTCTGTCTGTCTGTCTGTCTTGTCTCTCTTGTGTGGGCGGCAGTCTTCATCTACGCTGCTGTAGTCCCAGCATGACCTTGTTGATGAAGTTCACAATGGCTACAGCTGGCTGCTCTGGGTCCATCTCTGCAAACAGGTGACACACGTTTTCTGTGGCACTGCCTGTCCGTCTTGCCACAAAACCAAACATTCTGTAGTAGAGAGAGGACCCCATGTAAAGAGGTTATGGGAGGCATAAAACAAACAATATGGACAGTTTCAAGCTGTAAACAATAACACAGGAGCCCTGAACATTGCAGCCTACAGTATGTGAACTTCCTGTTTATAAACATTGCACTGGGAAACAATATAGAATGTCACGGAAAAAGCTGTTTGCTAACTTTCTAATGAGCTAGCCTACAAAAAAAGATTACTATTAGTATTGTTATTGTTTTACATTTGCTAGTGGTGTAAACAGCTGACAGGATGTCGACAAAGTGTTTTCACATGTCTCCTAGAAATAATAGGCTGTTGAAACCATCTATATGACAGAACACCTGGTAAAAAAAAAGTTTGCATTACTGTAAATAGGGCAAATTCACAAAGATGTCTGACAAACAGATGCAAGTACGATTAGCCATGCATAAATCAGCACACAGTACAGAGCGCCATTTACTGTCACTTGCAAAAGTGAAACACATAGAGGCACAAGCACTTACTTGCATGACGGACTATCAGAATTAATCCACCTGAAGCGCGGGCAAACAAACGGAGACATAGAGACCAGACTTAGAAAAACTTGGACAACAAGGACGTAGATAGGATTGGTTTACACAACAGTAGCCACTGACAATAGCGCTATTTACTAATTCATCCACGTCACACAGTTAACAAAGCATACAAGCAAATCACAAAGAGAACTTATATTGAAATGATAAAAATACAATATAAGTTTGTTTGTGTGGCAGGAGAATAAACAGAGCCAGAACAAGGAGCCCACTTGAGTTTCTGTCATTAAGAGCATCATTGTAAGAGAACGCGGCCAGTGTTTCTTTCAAGATACAAAAGCCCCACCTCTGGTCCTGGGGGTCCAGACTGCTGAAGGTTACACTGTTGATTGGATAGTGTCTCCTGAAAAATAGCCTGGATGGGCACACACAACATCTTCACGTCATTAGTACTTTTACAATTTCAGTGGTGAGTGTATTACAATTTCTTGAGGCTGGAATTTTTAATTTTATTTTAATATTTAACCAATCTGCTAGTTGTGGAACTATCATTTTGTGATAAACAAAAGTGTGCTGAAGACCCCCAGCTAGTCCCTTCAACGTACCGCCTTTTGCTGTCAGTGAGGGTGATGCCCTGAGCTGACACTTTGAAGTGGACCACCGTTGCTGTGGGACGAGGACTCAGAGCCAGGGTGCATTTGGTTGCCTTGGAGATGGCCTGGGGTCCCGTCAGCGACTCAGTTTCCACAGAGTTCAGGTAAAGCACATTGCAGGCTGGATGCAAAACATAGAGCATTATGGATTCACATGGATTAGCATTACATCATTATGTGTCATCATTCTGAAATCACATTTGAATTTCTTCCAGGGGATCATAAGTGAAAATGAAATCTAATAAAATCAAGTACAATACGATACAATATAAATTCGTAATCTAATCTAATCTGTAACATTGAACAATTCAAAATAACTCCAGGCATTATTAAACAACTCACTCAACCTAAAAGTCCCCTTTTTTACCTGCTCCTTGTTTGAGAAGATCAGCTGCTGTGCTGGTGCTTGTGGCACTCTGTATCTCCTGAAGCTCTCCCACCAGATCTGAAACATAATCATTGCTCTGTTCAGTCTTAATAAAATACACAGATTACAAACAAAGCACAAAGCACACGCACGCACACAAATACATAAACAATCCCTTCTTAGAAGATACAAATAAAACAACCTGAATAATAACCTAAAAACAGGTAGTCCATATGTTATAACAATAAATAAAACATAACAGACATATGATCCAGAATTAATTGTGTCCATGGAGTGAGTCATCTAGTCTAGACAGCATCTACAAATAGCATCTCTGACCAATCTACAGAATTTCACTTTTTCAAATGAAGTCTGTCTCATTTTGTGACTAAACGTAAACTCTTATGTATTGAAATTAAATTGATATGACCTTTTTCTGGGACGCGCAGAGCACATGGAAGGGAGATGGGAGTGATTGAATGTTGGTAAACCAGGGCTGATAAACTTCCTGAAGGAGATAAGAAGGATAATGATTTGGGTAAGTAAAAAAATGAATAAAAGAAACATGACATTATTTTATTTTATTTAGCTGACAGTATATTTGAGAACTGTGGACATTCATTGCATTCTATTGGCCTAACCAGGCTAAATATATCATCCATGTTGTGTTGGAGACATAACTGACCAAAGTAGGATTCATTCTGACAGCCCTTGATCTTAACTCCCCGCGGCCCAGTCTCTATGAGGAAATGTCTGACCAGCTGTTCCAGTGGATCCCCTGAGAGAGAGGGACAAAAAAATAAATTTCACACTACAACCATAGAAAGTATGTTGCATAGTGATAGTGCTATGACGACGAGGGGAGAAAATAGAAAGATTCAGATTGTTCAAGCCTTAAGAACCATAATATCACTGCTTGCCTTGACTGAATTAAATTTCAATATACACAATGTGTCAAACTCAAATGAGAAAATAAAGAAAGTTTAAATGTCAATACTAATCACCTCTCACATTTTTTTCCCAATGAGTAACAGAGACCACAAGTATGAGAACTTGTAGCAACATTTGTAAGCACATTTGTTTGTAAAAAATAAAACATTTATTACAAAATAAATACGTTACAAAAAAACAGTGTTCTCAAATGTTGGGTCAAGGGACCCTCAGGGTTCCTTGAGGAGGTCTAAATGGACCTTTAAAGGTCTGTAACTCTGAGGGTTATGGGGGTCCTTGAAATTAAAAGGTTTGAGAACCACTGCAATATAATGATGTACAATGAATATTGCATTAGTTATGATCTGTACCTTTGATGCCAGTGAGGTTGGCATTAGGAGGTGGGGTGACCACCTTGAGGGCCAGGCCATAGGCCCCCTGGAAAGAGTTGCTGTCTCTGATGAGGAAAGCACCTGGCTGCTTGTCCTTGAGCACTGCTATCGCTACAGTGGAGAAAACAGAAAAAGTAAGGATGCTGTAGGGGCAGAAAGAGAGAAGCAGTTGTGACGTGATACAATCTTGTGTATCTTTAACTCTAGGGTACAGTCACACCTAACATTCTGCATTATGTGGCTTTTTGCAATGGTTTTCAATGGGAACGGAGTGTTTTGTTGCCATTGCGCGGCTTTCCGTGTGAAAACGCTCCGTTCCCATCGAAGACCATTGCTAAAAAGACGGCCACTTAAGGGGCAAATTCACCCCTTTCACACTCATACAGTATAGCACCATGAATTGCACATTGAATTGCACATGGGTTTAGAGGCCGCCTGAGAGTACTAAAAAGATCAAGTTCTACACGTTCAGAGTTAGATTAACACTGAGGATTTTGCTGTGTGCTGTATTGGTAAACAATTAAATAGGAGGATAACAGGACAACAACAAATCTAGCATTTATCTAAAGAAGATACTTAGCATCCATGTACAAGTAAACAACGGATGAAACAGACTACTGTGCAATCCAAGTGATGATAATCATAAAAACATGTTCGACATCATCCTATTTCTAGATCCATTCACTTCCACTTGGTTCTGCTGCTTGGTTCTCTGATTTCACCTTGGTCTCTGGAGATGCCTGGCTTGTACCAGTACTTGGAGCTGTCCTGGACAAACTTGGCGTTGACTCTGCTGTCTCTGTCCGTCTCTGTCCCACTAGACTGCGTTGACCCTCGTCTCACAGGTGGGGGCACATCTCCCGCAGAGGTGGAGAATGTCACGTGGTGTGGCGGGCTTGGCGGTGCCGGTGCCGACGCGATTCTCAGAAGGGAGTTGTGTCCATTTTGGGGCGGTGCGCCCGCCGTGGACGACAAGCGCTTCTTCTCCGGGAGCGGAGGCTGAACAGCGGGGATGGTGATGGCCGTGTACCCTGTGTACGGCACACGGGGTACGTTCAACAATGGGTAGTAGTAGGACGCCATGGGGAAGGTCGGTGTGATATATCCGTCCGGCACAGGTGAGGGCGGTTTGGTGTCGGCCGTGTCGGGGGTCAGTCTCCGCGCTGACGGCTCTACAGCCAATGAGGGTGCCTGAGGAGATGACCGTCTGTCTGGGGTGCCATTGGGAGACGTTGGAGTGGAACTGTGACTGGACGAAGGGCTATTGTTATTGCATTGGCTGTCGCCAGGGATGGCAGAGCCGTTGATTTGCATTTGGATCCCTGGGAAGACTGGTTGGATGGACCTGGGCCGAGCGACGGGAGTCCGGGTCAATGTTTCTGATGGGCTAGATCCATCTACGGCCCCGGTAACATTTTCTTCTATTCTCAAAGCCGGGGAAAGATCGCCTGTCTGTGCCGAGTCTTTGGGTGTGCTAGAAGAACTTTGGCTTTGTACTGTCGTCTCTGTTGGTGTTTGCGTGGCAGTGCTGTCACTATTGGCATTGGAGTCCACAGATGCAGAGGCTGAGGTTCCTTGGCTTGGATCCTGGGTCTGTGGGGGACTTCTCTGCTCTGGGCTATCGGCAAGCTTCTCCTCTGTTACACTAGAAGAAGAGACATAGTATGAAAAATACACAGACAGATTCGAACTACTTAGATTGAGATTTGTGGCATAGATAAAAGCGAGATTTGCGTCAGAAATGGCGAGTGCAGTATTCCTGATGAAAATGTTTATTTTGTAGCTCCTAACAAATATAGATGCACACACACAACACATTTTCTGTTTTGATTAGGTACCCACCTATCCTCAGTGTGTGTTGGGCTGCTGCTAATGACAGTGTAATCTTGATCCGAATCCAGTCCAGGCGTGGAACAGGTCACCTGCCCGTTAGAGTCTGATTTCTCTACTGAACCTTGTGATGCATGGTCCTCCATGTCAGCCTGAGTGTGATCTTCTTTTAGATGAGGTGAGATGATCCAAGAAATTAGAGTAAGTAAGTAAAGTAATAGAGGCAATGCATAAACTTCGACTTCATATACTGTACACTCAAAACATACAATAACATCTTTTCTTACATACCAGATTGATAGTGCTACTTTTTAAATCTGTTTTATCCCTTTTTATGTGATACTCGACTTTTGTAAAAAAAAAAGAAGAAAAAAAAACATTATTTTGTGCTGTTTTTAGTATTTCTTTGTAATACACTGTCATAGTTTATATATTTTTGTTAATGTATTTTAATGCCTTGGACCCCAGGAAGACTAGCTGACGTCAAGGAGTCAGCTAATGAGGATCCGTTTAAATAAACAAATAAACTAATTTAAAGTGCTACATCATTGATGTAATATTTTGTGTTGTTGTTTCAGTTCTATTTAATATAAAAAACACACACAGTATCAAAGATAAGCCCAACAGATGGCTCAACAGTGCACAGTGCTTAATTACTCACCAATGTGACTCTCAGGTCGTTGCTGATCTCGGACTCCAGACGGGCTCTCCGGCACGCTGCCTCTTCCAGGAGAGGCTCCGGGGTTGGGGCTTGTGGGTGGCAGAGGAGATCCGGATCCAGACTGGTATCCGGAGGCGTAGCCCCGGCTCTCGTGGCTCTCGGCGGGGGAGGCCTGATATGGGGAGCAGGGGCAGGAGTGGCGAGGCTGCGGAGGGGTGTTGTAACCGCTGCTGGTTCCGTCCCGCATGTCCATGAGGGAGTGGGGGCCGACGTAGTTCTGGTGAGGCCCAAAGACAAAGCCTCGCTGGTCCAGGCTCTGCCTCTGCTCTAAATGAGAGTGGCAGGCATGATACGACGGCATGCCCCCCACCCTTCGCTGCCAGAACTCTGCTTCTCTCTCGGCCTCCCAGGGTTGTTCGGCCTCCCACAGCGGGGGGCCCTGCCTCGCGCGTTGTTGCACCCCTGCCTCGCGGGCCCAATGTGATTGGCTTTCTATTTGGTCGGGGTGCAGAGGGTGGAAAGTTCTGACCGACGCCGATTGGTGCTCCCGCCTGTTCGTGCAATCCTGACAGGGGCAGCCGGGGGACGTGGCGGGAGGGCTAAAGAACACCTCCCTGTACGGGCTGGAGGGCAGCGACTGGTGGGAGAGACGAGAGGAAGGCCCGTGGCCGGAATAGTGGAAGAGATGACAGTCTTCCCCCGTGCACAGTCTGTTTGAGGCCGGGAGGGTGTGGCTGTGTGGGTGAGCGTGCTCCGGGGCGGAATACGGGTAGCAGGGGCTGTGCAGACAGGGCAGGGGTATGGGCTGGCGTTCCCATGGCAGCTCTGGCAGCGGTTGGTGCGCACTGTGACGATGGCAGAGGGGAGGAGGGGAGACAGACTTGGACGGTAAGGCCGGCAGCGTTCGACTTTTGGGATTGTTTTTAGTGCTGCTGCAGCAGTGACATTTGGCGAGGCATCGTTCTCTCTCCGTCTTTTGTCCCCCTTCCCCACATCTTCCACACGACGAACGCCTCAAACCCCCGGGGCTGGAAAGGTCGCCGTCGTCCAAAATAGCCGTCTCCCTGTCCCTCTCTTTTCCCTTTGCTTTGTTGTTCTCCCCTTCTCCTCTCTTCGACGGGCATTTTGTCTCGTCTCTGTCCTGACAGGGAGGGGAGAGAGAGGGTTCTTCCAGGTGATCGGACTGGGCCGAAGAGTGGCCAGAGTCCGAGCTGAAGGACAGCGGATGGCCGTGAGACGGGGTCTGGCTGGGAGGAGTGGGAGCCTGGGGCTTCACGGTGGGACTGTCAGGAAGGCATCCGTTAGGCGACGTCCCCGAGGCGGGTGAGCACGGCCCGCGACGTTTCCTCACCTGGGCGTACAGACTGCCATCCAGGGGACCCTTTGTGTGAGAGATATCTACCGGAAGAATAGAAGAGCATGCGATGAGTGTGTGTGTGTGTGTCTGTGTGTCTGTGTGTGTGCGTGTGTGTGTGTGTGTGTGTGTGTGTGTGTGTGTGCGTGTGCGTGTGCGCGTGCGCGTGCGCGTGCGCGTGCGTGTGCGTGTGCGTGCGTGTGCGTGTGTATCGCTGGATGAAGAATGGATAATTATTAAAGTGTCTTACTCTCCAGGCTGTCTTGGTGGTGCAGGTTGAAATTCTCATAAGAGTCCCATCTCACCACAGGGTCTGAGATGTTGTAGTCCACTTTGATGGCAGGGTCATTCTTACGATACTCACGACCTTGTAAAGCAGGTATAAAACATTAAGTTGTTAATGAATTAAAATATGCACCATTTTCACCTTAGTTTTACAAGTAAATGTTATATTATGCAAGGGATAATCAACGGAGAGTTATTGAGAAATAAAGCCTGACAGGGTGATTTTTCACTAATGAACCAACTCCCTGTTAATTATCCAGCTTATTACATGGCTACATAATAAATGACTAAATTGACCCAGAAGTAACAATAACACGATTTGATTGATTTTAAGAGGATTTCATTGCTTACGGTAATGAAAGCAGTCCATTAATTCATGCCAGGTGTGTCCAGTGCAACATGGTCGGCTCGGAAAACACCGGTAGGAGAAGTGTTGATCATATATGAATAAATATTCTGTTACTGCATTGTCTATTTCTCGCCTCAAATGTTTTCAAACTTTTTTGAGTGTACTGCTTAGCTGTAGGCACTAAATGTGTGTGTTCGTTTATATGGCTGCCATGTTGGATACAGCAAAAATCTTTGATTAGACATATTATTACTATCCGCAGGAGAGTATTGTTTTCACTTTCTAAATATGACACACCGATTGGTCAAGCCTCACGTGACACGTGACAATACGGTGAAATACTGTATAAATACATGGCGTCACTTTGACAGTGTCTTTGCCACTGTCAAAGTGAGGTAAGACAGGAACCATCACGAAATGGCTGCATGGCTGATACATAATTGGCAGATAGGACAGATAGGACACTTATATAGACAGGAGGGATATGACACTTACACAGACGGATAGGACACTTACAGTACACAGACAGGACGGATAGGACACTTATACAGACAGGACGGATAGGACACTTATACAGACAGGACGGATAGGACACTTATACAGACAGGACGGATAGAACACTTACACAGACAGGACGGATAGGACACTTACATAGACAGGAGGGATATGACACTTACACAGACAGGACGGATAGGACACTTACAGTATACAGACAGGACGGATAGGACACTTACAGTATACAGACAGGACGGATAGGACACTTATAAACCAAGCCATGTAATAAGTTATGTTATATATTGAGTCCACTCACACGCACGCGGGGCACGCACACACACACACACACACACACACACACACACACACTAATGCACGCCCATGATCGTTACCTTTAATCTTCTCCGGTGCATTGGAAAACACAAATTCAACAGTAGCATCAGGAGGAAACCTATCATCTGCAGGCAGACAATGACATTGAGCCATACAAGGTCAAATAACATTAAAATCAGCAATCAATTATGTCGTCTACAAATAAATAGAATATAATATGTTTTTATTTGTGTGTAATATGAAGATATGGCATTCAGATACAACAGGAGGATATAAGTATATAATGTTATACAATTATCAGTGAGACAGACGAGGGCTAAAGAAGAAATGGCATCAGCATCAATAGCACATCAAAGTAAAAATCTACCATCAACAACCAAGAACTAAAGCGCAGCATGTCTTTCAGACAGTGATTGAAAGTAACTAAGTACATTTACTCATGTACTGTACTTAAGTCAAAGTTTGAGGTATTTTGACTTGAGTATTTCCAATTTTGTAATACTTTTACTTTTACTCCACTACAATTATTTCTAAACATTAGTAACAAGTTACTCTGCAGATTATTATTACAAAACATACATTAGCCAATTCAGTACTATGTATACTTTGGCTATTTGAAACTAGCCGATCTGCAAGCTCTCAACATGTCACAATACGACACATTGTGAGCTTGTAAATGTGCTATTTTCAAAAGATTTTTTATACATTTTATACATTTGAAAACATGTGACTTTCTGCAAAATTAGTACTTTTACTTTTGGTACTTTAAGTATTTTTGATGGCAATACTTATGCACTTTTACTCAAGTGCATTTTTAATGCAGGACTTTTACTTGCAACAGGGTATTTCTACACCCTGTTGCTGTATTGATACTTTTATTCAAGTATAAAATGTGAGTACTTCTTCCATCACTGCTTTCCGATGTGTGTGTGTGTGTGTGTGTGTGTTATTAATTATGAACAGTGCATTATGTACATGTATCTATTTGGAGCGTATCTCCTGTGTCAGGGGGAATGCGGTTTACTGAGGCATGAGCTCCTTCTGTTTCTTCTCATCTGACATTGTCATTTGTTATCTGTTTCAAAGTGCATTTTGCATGTTGCAACAGAAAAAAGAAAAGACAAAAAGAAAAGACAAAAAAAGAGGGTTTTGAATTATGTAGCCACAAACAACATGGAAATGTGCATAGAAGCTTTCCACTAAAACAAGTCCTGTTTCTTTTTGTGCTCTCTCTGCAGGCACAAACATTAGCTGTGTGACAGATTACAGTGTCCCATATATTTACTCATTCTTTACCTTTATATACTTTCCTCTAATCCCTCTAAAATAGATCTGCAATTGACGGAAAAGATAACAGGACTGTTCCAAAATGGTATTTCAGACAGTCATTATAAACTAAGTAGCAGGACCTCGGTCCACGTCTCGGACTCCCTACCTGTACAGGCCACGTCCAGCTCAGTCTTGCCGAACCACAGCTGGGCTCCGTGAACGGTACACGTGTGGAACTGTACTCTGAACACGACCTCTCTCTCAGAACCACGGGGCCGCCGATGGTAGCACTTCACCTGCAGGGAGGGAGACATGGTGAGAACAGAATGTAAGATGCAAATTGAACCCTGCCTGCACCAACTTGAGTGATTGATTGATTTGGATATTGCTCACTCAGAAACTGGCATTTTCACTGATTGTTGGCCCAAGAATACGTACGCTAGGGTTCAAGGCTAAATATGGTAATAATCAAAATAGTACGGGTGTTGAGAGCGATGTCTGCATAAACATGGGTATGTTTTCTATCTAAAGATGTAGTATTCCTCACCATGATGTCTCCCTTCAACAGTAGAGCTGGTTCCATGGCCATACATAGCTTCCTTGCCGTGGAACCCTGGGGGTCACTACACAGTACACACACGCACACGTACACACACACACACACACACACACACACACACACACACACACACGGTCGGTTAGAACAAGTCAGAGGCATGGGTACGTATACGCTCACAAAACATACGGTACGTAAAGCCAATCAAAACATGACGTCATATAGTCGCAAACACATGTGTTGTGTTCCCAATATTAAAAAAAGTAGCGCTAAGAGGCTGAGCTTCAGCAGGAACTGTGTCATGCGTTTCCAACACCAAACAAAACTAGAAAACGTCTTGCTGTTAAGGTGATTTATTAACATGAAATAATAATAAGGTCCAAAAATGTTGTACCGAAACTTAGATGAATGAAACTGAAGGCAAAACACCTTAAACGTAAACGCCAAACGTAAACGGTCAACAGAAAACATTGAGCCTAGCTCACCCCCCTTTACGGCTGCCCGAGACACACACCTGACATAAACTAAAGATATAATGAGGAGACACACAGCAGGAGCTAATCAATCAATTAGGAAGTGAGACGTCAAAACAAAGCGTGGGGAAAACCAAACAAAAATAAAATCAACAAGCAAGATATATTATTTTGGCTCCTACAACATGTGAACAACATCTACTTTAAAGTAAGCACAGAGCACCAGATATCTAAACAATGACAGCAGACCAGGGACGAAGAACAGCCACTGCGCTCAGGCCGTTTAATCCATTTAGACCGGGAACGCATCTGTGTCATTTTAGGATTTCTTTGGCTATTCAAAAATAGCAGATATACAAGCTCATAGAGCGGCACCGAGTGCCGCGCTATGAGCTTGTATATCTGCTATTTTAGAACAATCTTGGAAATGTGTGCTATGTTTTAAAGCAAACATTTTCAACTCCGATCTGTGCCTCTGGGGCTCCCTGGAACAACATATTTTAAGATAGGGTCCGCGGCCAAATACATAAGTTAGTAAATAAGCAAAGGAGAAATGAGTGTGCCGCTTTTCTTCACTATTTGACTGGTACCTGCCCTGGTACTGTGATCTCATCTGGACCTCTTCTTTATTCTTGGTTCAGCAGACAATTATGTAGATCACTGGTTCTCAACTTCGAGTCCAAATGGACCCTTACGGGTCTCTAACTCTGAGAGTGTACATCTGGGACACCAATTTATCTACACTGTCAAATCTGTAGTGTTGATTTAACTCTAGTGTACACATGGAACCAGATGAACCAGTGGACATATTTATTTTCTCTGGCTTTTGAGCACAGCTAAATCTGGCACCCCAAGACCATAGATTCCATCTCACTGTTTTCTGCTGTGCGTATTTTAACTTGTATTCAATTGCTGCATGTCATTTATTTGTTGTATATTTTGCTGTGTCATTGTTGTTCTCTTGCTGTGTTGTATAGCACTTTGGTTGGCTTCCGTCATTTTAAATGTGCTTTATAAATAAAATACTGTAGTTGAGTTGAGTTGAGTGGTGTACACAATGTCTGATGAAACAATTCGTAGACGATAACAAGGTCAGACTAGGCATATAATACTTACTAGATGCCTGAGGTGTAGACCAGCTGGAGAGACTGATAGATCTTCAGGAAGGGATAGAAACCTGCAGACAGAGACGGGTCAGGACACAAGGACAATACGATGGACAAACAGATAGCAGACATGCAAGAGCTTAGTTGTCTCCGCCAGGCCGAAGGCATGGCCGAGACTATGTTTTGCACCCTGTCCGCCCGTCCGTCCGTCCGTCCGTCGGTGTGTGAGTCCATCTCTGAACAGCTAATCTCCGGCACCATAGGCCCAATTGCAGCGAAACTGTGCACACACACTCCCTGGATGCCAGAGCACAACCTCTGCTCCGAATGTTTCAGATCGGCCTGTTATACCGGCACCAGGAGGCCGAATTTTGCTAAACACATTTTTTGATATTACTCCGAAAGAATTTGTCCAAGATCCTGCAAATCTGTACACATTATCTCTATAGTGTGTCTGTCTGTCTGTGTGTTTCTATGTGCAGGGCGTTGCTGAAAATGAGCACTTGTGCTCAGCTACTACCCTGGGTAAATAAAAAAAATAAAAAAATAGTCATGTGGTCAAGACGGATCTGTCACATTTTTCATATTCCATCCTGATTGCCGCATTTCGAACATTGCTGGCCCACAATAACCTACCTGACCTGGCGGAGACCCCGACCAAATACAAATTAATTTGGGGGTCCATGGCATGAAAATGTTTGAGACTACAATACTCAGATGTGTAGTGTTGTAGGAGGTCAAAGGTCAAACACTGACCTCCGCCAACCTGGAAGTTGGGCAGTGAGGGAAGGAGGATCTGGTGAAGGAACAGAGGGCTGCTGTTCATCTTAATGGAACCAGACAGCAGGCCACCAAAGTAGTAGATGTACCTGGTGGGTAGAACATGGATCAGGCTTTAGTTTAACTTATTTGCACCTTAACCAGTGGTGAAAAAGTACTCACATGTTTTACTTAAGGAAACGTATCAAGTAGAAGTCCCATATTCAAAATGTACTTGAGTAAAAGTACAAAAGTATTCAAATATACTTGAAGTACCAAAAGTAAAAGTACTCATTGTGCAGAATGTCCCATTTCACAAAAAAAAAAAATCATCATTTGAAAATATCCGATCTACAAGGTCACAATGCGTTGCATCGCAACACATTGTGAAAAAGGTAGCAAAAGTTTCGGTCATAGGACCTTCGTCAGTGCTATATGACATGACGTGTAAACAGATTCTGATGTCTTAAATCGGCACAGTGCTGAAAGAATCAGATATGAAACCGTGCAGGGAAGGAAAGGCAAGAAATCATAATAATCTGAGAGATACAGAAACTTGGATAATGTGTAGACGGTGTATGGTACAGTATTAGACACCTGTTCTGAGAAGGCTGCAGAGAAGTGGAAACTTTGTCCTCACAGAATTTCCTCATGGCCAGCGTAGTGAGTGCCTGGTCTGCCCTGTAAACACATAGATGTATTGTACAGTATATTTAAACAAGTGAATACATGTACTGTTAATGTACAATATGGAAAAGTCATGCAGTGTTTAATGGGATGCAGGATTAAGACGGGCCAAATTGCTAATACGTTTCAGCTGTGGGTATAGTAAATGTACCTACAGTACGTACAATAATCATCAGGCTCTGTGTAGAATAGATAGGTATAAATAATATTTAGATGAATGTGATAAATACTGATGTAGGTTACCCAGCAGAGATCTTGCTGTAGTGCATGTAGGCTGCCACGATGACGCCAGTCTTCCCTTTGTTTCCCTGTCAGAATGAACAGCACAAGTTATCATGTGATATACAGAACTCTTTCCACAATATTCTGCAGAACAAGCAGGTGTGTGTGCAGTGGTGCAGGCCCTCCCTGTGTTGCCCACCTTGCAGTGAAGGACCACCACATTGTTGGGGTCAGAGGACAGCCATGTCTCCATGGCCTTACACACGGCACAGATCCGGTCCAGTGGTGGGGCATGAAGATCAGGCCAGCCATAGTCCTGCACCTGGTTCAGAGAGGAGAACATTTTATTTCAGGCAGGAGAGTGTCGAGACACAACAAACTTACTTTGTAGATTTTGATTATTATTACAAAACATACATTAAAGTATTGTGAGATTGTAGATCGGCTATTTTCAAAGGATTTTTATGTGTCTGTTTTTGTGTTTGTTTGTTTGTGTTTGTCTGTCAGTCCAAATCTCCATATATGGGAATAAATACACACGATGCCCAGGACAGTGATACGCACGCACGCACGCAAGGTTTTGTGAATTTAGAAACATGTAACAGTTTATTTCTTGAACAGTGCGTGATCTGATGTAATATACTCCATAACAGAATGTCATACCTTTGGGTTAAGTCTGGTGATGTCATGTCTTTTCTCTGATAAATTCAGGAGCTGGTCAAAGAAGAGATTTTTGTTGTTAATAGCCAGCAGGGATTTTCATTCACATTAAACAAAATGGAGGGCTTAACATTGGTTCCATATACTGAAATGATTGGCCGATCGCATTGTGCAAACACAATTAAATCACTACATTTGTAAAGTGCAGTGGCAAACTATAAATTTTACGAGGATCTGGGAAGTGAAGCATTCGGTAGCTCAATAGTCTATAATCACTCACAGATTAAGATACAAAAACAATAACATTTACTGTATGGATAATTATGCCAATGAACAAACAAAAAGCCTTTATTTTGCTAGAATAAAAGCTTTTAATAGCAATCATTACTGCCATAACTCTGTTTCACATTCAATTAGGCTTTTATGAGCTGGCAAGTCATCCTTATTGCATCATGAACGACGCAAATTAAATTCTCTATGTATCAGTGGTGGTCGTTTTTTGCAACTGACCATGAACTTGTCTTGGTGCTTGGACTTGAGCATGGCGGCCACTTCCTGCAGGTTCCGGCGGTAGCGTTGTTCCTCCAGGTCGGGCAGGAAGAAGACGGAGATGATCCTCTCTGTGATGTAGGTGAGGTCAAAGTCATAGTGACGTTCCATGACTCGCTCCATGACTCGCTCCACACTCTTACTCCTGCAGGACAGATGGTTATGGTTTATAATATTCTGATGACATAACATTTTGTGAAAAAGCTAATTAAATACAATTTGATTCACTTTGGCCATATACATGTACCTAGGCAAGGAGCACCTCTTCTTCTGTGATGTAGATTTAGTGGCACCCTAGAGAGAGAGAGAGAGAGACAGACAGAGACAGAGACAGAGACAGAGAGAGAGACAGAGAGACAGACAGAGAGAGACATAGAGAGAGATGAAGATATTTTTTGTTGATTCATTATTCTATATTCTATATTCTATATTCTATAATAATGTATTATTATTGCTGTTGCTGTTCTTGTTGTTGTGTCTGTTATTATTGTTATTATTAATGTTTTAATAATAAATATGTGTACTGACTCACCAGGTCTGGGGCTGAGATACAGGTGGTTGTCACCTGAAAGTGAAATGGAGTATAGGTTAGGTTATGTAGCATTAATGAAATCACGTCATGTGCTTAGTTTAATGCTCTTGGATTGGCTGCAGCTGCATAGGGATGAAGGGATGAACAGGAAGGAGGAGTGTTGATGGAGGGGACAGAAAGATTCACTCTCACTCTCTTCCTGTCATCTGCAGCAGCTGGTCTGGAGAGGAAGCTGTCAGCGGAGATTTATCCGTTCCACATGATTGGCTGGCGAGCCGTGATGCCAGAGTATGTGTATTGTGTACGCATGCACGCACGCACGCAAGCATGCACGTGCATGGACACACCCAATATACAGTACATACATATACAGAACTAATGGGAATTATTCATGTCCAAAAATGAATTGAGCAAGCAATTGTTTAAATAGTATATTTATATAGATTTATATTATTACAAATTCAGACACTGGTCATTCTTTTTTTTTTAAGGTGGATAAACTAAACTGTATTTGTTCAACTCATTTATCACTGCTTCTTTTCTAGCTGGCAGGGTTCTAGGGATGGCTGTGTCAGTCCAACCGTCTGTCCGTTCAACATTTTGAACCCAAACACCACATCTCAAAAACTACTGTTTGGAATGCTGTAAGTGTGCACCTTCATGCTCCCTTAGTGATGACAACTACTAATTTTGATGACTCTATGGCCCTTCCTCTAGACTAGAGCCACCATCAGGCCAGACATTCCACATGCTCACATTTGACTCCCAAACAACATATTTCATAAAATACCGTCTGGATTGCCATGGAATTTGTGCTGTGCACTTGCTGTGCCCCAGATGATGGCCCCTAATGATAATGCACCACCCCTTAAGCCAGAATATCCATTTGTACACTAGATATCTCAAAATCTACTGGGCAGATTGCCATAAAACTTGTTGAGCGCATTCATGCTCTGTGGAGGAACAACCCTACTGCTTTTGGTGACCGAATAGCCTTTCCTCTAGCACTACCCGTATGCCAAAATATCCAATTTTCACACACAGTATCTTAAAATGTAGCAAGCGGATTGACATTCAGGCAAAAATGTCAAGATTGCAAACACAATATCTCATAATAGGCAGATTGCAAGATGAACCCTATTGCTTCCTTCAGTGAATATACAATATACAGTATGCCCCCCCCAGCTACTCCTGCTAGCAGTAGTTGAGCTTTAAAGGGTAAGACCACTTTGGTAGAGGTTTGGGTTGTGTAGTTACCTTGCCATGATGTAACCCCAAAGGTGGGCAAGAAATAAAAAATAATTGCTCCATTGATTAGAAATTGATAATTCAAAATATGCTCCTCATTGACTTACATTGTATGGTAAAACAGCTCTCAAAGTCACTCTTTTAGCACATAAATGAACCCAAACATAGCTGATTCAGACAATATAGAGCATCACCAAACCCAGTACTGTTTTTTTTTTTTATAAAAATGTCAACTTCCTGTTGATTTTACTATTTGAAGATCTGGATCCGGATCCGCGGATCCAGTCCAGGTTTTCTACTTATTAAAAATGGCAAAATCAACAGGAAGTTGACATTTTTATTAAAAAAAAAAACAGTACTGGGTTTGGTGATGTTCTATATTGTCTGAATCAACTTTGTTTGCGTTCGTTTATGTCGTAAAAGAGTGACTTTGAGAGCTGTTTTACCATACAATGTAAGTCAATGAGGAGCATATTTTGAATTATCAATTTCTAATCAATAGAGCAATTATTTTTTATTTCTTGCCCACCTTTGGAGTTACATCATGGCAAGGTAACTACACAACCCAAACCTCTAGCAAAGTGGTCTTACCCTTTAAGACTCTTTTTTTCACACTGATCAGATACAAGTACATACACTCAGTATAATAAGAGGTACTCAATAATATTGACATTTCTTTTGCTCGTAAAGAAGAAGGAGAGCAGAGAGGGACATAGTTTATTACTCCACATGTGGTGCACAGTCCTTATGCCAGGGAGCCAACACTAACTTGCCAAACCACACACACGTAGACATAAAACATTTGACGCAGAGGTCACCCAAACAGCCATGGCTACAGTCACTATAGACTACATCCAAATAGATCATAACAGTGTCCAACACATTCTAACAATCAAAATAGTTTGTCTCCAATATAATATTAGACTCCACAGTTAGAAGCTTAAGACACTGGTAAGTCAGTGTCAAAATTCTAGGGGTTCAGGAGGATATATATTTAGAAAAGGATATATTTAGAATGTTTCATTCGTTTTTTCAACAATTGGCAATTGACTAAGCAATATGTACTGTATATTATAAAGTAAAAAAGCAAAAAGCAAAGAAGATTTGATATTTTGCAAGGGTTTGAAAAGAAAAACCTATAGCGAGTGGCAGAGCGCATAATGGGAGGCGAGCTTTCTGCGCATCAGGAACTGTACAAGAAGAGGTGTGTAGTCAAAGCCCAGCGCATCATCAAGGACAGGCACCACCCCAGCCACAAAACACTACAATGACCGCGGCCAGGCAAGAAGGCCTACCGCAGTATCAAGGGCAACGCCACCAGGTTCATGAACAGCTTCCACCCGGCTCCCGTGAGACTGCTGAACAAGGCATGTTGACAAGGCTGGACATGGACTTTTGCTCTTCTTCATGGATCTACCTGTGGATTATTCCAGTGACAGCTATACCTTATGTAGACTATGCGGTCGACACACACCGACACACACCTTAATCCCATGTACAACGCACTGATTTGTATTATTCTCACACCTTAACTAACATCCATAGCATATCATGTACAGTAAATATCTGCTGCTATGCTCACGCACCTTTTGTCTTACCTCAGGTACAGCCCCGGATAGATATAGTATGTGTGAATATGTTTTTTTTTTTATCTCTCTTTTCCCCTTGCCCCCTTCTTCTTCCCTTTCTCTTTTATGGAAATAACAAAAACGATGGAGCTTGCACAAAAACTAATTTCACCCACTGTCTTACACCTGTAAACCTGTGATGTGACAATAAGTTGATTATGATTCTGTCTGAGACCACCTTCAACCACTGCTAGTTATATTGTATTAACATACTCTACCATATAGGATGGTTAAAATAATGTTTTATTCATTAAAACAAGTCCTGGGTTGTAAGCTTTAACAAGAAGAAGATTCTATGTTATTTGACCCGGCTCATGAGTGTGTATCACCACATTCACCAACGCAAGACGAGCTTCCAGCAAAAACACACAAAGCTAAATTTAAAGTGTGAACCCCTGGTGACATAATCCAAGAAAACATGTTGACGTCGACTAAGGAAAGGAAACGAGCCGAGGAGCCAAACTCAGTTCCTTCAAAGCTCCTATTCTGGTCTCACTTGGGCCATTTGACCTTTTATAACCCTGTGTGTCAAGGCCTATTCGAAAGGCCAAAGGTCAACAGAGTTATAGTCTGCTGATGAGACCTGCAGTGGCAGAGGTCCACCAGGTGTTGACAGGTGACAGTTGACAGGTTCAAGAGTCAAATCCCTGGCAGTAACCAAATAATCTACAACCAAAACAACAGAAAAGAAACAGTAACTGTAAAATTACCTCCTTGTATTTCCCCCTTGCTCTGTGTGCTAAAACAGTGTTTCTCAAACTTTTTCATGTCAAAGACCCCCAAAATGATATGTATTTGGCCGCGGACCCCCCATCTGAAAATATTTTGTTCCAGGGCCCCCCCCCAGAGGCAAAGATTTGAGTTACAAATGCTCGCTTTGAAAAATATATATTCAAAGATTTGCACAAATGTTCACGATTTTTCAAAAATAGCAGATCTACAAGCTCATAGCGTGGCACTCGGTGCCACGCTATGAGCTTGTAGATCTGCTATTTTTGAATAGCCAAAGAATAAAAGGTTAAAGTGGTTCAAATTATTGTGATGCTATATTAACACATTTTGCTGGGGACCCCCTGGAACCCCCCAAGGACCCCTGGGGGTCCCCGGACCCCACTTTGAGAACCAATGTGCTAAAACATGACATCAGTTCCCCCCCAGTGCCCTAGTTTGTTTGTTTTCTGTTGATCTAATGACGCTGGAAGGCTTGGGTGGTACATTGAGCATGTAGGAACTTAACCAAGGGAGACTGAATGACCTTATTGTGCAGGCAAAGTTTGGAATTCCACAAAATGTACGCAGTAACCCCCAGTATTCCCTCTTTAGTTTTCATCAAGAGGAATTAAATAAATGGTTCACCGGCAGATCTTTTTGATGCTGATGTTGCTGATGTTTTTATTTCCCTATCAAAGACAGTGAGATATTACAACATACATGCCCCACGTCGCTTTCAGGATAAGGATGAAGGGATGGACAGAGAATGCACAACGTCAACACACAGATTACATCTCCTGCCAATTAGACAGGCGTTTCCTGAGGCCTCATTCTGCATACACACACACGCACACACACACACACACACACACACACACACACACACACACACACACACACACACACACACACACACACACACACACACACACACACACACACACACACACTCACAAGTGCGCACAACCAGTGTATGACTATTCATATAGATGACACATACAGTACCACCTACCCATGTGCAACCACACACACACACACACACACACACACACACACACACACACACACACACACACACACACACACACACACACAAACAATACACTTGGCTTTTACATACATGTCCCTACGTTAGTTAATAGTTACGCATGTCACCTTCAAAATATAAGTCCACACGCCACAACACATGACCTACACAGGAAAGAGACTAATAACTGACATCAGAACCAAAGAGGAAGAGAAAACACAGTCACACCCAATATCAACTACAGAAGACCAAACGGTAACATCCATTATCTGAACCACCTTTCAGAGTTCCCTGAGGGAGTACCAAATGGACCATTACAGGTCTGTAACTCCCAGAGTGTACAAATGGAACCAAATGTACCCTTATTTGGTCCAAACGTTTGAGAACCAATGCCATAGAACAGTAGCAGCCATTGCCAAACCATATAGAACAAGAAACAGTTGCAGCCATTATTCCAAATCATAGAAGAAACAGTCACACCCACTGTGGCAACATTTAATATCCTCAGTTACTGTTTGTTTTGCATTTGAAGTGACCTTCGTCCTGCATGTTCTTTCCTTTTTATCCTGTGATAATAGCAATGGAACATTTGGAACATTTAATTATACTGCACGCAGCAGGGTTTTGTAATCGATCTCTTCTGTTTGTGTGTGTGTGTGTGTGTGTGTGTGTGTGGGCGTGTGCGTGCGTGTGTGTGTATCTCTGTGAATGGATGAGCAAATGTTCATGCACGGTCAAAAGTGAGAACGGATGGGCGGATGTTCATGAAACTTGGTGGCAAACTGGCAATGATGAGTAAGTACCAAGAAGAGATGTTTTTATTGCTTGCAGGCAGGTTTGTAGCACAAGATGTATTTGTTTAATTTGTCAATGCATTCATCTGTTAATAATATGTGTAATCTGCCTGGACTTTGGAAACAAACAATTTGCTGCAAAGGTTAGTAATCAACACAAAAGACAAAGTAAACAGACTTAGCCTGGAAACCAGACAAATCTGCCAGTGCAAAAAAAAATTGAAAAAAAGGCCTCGGCAGATTAGTCTGGCCCCAATCTGTTGTGATTGGACTTTGCTGCCCCTGAAGTTGTGGGGCACCAATCAGGGCCCAGTATGCAAATATGGGGCGGGTTTATCACCAGAGGCATTAGTGCCTCTTGGAAATGCAGGTTCCACACAGAGATTCCAGACTAATAGTGCAGTGATATTAGTCTGGCCATGCCAGGCTAAAACAGACTAAATGTGACAGGAACAAAGTGGTGTTAGAGACGAGACAGTGAAGGAATTCAGACTTTAAGGGAATGTGGCAGGGAAAGCAAGACAAGAGGGAAAACAGACAGGGGGAAATAAATGGAGACAAGGAGGAGATAGACAGACTGTGATTTGTTATTGCATGGCAGAGGGAGCCACTGCTGGGGTAATCACCATTATTAACCACTTTAACAATGTAGAAGCACGCACACGCACACGCGCACACGCACACGCACACGCACACACACACACACACACACACACACACACACACACACACACACACACACACAGCAAGGGGGAGAGACAGAGAGAGACAGAGAGTTTACAGCTCGAAGATTCCAGTCTTCACACAGGACAAACAAAACAGGAAAGATATACAGTAGATGGAGAAGAAAGACCATGCAGATGAGAGAGAGAGTGAGTGTGTGTGTGTGTGTGTGTGTGTGTGTGTGTGTGTGTGTGTGTGTGTGTGTGTGTGTGTGTGTGTGTGTGTGTGTGTGTGTGTGTGTGTGTGTGTGTGTGTGTGTGTGTGTGTGTGTGTGTGTGTGTGTGTGTGTGTGCGCGCGCGTGCGTGCGTGTGTGTGTGTGAATACACCCCCAGCAAGTTCAGGAGCCTTCTGTCCAAGTAGGTGCTACTGCGTAGGCAAGAGGTTATGCACTGGATGCTCTGCAACCTCTTGCCGAAAGGCAATTGGAAAAGAGAGTTTGCAGAGAGCGAAAGGTCACTATTATGTATAATTTCTCGCCTTCCTTTCCATTCTGGAAGTAAGTGCGTACAGCCAGTGATTATGGATGCAGGGTGCACAAATCTCTCAATTAGTTGTGGTATTATCCATACCCCACAAAAGATAGAAAAGGTCAGAAGCACAGTGTAGAAGTGCACCAATCCCTCGGTCACTCCGAATGTCCTCAGCCGTATTCAAAATAAATGCCTCTGGTTGCCTTCCATTAATATTGCATCCTTGTTGGCCTCCAACTTTAGAGTATTTGAAAATGCTAACATTTAAAAGAATCAAGGTGTTCTACTAATTAGCCAGAGGTCGCAAGTCTCCCTTCCTTCTCCAAAAAAACAACTAGCAACTCCTTGGTCTTATCAAGATATTCAGTCTCCAATACAATCACTGGAGTAGTAGGGGTGCAACAGTATGGGTGCCGTGTGGATAAAACATTATCAATATTGGCAGGGGCACTTATTTAATGCCATTTTGA
>NC_139944.1:42081752-42084252 GCF_963454915.1 Gymnoscopelus microlampas
TTCAAGACATGCGTTTTCCCCTCATAAATCCTACAGGATTTGAGCCAGTAGGACTGTAGTGCTCCGTGAAGAGGCGATGGGTCTCAGTGCGTGACGGCACAAAGTGATAAGTGACAGTGCGTGGATGAGAGCAGTGGTGTGTTTATTTGTGTGATGTTCTGGTGGGCGTGTGATGAGATGGGGAGGCGTTTAATAGCACACACAGTCACTACAAGGTCATGAGCTCAGTCAATGATGGTTTCACACTGAGCCACACTCTGTACGAAGCAGAGATGGCTTCTGCTGGTGGAATGAAATGGTCTGAGAACAGACGACTGCACAGCTGTTTTTACGGCAGTGTTAATTTAACTCTGACAGTGCACAAATGGACCCATAAGGCTCTCTCTCTCTCTCTCCCTCTCCCTCTCCCTCTCTCTCTCTCTCTCTCTCTCATTCTCTCTCTCTCTGAGTTGCAAATGGATAAATTAACACTGTCTGCACACACCTTGACAAATAATTCATTTCAGTGTTGCACTGAGAATCACTTATCTTTAAATATGAACAAGTGAACTGTCTGTGAACTGGCTGCCTCATTTAACTGCTTTTTGTCACTTGCAGATAGATTAACACAATTAACTAACCAAAAATATATCAACAATATATATTAGAACCAATAAGCGACTTAATCTAGCTCATGGAGATTAATTTAGTAATTTAAAATATAAACGAAAAAATTGCAATAGATATATTAAAATTGACTAAATCGATGAGTCTGATTACCCACTTATCCCTGTATTATACTTCATTCTACAATGGTGGTGTACAAAAAATGCTAAAATAGCCAATCTACTCGTTGTGAGCTTGTGGATCTGCTATTATTATTTATTTTTTATTATCGTTCATTAATCGTAATTGAGGCAAAAGTTTGAAATAGTCATGATATTGATTTGATGTTGTTTCGCCCAGCCCTGAAAGACAGACAGACAGTGTTGTTTCTGTCTGTGCAGTTTTTGTCCCATGACCCCCCGGACTGTTGACACTGACCCTGAACACTGACCCTGAACCCTTGCATCTAATGACCACCCAGCATGGCAACACATTAATAATACGACTCGCTACTGCCCCCTGTTGACCAGGGTTACAGTTCTCCTTGTGCAGAATGTCAGCAGCAGAACGTGTGAACCCCACACATAGACTATTAAAGAAATGACTGAGTGCCTGTAAGCCTATAATGACACCCAATTAGTCCACTGGATAAATTTCACAATGGAAAAAATCTTCAACTTGAGCTTTTAATCCAAAGTGTAATTTTGCAGACATAATCCTCCTTCCAGGGCCCTTGATCCCTGCCAAGACGTCATGCCACACTATAATACCAGATGTGGGAAATATTCATGACAACCTGGCCATGGCTGCAGTCCTTGTAGCTCGTAGGGTTGCATGCATTGGGGGTTGGGGGCGAGGGCCTGACTTCCCTATCCAGACATCTAGGTCACTGCACACATTTCCCCTGATATTGTTCACTGCACTTGGGGCTCGCATCACATCAGGTTCATTGCCCAAGAAACTCAGACAAGAGAATCTTTCCAACATAATTATCCTGAGACAATAGACAAAGGGAATAGCAGTGTTGAATTAAAGGAAGGACCTTATGGCTTACCTTGTTCTCACACTTCTTGTGAACTGCGACCTTGCAGTCTGAGGACAGAGAAACAAGAGGTTAGGGCGGGTTACGGTGGTACAGTAACATGCGTCACCACCAGTGGTGGAAAGTAACTAAGTACATTTACTTAAGTACTGTACTTAAGTACAAATTTCAGGTATTTGTACTTTTTACTTGAGTATTTCCATTTTCCACTTTAGCTTCTCAGAGGCAAATATTTGTATTTTACTCCACTACAATTATTTGAAGATTTTAGTTACTAGTTACTTTTCAGATGTAAATTATGATATTATGAAACATACATTAACCACTTTAACCCAATTTTATACATAGGCTATTTGAAAATAGCCAATCTACAAGCTCACAGAGATCTTGTAGATCTGCTATTTTCAAACATTTTAGTACTTTTACTTTTGGTATTATAAGTACATTTTGATGCCAATACTTTTGTACCACTATGCGTCACTCCGTTGGCCAGCTTTGAGACAGAGAGAGGCAGAGAGACAGAGAGAATCAAGCAGACATAGCAAACGGTCAGGTTTGTGTATGCATGAAAGCATCCGTGTGTGTGTGCGTGTGTGTGCGCGCGCGCGTGCGTGCGCGCGTGCGTGTGTGTGTGTGTGTGTGTGTGTGTGCACATGTCTCTTCTGGTTGACTTGGGACTCACCCTTGCAGAAAGCTCCAGGGTTGTCGATGTTCTGCCTACACACATCACACGCCCGCTTCGTCCTGAAGCTCTTCTCTGTGAAGGCATGGCGTTCTCCTTTGGCGAGCTGTGTGACAAGGCGGAAGAACAAAACAATAAAAAAAACCTGTCTGTTCTTATCATTCTCGCACAATTCAAATGGGTATTAGCTC
>NC_139944.1:42089252-42214252 GCF_963454915.1 Gymnoscopelus microlampas
CTAATTATGTCTTAGGAAAGCAAAAGAAACAAAAACATATCCATGAATTCAAGTCTCCATGGGGTGACTAATCAACAGGAAAAAAAAGTCATTTTGGGAGTGAACTATCCCTTTAATATGTTGGTGAGACAAGATACAGTCTGCACAAATGTCATTCTGATCAATGTTGAAATGTTTTTTTTATCTTGGTGACCCATTCCCTCTGACCTGGCTGGATGTATTGATGTTCACATTACAACAGCAACAGCGTTGGAGTGGTGACAGATCAACATATTGACACGATGTCCCACATTGTCTACTTCATCAGCATGTTCAATGGTTACTCAGTGCTACTAGACTCTGGCTTTGTCTGTATACAGTAGCCCTAGTGGTTCTCAAAGTGGGGTCCGGGGACCCCCGGGGGGGTACTTGAGGTGGTTCCAGGGCGTCCCCAGCCAAATTATTGATACAGTAGTTAGGAATAGGAACAAAATGGACCCTTATGTGTCTGTAACTCAGAGAGTGTACAAATGGAACCAAATGGACCCGTTACATTTGTACACTCTCAGAGTTAAATTAACACTGATGAAATTGTATCAACTGGTTAAAATGTTTGAGAATCACTGCTGTACTTCCATAAAAATCATCTCTTTGGGGGTCCCTGGCATATCTTTACAACTGGGGTTCCACGTAGCTAATATGTGTCAATCCGGGGGTCCTTGACATGAAAACGTTTGAGAACCACTGCAGTAGCCTACAGGCTGTAGCCTATATAATATGGGTCGTATGTGAATATGAGATGACTATGTGAGAGAAAATAGATAGTGTATAGAGATACAGGCTAGATAGATAGACAACATATAGGCCTATAAGCAGGTAACATCGAAGTATTGTCTCACATGTAATAATATTGCATTAATGCAGCATTATGTCTGATTTGACATAATGGATTGATCAGTTGAGACTGTAATTGGATACTGAACTGATGATGTATGATTAATTATGAACATTCATGTTTGCCCACAGTCCTTTGTTAACCCAACCTCCTGGTTCAACTAGTCCACATGCAAGATGACAAATAAATGACAGCATTTTCATTTTCATTTTGATTTAGCTACACTGCACCCCTTGCAAAGATTGCTCAATTTTTGTAATGTTTCCCTGAATTCCCTCCCAAAGTCACTGATGCCACAAAAATCCCCAAGGCAGTCACACTTAAGTCCAAATAAATCGATGAAAGACAACAATCTTATTCTCTATTTTCTCTGGTCGAGTTTGAACAGTTGTCATCATAGGCTACAGAAGTGGTGTAAAGTAATACATTTAAGTAGATTTACTCAAGTGCTGTACTTAAGTACAATTTTGAGGTATTTTTACTTTCTTCAGTATCTCCAATTATCAATACTTTTACTTCTACTCCACTTCATCTCAGAGGCAAATATTGTACTTTTTACTCCACTACAATTATTTTACAGCTTTAGTTACTTTTCAGATTTTGATTATTATTACAAAACACACTAACTAATTCAGCCTATACATTTCTGCCATTTGAAAATTGCAGATCTACAAGTTCACATTGCTTGCCTTGTAGATCTGCTATTTTCTAAAGATTTGTATACCTTTTGAACTTGTGAAATGGGACATTCTGCACAATGAGTACTTTTACTTTTGGTAGGCTACTTTAAGTACATTTTGATACCAATACTCTTGTACTTTTACTCATAAGTAAATGTTTAATTCCAGACTTTTACTAGAGTATATCTACATTGCAGAATTGATACTTTTACTTAAGTAAAACAGTACTTTTCCCACTACTGGGCTACAGTTGACTTGTTACATAATTTACACTGCAGGGTTCTGCTGCAGCCCAGCAACGTTCTGCATGTGTTCCCAAAACAATCATTATTTATAACAATTGAGTAACAAAGCAGCCTCTGATGACAAAGTGGGGTCCGGAGCGGGGACCCCAGGGTTCCTTGAGGGCGTTCCAGGGGTCCCCACTCCCAAGCAAAATGTGTTAATACATTTTCACCGCCTTTATCCATATTTTATAGGTTGGGTATTCAAAGACAGCAGATAGCTGAACGTCATTGTGAACCATGCAATTTTTTTTAATCTTTGAAAAATCTAAAAAGATTTTGGAAATTTTAGAATGTTCTTTTCCTTTTACACACAAATCTTCTCTTCCGGGGGTCCCTGGCACAAATTATTTTCAGGTGGGGGTCCGCGACCAAATACATATCAATTAAGGGGTCCTTGACACGAAAAGGTTTGAGGCTATGCACTCACCACGTTCTCCAATTGAGAGACACGTTTGACAAAAGACGGAAACTAAACAGTAATTATTTCCCTACCTTGTTATTCATTCTTTCGTTGCTGTTAAATGTCCTTAGCGAATTTCCATTTGTATCTATATAGGCTATAATCAGTCCTTGTATGAAACCATACGATGATCAAATCTTAATGTTAAACATAAAGCTGACATTAATAATGTGCGCAGTTATAGAAGTCAAAGTGGGCGGAGCTGAGTTAGAGAGCATCCATCCACAACGTGGATTGCAATTAACTAACAACACGAATCAGTAAACACCATGGGAGTGGTCAGTGTGGTCAGTCACATATTCATTCCTTATCATGCCATGACAAGACCATAGGTTTAATTCATTGGTTCTCAAAGTGGGGTCCGGGGAAGCCCCAGGGGTCCTTGAGGGAGTTCCAGGGGTCCCCAGCTAAATGGACAGGGACCAAATGGACCCTTATGGGTCCACGTTCCATTTGTACTCTCTCAGAGTTAAATTAACATTGATTTTACAATATGAATTGGGGTCCCAGAGACATACATTTCATTAAATGGGGGTCTGTAGCCTAATGCATGTCAAACTGGGGGTCCTTGAAATTAAAATGGTTGAAATCACTGCTAGAGAGCCGTAAAAATCTTCTATTATAGGGGTCCCTGGCTTATCTTTTCAAATGGGGGGTCCGCGGGCTAATAAGTGTCAATTTGGGGGTCCTTGACATGAAAAAGTTTGAGAACCACTGCCTTAACAGACGACGTCACACTGGTTGAAAGCTCATACTGGTTGCAAATGAAACCCATTCTGTCAGGTTTCGCTAGGACGCCCTCACTACCCAACACACAAGAGGGGGTTGGGGTGTGCTGAAGCCACTGCACCCCAAAACAACAGGTTGAGAATTGATTGCATGAAACAATCACCTGTGCGTCCAGTCTTAATGTTAGTAAACAAATAATTGGCCTAGCAGTTTGCAAAAAAGCATAGGAAAGTACAGTTCAATACAAGGTCTGCTAAGAGGATTTTAAACCCAAGAAAGCCTATATGGCTTGTTTCCATTGGAGTCCATTGTACTCAATTCATCTTATGGAACTGAATCAATCAGCAGAGCACATAATAGGCCTAAAAACATCTGTGGTGGAAGTAGTAGTCACTACTCACATGAACTTTAAGTAAAAGTATCAATGCTGCAAGCTACAAAATAACTAATAGCCTAACTAAAGTTTTCATATTGTAGTAAAGTAAAAGTACAATATTTTCCTCTGAGATGTAGTGGCATAGAAGTAAAAGTTTTGAAAATTCTAAATACTGCAGAAAGTTAAAAAAAAAAAACTCAAATGGTACTTTAAGTACAGTACTGAGTACATGTACTTAGTTACTTTACAACACTGCTTGTAGAACGGAATCAATCAGCAGCAGCTAAATACATTGGCCAATGGCCATAGCTCATCACAAAAACAGCTACTCCATCACCTGGAAAGTGGAAACACAGGACAGGAGGCATTCATATTCATTGGACATTCATATTTCATTCATATAGTATCTTTAACTAAATAAATGAATATCGCCTAATTGTATTATTTATCTCCATGACAAATGGTAGCCTAACTGTTGTTTACGTTTTAATAACACCAGTGAAAGGCAAGCCGAGGGCAGCCCCTAGTGGTGCAAACGTGACATTGCAGCTAAACTTTCACAATAAATCTTGAGAAGTCTCTTCTCATAATCTGGGGTGAACTCTACACCACTGTGGAAGAATGAAGGGGAGGACGGGGAGAAAGAGGAGAAAAAAAAGATTAGAGTCAAACTTGTAAAACAGATATGGTTTTTGAGAGAGCATTCGCCCACAGAAAGGCTCCCATGGCTGTTAGTGAAATGACGGCATGACGGCATTGGAGCACCCCACCCCGTTTGCTCTGCTGCAGCCAAAGTCTATGTCATTCCCCAGGCATTTTAGACCATTCCAAGGCCCAGAGCACTTCTAATATGGAGATGGAGAAAGGGTCAAGGAGGCACTGACTCATGCATAATGGATTTCTTTATTACTTAGGGGAGCACGAGGGCTTTCTGTTGTGTGGGAATAATGACATAGAAATAGTTTTATCTTATCTTATTTTTGCAAACTATAGAGAACCAACAACTTCAGCAAGACAGCAACATTATACACTTTCATGCACAGTACACACACTTATAAATGCAAAACCCGCCATAAGTGCTTTAGACTGTGTGTGTGTGTGTGTGTGTGTGTGTGTTTTCTCAGTGACAGCTAGTTGCTGATGACATGCAGGAGCCGTGATTCTGGCTCCGGGTAACACACACACACACACACACACACACACACGCATTCCGGCCAGGAAGGGACAGGAGCAGGTGGCAGTCCAGGGGTATGTTGCTACGATGGCAGGGTATTTATAACAGTGCATGAGTAGTGGCTGCCACCTCTAAAGAGTCATGAAAAGGCTCAGAATAGGTTGCAGGCATAAGTTACTGCGTGTGTGAGAATCACTGAGGGAGAGACTTCAGGACTACAGAGGGGACTGCAAGGCTGTGTGTGTGTGTGTGTGTGTGTGTGTGTGTGTGTGTGTGTGTGTGTGTGTGTGTGTGTGTGTGTGTGTGTGTGTGTGTGTGTGTGTGTGTGTGTGTGTGTGTGTGAGAGAGAGACATGCAATGGAGTGAGTCTCCATTGCAGTCCACCCAATCAGTAGGGACAATGTTTTCATGTTTTGGCATGGGGCTCTCCACACAGACAGGCATGTGCAAATACACAGTGGAGCATACACATACAGTACATGCACATGCACACACAGCCATGTATGATATACACAGCTCCACATGCACATACATTACATGTAGTTGTGCGTGCACAGAAATGGACACACGCATACACATTTGGGTAGAGGGGGGCTTAAAGCACATGTGATGCAATGCTTTTGTTCCAACAAGAGCTAGGATTCCGCTGCACGAGGGCCCACATTGCACTGAGGAATCAATGCACATCTCATGAGAACCCAAACATCCTGCCATCTATTCTGGATGCCGGTCCAACACTTCAAACAGGCACTTTTTTATTTCAGTCTCCATAAAAGCTGACCAGAGGCTTTATGTACTTGCCCCTAAAGCCACGGATGTGCACAGTTCCTAAATAGAGCCAGCAGACAGACAGGCGATGGAACGCGACCGAACAGTAACTTATACCATTTCCTCTTGAACCCTGACCCCCTGGGGACATGATTAACGCTGATCAATCTGCCCTCTGTCATCTGTCTGTTTTTCATTTTCCTCACATGCTTTTGTTTGTTGTATGTAGGCCTACACTAATTAAGTCATTATATAACTTCAATAAAAAAGGCACCAAACAGTCCGTGTTAATCCAGCGCCTCATTCCTTTATTCTTAAATTGATAAACAAGGTTTACTTTCTTAATTGGTACCAGACCCCAAAATCCTGAGTCGTTAGTAATGTTTTATTATACTTGTCTGCCAATTGACTGGCCTTTACCAAACAGAGTGGAAGTTACTTCTTCCTCAGCTAATGTGTATATCACCTCTGTGCCTGGTCTGTACAAATGACACCGTACACATTCTGTGAATCAAATGCCTGGCATGTTCAGGTATGTTTAGCTGAACATGAGCTCCTTCTACTCTTCCTTACATGTTGATAGAAGGGTGTGAGAGGAAACATTAGCTCTGAATCCTGGCTGCTTCAGTTACACTTAAAGCATAGTGATGATCACTGACATGCCTGTTGTTGACATACATGTTTGCTATATCTGACACCTGTGTGATTTAATGATTCTGAAAAGTTCATCTGGTCCTGTTGGGTCTGTTTTGTCAATGCAGAGTATTGTCCTCTGAAATGAGTGAACACATCAAAACAAAATCCTACATTATAACAGGGCCATTTAAATTTGATTTTGTTTCTGTTTTTATTCTTCTTAAAAAACATTTTCATATACAACCATACAATGATCTTTGGTCCTGGTAACACCTTCAACAACTCAATTCTGACACTGACAGGTTGTTTTCTTTCAAAGCGTCCTGGACAACAGCTGTTCACTTACCTCGGCAAGTTGAAGGATCTCGGGTTCTATTTCAGAATCAGTGATTTTGTGGATTTCCTCTTGTACTGTATCAGATCCAGGTTTCTTTGCCACACGGGTCCCCGTGCTGTGAACGCACCCCATAGTTCAACCACCGCTCTCCTCCTATCTTCTCTTTCTTCTCTTATCCACAAGACAGCGTGTCCCAGGCCCTGGGACAACCCCTCTTCCTGTCCTCTGAGGCAGCCTTCCCACTAGACAGGCTCTTCTCTGGAGAGTGGTCCCCTATTCTGTGCTTCACGTCTTCATTGCAGAACGGGACTCCTTATGTTTCTGTCAGTGACGGCTGTAAAGTCATGCTGCCCCTTCCACACACACACACACACACACACACCCCCACACCCTCTGTGACAGCCTGTCTTTTAGAGCACCCTCTCTAGAATGAAAACCCCTTTTTCCTTCCACCCTCTCCACTTACAGCACTCTCTCACACACTCGCTCCCTGTTCTGCAAGTGTAGCCGGCACAGCCCGTACCCCCCTAACCACTCTCTCTCTCTCTCTCTCCACTTACATCAGTCCTTCTCCCTATAGCTCTCTGGATGTCAAGGCACTTAAAAACATGTGAGAGCATACCCTCCTCTCTCCAGGACTCCACCAGCACCACTCTTTTCCCAAACCCCCTTAACACTTGCTCGTCCCCTCGTTCTCTACAGACCCTCCGCGCTCTCATTACACGCCTCTTCCTCTCCTGGCTCCACACACTCAACAAATCCTCCAGTCTTCCTCTTCCTCTATCCACGCTCTTCTCTCATGCTCCGAGAGATAGGGAGAGAGAGAGAGAGAGAGAGAGACACAGACAGAGAGAAAAGGGGGCAGCTGTTTTCAACCCATTGAGGTCAGGCCCTTCCCCTCTTCTCTTCTTCACTTCAAGCCCCTCTCCCTCCCTCCCACAGGGGAGTGATTAGATTCCGCTTCTCACCAACACCTCTTCCTCCCACATGAGACTGAAGAAGTCGTGATAATAACTGATGATATCGCTTGCACTTCTACAGTACTTCCAGTGCTTCAGCACACAACTTGAGAAAATTCATCACACAGTGTGAGTTCTTGAGCATGGTTTCTCTGGGCGGTGTTGTATGAAAATTGCGTCACACAGAGAGATGGAAGTGTGTGCACTTGAGGGACAGCAGATCTGAATTGCTCAGCCTTCACCCTCCTCCTCCTCTCTCCCCTGTGCATCTTCCACCACTTCCCTGTAATAAACACGAGGCATGACATGACGGCAACATTACTGTCATCCAACCTCTCCTCTCTTCCTTCCTTCCCTCCTTTCCTCACTCCCTTGTCTCCACTAAACTCCAAAACAATGATGGGCTCTGTTCCTGCAACTGTGATTCCCCTCCAACTTCCCTGCAGTCTCTCTCTCTCCCTCTCACACACACACACACACACACACACACACACACACACACACCAACTCATGCTTCCTCAAACCCGGGTTTATACAGCCAACTCCAGACAAAATTCCCATTTAAGAGGGATTTGGTCTTGTGAGAGGAAAATCCTGAACAATAAGCTCTTTCTAAAAGCATGTTTACACCCCATGGTTAGATCCTAGAAGACAAGCTAATGTGTTAAAAGCAGCACAGCAGCCTACATATCTGTGGCCTACAGCTAAAATTAGGCGACAAAGCTTCAAGATGGATTTCGTCAAAGCTGATCATCATCACTGAAAATAAATGTCAGCAACTTGGCTTTACAAACTTCTTCCCTATCCAAATGCCAGTACAGTGACTATTTCATGACATTGGTAGTTGGTCATTTCATGCACTCAGGACTTCAACAGACCTTGAAAATTAAGAACATCGAGAACCCAAGAAAGAGGGGTTAATTAAGTGTCAGTGAAACCTTGTCTAGTTGAAGAACAGTCATGGAACAATTCCTCACACTGTCCCCCTGACATCCCATCAACTAGAACAGTGTTTCCCGTTACGGCCCGCCACATATTATGTTGCACAAAATAAAAACTTTTGTAACTTTTATCCTGCTTATATGTTCTCAATGTGATATCTGTCCAACTTGTTACAGAATAAAGAATCTACAGTATAATCCTGTAACTTTAACTAGCTAACTCACATCATTGTGAAGCACACTAATATTGTTACAATTTACTCTTTTTTTCAGGCATTTCTTGCCTTTAACAGTCCACTGTGTAAAGAGACAGGAAACAGGGAGAGTCGGAGAGTGACAAGCAGCAAAGGTCCGCTGGGCCCGGGAATCTAACCCGGGACTTGCCGTCAGGCATCAGAGCCCATATGGTACACACACCTATCGCCACCCTTTGTTACAAATGTTAACCACTTTCAACCTGGCATCCAGTATTTTGGCCATATCAGTATGTCAGCATAGATCCAGGTTAGAGGACCTTGTATTGTAAACTGTCCTTCCTTCCATGTGCTTTTTCCATGTCTTTCTAAAGATAGAGTACTTCAATCAATCAAACTCATTGAAAACACATTGCTGGTTCTGGCCCGCAATGCCCTCAACGGAAAACAAAACAGCTGCCGCAAAGGATCTTAAGTTATAAAAGGCAGTAGTATAGATTTTGATATCAAATTAATTTAACTTGACCGAAAATAGTGGTAATTAATATTTACCATTTGAGTACATATCTGCATTCCATTGATTCAGGTATATACTCAAATGGTAAATATTAAATGATTATTTATGTAAAACAGTGTGCTTTGATGCGTTTCATCAGTAAGCAATTACTGTAGTGCATATCAGACAACGTAGGCTAATATAAAAGTTGATGACTGCATTGAAGTTAATTGTTTCATGTTATCTTTTCATTGTAACCTCTTGAGTACGAATGTACAGCTGTACAAATTTGGTAACTGAACATTCTTCTATTGTGTGAAGCAATGGGAACCAGGCCTTCTGGCCTGGCAAATAGCCTATTTTGTTAAGCAATTTGTCATGTCTACCAAATTCGTGCAGTTGTAACATAATTCAACACTATGTGTTGCAACTTGTAAATCAATTGTCCAATGTATGGCCCCTTAGCTCACTTTATATGGCCCTCATGAAAAGGAGAAGCACACAAGTACAATTTATTACCTTCCGTTTTAGTGTTCCAGGTCCTGTATGAATCGTCTCTCTCGTCTCGATTGGATGAAATTGGTACCCCACCTAAAAAAACAATCTATTTTTTTGTTCACTAAACAGCTGGAGAACCCTGTTATTTAACATTCTATAGCAATGATTGCTCAGAATACAGAGCTATTTAACACTTATTTTGACAGAAATATAGCACTTAAGCATACATAATTAAAATAGATATGTGAGCACCAACTTAATCATTCACACAGGTTGTTTATACTGTACTGAAAATGGAGGTAGCCTACTTCATAAATAAAGTGATCCTTGCGCTCACCTTCTATCTGAGAAAGAGGCTTGACGAGTGGCTTGCTTAAAGCTTCACCAACATTAACGGACTATCAAAATAATGTTCTCCAGCAACACATGGGAGGCCTGAAAAGTCCATCCACAAGATTAAGTGGTCGACTCGGGCTCAAGCCACATGAACCCTAGTGTCACCATTCGGCAATTATACGCCGATCTACAACCTCACACAGATCAAACAAAGTATACAGCCCTGGGAGACTCCGGTCAAAATGACTCTCTGGGTTCCTTTAGGAGGTTCTAAATGGATCCTTACAGGTCTGAAACTCTTGAGTGTACAAATGAAACCAAATGGACCCTAACAGGTCCATTTGGTTCCATTTGTACACTTTCGAGAGTTAAGGGGAGACCTTGAAATATAAAAGTTTGAGAACCACTGATATAGGGCTTAAATGAATATTCTTTCCAATTCAATCAAAACTAAGCATTGGTCGATGTCTGATATTATTACTACAAGATATAGCCTATCGCCCAAACCTACGCGCCTTTGGCGAATCACCAACATGCTGCTTTATGTTGCATCATGTTAACGGCTTTAGGACACACTGTCAGAATGCAGTTTGTGTATCGTGTGTGGTTGTAGAAAGGCTCAGCAGGACTCTTTGCCAGTTGCCATCAGGCGTCCAACCCTCAGCAGGGGGTGGAGAATGAGCTCACAGAAGAAACCCCATCAAGCCTCTCTCTTTCTTGGACCACACCAGAGCAACGACGAGGGGAGAAAAAGTTGTGTTGCAAATAAGAGATGACATATCTGATGATGCAACCCCCCCCCCCCCCCCCCCTTCTCTCTCTCGGTTCATTTCATTAGCAGCAGTATAGTTTCCCCTCACCTTAGAGCAGTGGTTTTCAATCTTTTTCATGCCAAGGACCCCTAAATTGATATATATTTGGCCACGGACGCCCATTTAAAAATATTGTGCACCAGGGACACCCAGAAGCAAAGATCTGTGTTAAAAATGTTTGCTTAAAACAATATATACATTCAAAGATATCAAAAATAGCAGATCTACAAGCTCATAGCGCAGCACTCGGTGCCACACTATGAGCTTGTATATCTGCTATTTTTTGAATAGCTAAAGCTAAGTGGTTAAAATAATTAACTAATTTCGCTTGGGACCTCCCCCAAGGACCACTGGTGGTCCCCAGGCGACCACTGGTTGAGAACCACTGCCTTAGGAGCGATCCCCGAATGAGCACATATATTACAACATGGTCAGATGAATTCACAATGGTGCCTGCTGTAAAAATCTATATAGCAAGTCACGTAGTCAGTCGAGTGTTGTCTGCATTCAGTTTAACGCAATTATCCAAGAAAGACCATTTGATTTTGTGCCACATATTACACTTCATCTTAGTTGACTTGTATATGGAATGCACTCATAAATACTCCCATGGACATACAATAACCACATCATTTATGTACATAATGACCCCAATTTATTACAAATTGGAAGACAATCTTATGTAATCTCCTGGTAATCCTCATATCCTCCCCTCAGGCAACTAAGACTTTCCCCAAGTGTTTTGCCTGCTCACCTCAGGAAGGGTGAGGCATTAGAACAGCTGTGCTGAATAGTATAGTAAGTGGATGGAAACGGGGAATATGATGAGCCTTTAATTGGTGCCATTACTTCATCAGAAACTTGCAGACGTGTTGAAACATCTGCATCATGATTGGATATGATAGTAATGGCGCTTGACAAGACTCCGGGTGAGAATCCCCTTGCTGGTCCGAATTTGGCATGCAGGCCGCTGTGCTGTGTAAATAGTTTGAGCCTTTACAACAACTGGATCTGTTAGCAAAGCAACAACTGCATAATGCAATGATTTATAAATGATTGAACACTTTCATAAATCAGTAACTAGTTTCAACATTTCACATGATTGTTAACGATGGACAGCATCTCTAAGCATTTTGCATGGAAGAAAATCTACCACAAAATGATTCACAAATCATTTCATAATATTAAATCATTTTTTCTAATGAATAAAACCGATTAATAGTGAGTTGGGATGAATTACGGTCATAAGTCAAGGTTTGAGGGGGAAAAAAACAACTTCCGTTTAGTAGGCTACATCTCCTGCATAAAAAGATTCAACTTTACCACACCATGATCCACAAATATACAAATTCATTTTTCCCCACTTTTTCATTTATTTTATTACAATTAATTCAATTTTATCCATCTTTTTTCCATGTGTTATCTACTCCTTTCCTTTTCCATTTAAAACAAGTCCAGTATGTGACTATTCTCTTTTAGAAACTGAAAAGTCCCGAAGAAAGGAAGGAATTGGGGGGAGGTGGGAGGGGGTTGTAGGAAGTTAGGAAACGAGGGGAGTGATGCCCCTCCCCTCCCAGCAGCCTCTATTCCAGGTGAGGAGATTTTTTTCCCATATTTTATGCAAGATATCTTTCCCCCAATTCACCGTTTTTTTTCTCCTCTTCTTGTCGTCAGGGGTTTCTCTCTTTTTCATTCATTCGACCTCCTCGCAGTCTTCTCCGTCCATTAGCAAAGCGGCATATTTACTGGCTGAGCTGAACTTCTGGAGGGGAAAGAGAAAACGTTTTTTTTTTAATAACATGATGGATGATCAGCCATTTTCTTTGTTTATTTGTTCCAATTATGAGCACAGGTCATTAAAACTAGTAGTAAAGGCAGTGGTGTGTTCTAGGTTTTTTCGGAGGGATACGATAATCATTCCCTGCACGACATGCGCGTGGTCATATGCTAGTGCGTTTTCAATGGATGAAACGGTTCGTAGAGGGCTACGCTTCGCTACGAAATGTAGGTCACACTACGTATATAGCGTAACACGGTAGAACACACCACTGAGTAAGGGGATCTTCATTTGTATTTATATACACGAAAATCACATAATTCCCAATGAGTGTGTGGAGAGCTCCCTCTCTCTGTGGCCCCTTTTCCACCAGGGTTGAACCAGTTCGGTTCTTTCTTCCCGCCTGATTTTGAACCAGTTCCGAGTGGTTCCGAACCCTAAAAGTTTGTTTGGAACGGGAACCGCAAAATCGGTGGTTCATCTTGTGAACCGTGACGACATACGTGGGCGTGTCAATAATCAGTAGGTTGGAAGACGGACGACACCGGTGCGATATGTAAACATAAACAATGCCAAAATACGAAGGCTCGCAGGTAATCTAAACGATGCGCCATCTTAATTAAACCCAAATAGCTTTATTAGTATGAAAAAAAAACTACATTAACATGAAAAAAATGAAACGATCCAAACAAAACGAAGACACAGTCACGCAGGAAAACTTGTGAATACCGTTTACTTCCGTTTGTGTTGTGCAACGCCCTCAGTGTATGACGTATCCTTCTTCTCTACATCTAGGTACATTAGCGCCACCACCTGAACCGGAGTTCAATAGCTCCGGTACTCGGCCGGTTCGCTAGAAGGCACCAAGGTTCCAAGAATATAGAACAGCACTGGTTCTAGAACCAAAGTTATTTTGGTGGAAAAAGGGCCACTCTGCGTTGGAAAAGCTCCAGCCTATGTAAAACGATGTGTTTCAATGAACAGTACAGTACGTATGATGGCTGTGACGTTCCGGCATGAGCTCTAGACACACACAACACATTTTTAAGCGCTTTCTCGTGTCCTTCTCACGATGGAATCCACATTAGAGTTCCCCTTATAGACATGGGTATAGATTGATGAGAGATATGACGAGAATGGGTACCGACGCTTAACATAGCCCGGGGAGTTGAAATTAAATGAGGATGGAACCACAAGGGGCTTTACAGAGGAACTGAAGCCAACATGAATGGACATTTTTTTGGGGGGGAGAGGGGGCAGGGAGGCTTCTGGAGGTTTCTTCTGAAGGATATTCTTTCTCCAATTCCAAAATCTGAAGGTTTGGGGACACTAGAATGCTTCCAAGGGGAGGCTACATACACTCTGGGTGAGGGTGAAAACAGGGTGGGGTCGGGGTAGTGAGTCAGGAAGTGACATCACTCAGTAAAGACTCACAGGGGTGGGAGTCTCTTCATATTTCTTTGGCTCTGGTGGTGGTCTGGAGTCTCGATCTCTTCTGTTATCCTTTCTACAACCAGAACGGACATGAAGGTCAAAGTTCACAGGCAGAGCTGACTAATGGAGGGTTTGAAGCTAGGCTTCAAGTGTGCAACCTAAAGCAACACACTTCAACAGCACAACACACCAACTGGAACCAAACTACACTTATGACATGTTTCCTTTTTTTAAATCAATAATTTAATAATTCTCCATTATCAAAATGATAAAAGGAGTGTTGTGAGCTGTAAAATAGAACTGTTGGGCAACTAAAGGTTGGTCAAACACACTGCTCAGAACTCATTTTCTTTCAGGGGAAAATCAAGACAAACCTTCCCAGTATTTCACCTACACTGTGGTGCATGAAACCATGTAATTGACTGTCTTTTGAATCTGAGAACCCACAGTGTACAAACACTTGTTCAACCGAAAACAAATCAAAAGACTTCTTAGCCAGTTCCAATTGTTTCTACATAATAGAAAGCAGGACACATAAGCAAAGTCAAGGAAAGGGTTTATACAAATTACCAACATTACAATCTACTTACAAATTACCAACATTACCATACATCACATCTACTTGATAATTGATCAACTGCATGTGAATGTGGATAGTGTAGAAATCTATGGTTCAATGTTGCAGGGTGTTAAAAAAGGAATGCTATAAAATAAGCCTCTGTACCAAAAGACTACACCAAAAAGTCCTGAGTTTATTTCACTCCAAGGGACAGATTTACATACACAAACATGAAAACACCGGTTACACTGCCACTTTCATACAACTTGTGTTCCCAATCTGCATGAAAATTAACATTCTAATTTACTATGGCAGCCGCTACAGACGCAATCAGTCAATGGGATCGCCTTCATTTGCGAGTGTGAAGCGGAGCTTAAAAGGTGAAGTTGAATGGAGGAATCTGTGCAACATGGAGCCCAGTGGAGATGAAGCTACAAATATTGATTAATAGATCAATAGAACACCAAAACATTTGAGGGACGCAATGCAATTCCAACTGAGAAATATAATATGGTCCACTATTAATATATGAATTAATTAAAGGTCCACAAAATACCCATGGTTATTTTTTTCCCCATAGTGTACAGTAATTATTTTATGACCGTTTAATCTATAGACTACCTTTTGATCATTTCTATCTCGGGGAGTTGAAATAGTGCGACTTGTCTCGAAGGATTCTCTCTGCATGTCTTCCGAGGCCAATATATTTGTCTCCTTGGTGCATTCACTATCATCTCCACCACAGCTTTTGTGCAACGACACTAATTTGGACCTGCTCCATTAGTTGACCGCTAGGGCTCTATACTACATCTGTTAGAATTTCCCTCAACACCAAATCTCTTTGCAGGAAATAGACGATCTACAAGCTTTACATTACACATACTTGCATTGAGAGCTTGTAGATCAGCTATTTTCGTCACATCACTGAGAATTGTCCAAGAAAGATTGACCCTCACAAACTGCAAGATGGACAGTGAATCCAACTGAACACGCAGATAAACCACAAAAATCAACCACATCAATTCTTGTAAGTGTAATCCTCCCTTAAATGCATGCGCATAAAAGGGCACTTCAGAGCAAATTGCGCTGAAGATGACAAGCACACAGCGTTCCCAGGCTGGTGTGTCCGTTTAATAAATGAGGTGCAAAAGGCTTAGTAAATCTGTCCCATAAGAGTTGAATTAACTCAGGATTTTTATGTACAGATGCAACAGATGAGTTACTGAGCAGCCAGCCAGCCATGAGGGTTTCCCTAAAATGCCCTGCCTGTGTTGCTAAAGTCTGGGGCTGCTGGCTGCTGGTTGGCTAACCTGTCTGCCTCCCTCCGTCGGTCTTTGTTGGGCCCCTCGGCCCGGCCCCGGCCAGGCCCCGTGGACCCCCCTCGCCCCCGTGGGGCCCCCAGGTCCCGACGCACACCGGCAGCCTTATTCTCGTCTGTAAGGAAAGCTCAGACAGTTGAGTGTTGAAGGAGAGAGGTTGGTAGACTTTCTACAGGGACTAAACTCATGCCAAACTGTAGCACATAATAGGCACCCGGTTGAATTCAAGAGCAGAAGCGTTTTTATTTTTGTTTAATTGAAGCTGATGGAAGGTCAAATTGTAAGTTCACTCTTTTAGAATGCAAGCTGGGGTTTTTTAGTCTCAAACGAGCCAAACAAGTCTGTTCCCGCACAAACATCCCTAATTAGACTATCGATTGAACCTAAGGGTTAGTAAGCAGACTGTGTGTCCATCGTGGTCAATGGGTTCACCCAAATATTCTACATCAGGGCTGCCCAATCCTGATGTGAAGAAATGAATCAAATTATGGTTTCACATCATTCAGAACATTCCGACTTTAAGCTACAGAGTTCCCTGCATTGTCCAAAATGTGTCCTAAACGACACATGGGCAGGATTTGCTTTCACAACACTGACGCAACACACAGTGTGAGGTACAAGAGGGTTAACCATTGAAAATGTTCCCCAGAAACAAGAGGTTTGTCATTCAAGACTAGGATTAGGCAATTCCATTCTGTTTCACATAAAGAGATCCACCCTCCACCACAACCCTATCCGTTTTAGCTAAATCGCCAGTGGCCTGTGACCAAGGAATGAATGAATATTTTATTAGGGAGATTACAGAGTTCTCGCTATTCCATAAACTTGCAGTGCATGAATGATGCAAGTGTACGGCACAGGGAACCTGTCTGGGGGTGAATGCAAGACAACCCAGTCACACTCACTCTTGACTTCAGAACGTGTTTTAGTCTGAGAGGATGGATGACAAGACTTCATCAGGCCACACCGAGGGTTGGTTAGGTTATTAGAGTTTGGATTTGACAGTTCATTAGTGGACCTTACCCTTTCCAGATCCTCTTTCATCTGCAGAACTCGACGAGCTAAAAAGAAAAAAGAAATACAAATTAACATCGAAATCTACGGGTTGGGAAAAGAAAATGTAAATAAAACAAAAAAAAGTTCAGAAACTTTATAATTTGTTTTTACCATGAATGATGAATTGAATCTAGGGTCTTTTTGTGTTATCCCTTTAGCCTCATTGTATAATTGTACCCCTGTACTATTTGCAAACTGTCAATTAAGTATTGAATCAAATCATTGAGCCAATAGCCTGCTGAGCTTGTTTGCTGAGTCGATAAATTGAATCTCGTCAAAATTCGTGTCAGTCTAGGTGAGACATGACCTTTGACACGATCTAAATGTCTCGATAGAAGAGCAGGGAGACAACATACAACCAGCCCAATTGTAGAAGTTATATTGTTAAATTGTATTAACAGACTACAGATTGGACAAAATTAGATTTTATTAATTAAAAAAATATATACATAGTGTTGCTTTAACTTTGGTCGATTATTGATATTGTATTTTATATTGTTATCGTTGATTAATCACCTTTACAACAAGGTACAACTTGAATGGATCGTGGAATGAACAACACAGCTAAACGTGTGGGTAGCGGCCGCCAAAATCCCCCAAAACGCTTCTGTTGGTAATCACTCTCGTTTTGAGCGACCTGCCAGTGTGACTGGCACCTGAGCCCCCCCATTCGGACGCTATCAATGCATTGAATGGGAGATTATCACCGTTTTATCAGACCATTGAATGGGCGAGTAGGCAACATACTGACCTACCCGCAATTTATCAGACCATTCACCTGGGTGTTATCAGGACCTACTGACCTACCGACGGAGACGACTTCAAAAGTTCAGTTCGGTTCATGCCGGTGGCGCGCAGTCTCAAGCGAACTAGAGCCACGTGAGGGACCACCGAGGGAGCTAAAGCGAGTGAGTTGCCGTCCCGAACGTTGCGACGTTCGCTTGAGCCTACTCAGCGCTGTTCGAGTTATGTATCGATAGAAACAGAATCGTAAATCATGTTGTGGGGACTGCTCTGCCTCAGAGTAGGTCAGTAGCTCCTGATTACGCCCAATGAATGGTCTGATAAATCGTGGGTAGGTCAGTATGTCGCCTACTCGCCCATTCAATGGTCTGATAAAACGTGATAATCTCCCATTCAATGCATTGATAGCATTTGAAGCCGGTGCCTGAGCATGGGTCCTGCAACTTTGTTGAGTGTGTGTGTGTGCTCCAAGCAGCAACACTTCCCTATGAAAAGATGCCACATTTGTCCCTTCAGGATAAGGCCTGTGCAATAGGGCAAGTGGAAGCTGGTGTTCGGTTAGGCAGCATTATTTGGAGTCAGCCCTTTTTTGTCGTCCTGTAATCAGTCCGGAAATCTTTGCAAAATATTGTGCAATTTGTTGAATTCTGTCCATGATTTTATCAAGACTGAACAATTAATCAAAAAATATTTGCAATATGAACTACTATAGTTTCCCACTTTTCTGGAATTCAGGTTATTTAAATGTCCTGCAGTTTGCAAATCACAGAGGCAGCAATTAATTAATTGCATAAAATAGAGGGAGACCCAAATGTACTTAAACTAGGTATTGCAGTGTTTTAACCATTAAAAACAGGAAAGCATCCGTGTCATTTTAAGATTTTAGCGTTGCCTATTCAAAAATAGCAGATATACAAGCTCACTGCTAATTTTGAAACAATATTGAAAGTGTGAGAACTGATTTAGAAGGCATTTTGTAGAACGGGCCTCAGGCCTTAATTGGTTAAACTTGTACGCCTGTAGTTTGTGGAAAGTAAACATTTATTGGCAGTGCAATTGATATCCAATGGTTGTGCATGTTTGACACAGCAGTGGAACTGATACAGTCAGCACTAAAAAAGGTGGGCTTGATGACAAGAGACAAACCACAAAAAGACCACTGGTTTCTATTGTATTTTATTTCTGTCTCTGCGTCCTCTCCAGTCTATGTGCTTCTCCAAATAAAAGGGGGAAATGAATATTTTCATGCGGTTATATATGGCTGTTAATACCCAAACGTGCACATTGTCAGTCGAATATTGCGGACAAACCCACATCAGAACACCACATCCACAGCGATTGTTTAGGCTCACAATACTTAGGAATCTCAGCGAGGGCGAGATTGTTCATTCGGTGGAACTGAAGTTCATTCAGTGGAAAGAAAACACTGCACCGGAAAGTTAAAGGGATAGTTCACCCCCAAAATGGATCAATTAGTCACCCCATGGAGACTTGAATTCATGGATATTTTTTTGTTTTTTGTCGAATTCCTTAACCAATAATTTGATTGGGGCAGCGGTTCCGGTAGGAAGATTCTCCTTTTTATCTCCTACCGGAACCACTGCCTACCAGTCCGCTGGTCATCAAATTATTGGCTTAGGAATGTGACAAAAATGATGCATGAATTCAAGTCTTCAAGGGGTGACTAATCGATAGAAAAAAAGTATTTTTTTAGGTGAACTATCCCTTTAATATCAGAGCGTGCCAGTTTGCACACTGGATTACCAATCCACAGACTAGAAGCCACGGTTTTAATCATTTTTCCTGTCAGCTGTGGTCAAAAGAACAACATGAAAACATAATAAAAATAAAAGATAGCTATACACGCGATACAATGATCTCATAATAAGTTAACAGAAGTATTCTCTAACCTGAGTTTGGGGGGAGCAGAGTCACTGGGAGAGACAGGAGGTCGTGCGTCTCCATCACTGGATCCGGCACTGACCGCACTGCGCTTGGCCCAGGCGTTCTCCTTGGGAGGGGGAGCAGGCATCACCTTGAGTGGCTCCTTGGAGGAGCTGTTGGAGGTGGGGGGGCGGGGGGAGGAGCCGGGAGACGAGGGTTCGTCTTCCCTCCCGCTGAACACCTCGTTCTCCACAGAGCGCTCGCTCTCACGACGCCGTGAGCCTGGTAGGGGACAATGAGAGAGAAGAGTTCTTTAACCCATTTAGACGTTGTAACCCGTGTGTGTTTAACCCAATAAGATCGGGAAAGGATCTGTAATTCTTTTATTTATTTGGCTATAGTTAGTTTTAGATGTGTGCAATTCTTTGAATATATATATTTAAAGCGAATATTTGTAACAAAAATCTTTGTTTCTGAGGGGTCCCTGGAACAAAACATTTTGCAATGGGGGTCCGTGGCCATATACATATCTAAAAATGTTTTCTAAATCCTAACAGTATGTTTTGCTATATGAGTGGTGCTCCAACTTTTCCATGTCAAGGACCCCTAAAATTATATGTATTTGGCCGCAGACCCCCCACCCCCTTTTCAAAATATCTTTTGCTTCTGAGGGACCCCCCAGAAGCAAATATTGGAGTTAAAAATGTTCACTTCAAAAATATATATATATTCAAAGATTTGCACAAGTTGTCAAGATTTTTCTAAAATAGCAGATAGAGCCATCCTATGAGCTTGTATATCTGCTATTTTTGTTCCCGGTCTTAATGGGTTAAGTGAGGGAGTGGTGATGGCAGCAAACCGAGTGCAAGCATCTAGCGACTGAATGTGACTGACTGGGGTATTGAGAAATGCATAATACATGGAGGAACTGCAGACCTGCCAACATTGGGAAAATGTTTTGACTACTATCGCACCGCCTTTGAGCATTTCCGTTTCTGCGTACGCCGCTTCGCTTGAACAGTCATTTCCCACTAGCCTCCAAAACATCTAGTTATTCAACAGTAAAATCTGCATAGGTTTTGATTCATGACAAGTAATCTAGTTTTTGTTTTGTATGATGCAGAACACCTTGTAGTAGTCTGTGTGAGACAACTTCATTGACCCATTATGCTATATCAATAAGTATGTATGTATGCATGCCGACATCTCACCTCTTCCAGAAGTACTTCCTGGCTGTGATGACTCACTTCCTGTGCGGGAACGCTCAGCACGCTCAGTAGTGTCCTCAGTCCGCCAGCTGGGATCCCTGAACACAAAACAGAGGTCGTTAAACCCATTCCACTCAACAAAAAGGTAGCAATTAAATTTGTTCACTTCACAATTTTTTTATTGAGCATTTGTGAAAGGGTGGTTACAGGAAAAGAACGATATAGGCTCAGTCGGTGTTTCCTAGGGCGTTGTGGCCATCACCTCCTGTCGATTTGATCAGGTATCAGCATATCAAATCGACAGGAAGTGATGCCCACAATGCCCTAGGAAACTTGTGGATAGGATGTGGCCACAATATGTGTGTGTGTGTGTGTGTGTGTGTGTGTGTGTGTGTGTGTGTGTGTGTATATATATATATATATATATATATATATATATATATATATATATATATATATATATATATATATATATATATATATATATATATATATATATATATATATATATATATATATATATATATATATATATATATATATATATATATATATATATATATATATATATATGCATGCCGTGCTATGAGCTTGTAGATCTGAGATGGGGGGTCGGCGGTTGGATACATATAATTTTGGGGGTGCTTGACATGAATAAGTTTGAGAACCACTGCAATAAAGCACATGATACAACAGCAGAAAAGCTTTTTTTTAAAAATCTGTTAAGATTTAACCTCAGTTACATCATAGTCTGACAGATAACAAACATGAAAGATGTACTCTCTCACCTGTCTCTCTCTCTGGGCTTTCTGTCAAGACCCCGGGGGCCATCGTCCAGTTGCCTCTGCAACCTCTCCTGCTCCTTCTTCAGCTTCTCCTCCACTTCGCGCTCCTTCGCCGCCGTGTCGACCGGCTTGGCCGCACCGAAAATGGAGGCCCTGCTGCCTGAGCTAGGGGCCGGGGCACCACCCCCGCCGCCACCTTGTTCCTCCTCCTTGGGAACACTGCGAGGCTTCAGGACCAACTTGGGCCTCGATATGGCAGCTGAGGAGGAGGGGTGACGAAGAGGATACAGGACGACAAGGGAGGGAGGAGGTTCAGAGTTAAAATTGCAGTAAAGGTATGATTGCTCCGTCACAGAGTCAGCTCCACAACACCATTAACACCAACTTTCAGGCTATGTATTCAAGTATAAATGGGAAGGGGGGGGCAAGTGGAAGAATAGGAAGAATCACTTGGGGTTTAGCGCAGATTGGCAAGTTAGCTTAGCGTCATTGGCAGTGTTGCTAACAACAACGCGTCACCCGTTGTAAGCTTGTATATTAGCGATTTCAGCTTTTCTTTTACATGTATAAAATATGTCAACAATTTCTTTGTGTGTTTCAGTTATTTATCATATCTGCCTGTGAAAATGTTTGATTACGAAACCTAAAAGGCTTCAATATGCTCCAATGTTCAATGCCAAACACACAATTAAATCGTTAATCGCAATTATTTGAGTGACAATTAAACGTCAACTTTAAATGTGTAATCGTGACAGCCCTATTTCCATCATCAAGGAACATGGACAGCCCACATAACAATGCAAGTTTAGTCTACTACTACTACTACTCCGGGAACGTAACAGATGGCTGCCCATGACCGTAAGCTGCCATCATAGTGGCACGATGTCCCCCGCCTCCGAATAAATAAATATAATTATTCGTTCTAAAATTGTCACCAGTCATATCGGTGGGCATAATAAAAGGCATTGGGGCCAGCCCTATTCACAATCACTAAATAGATACCAGGGGAGAGCACACCCCTAGTATAGTATGTTATTCAGACAGACACTAGGTTTTACATCTACCCGCTAGCCTAGTTACTTTGCAGCACTTAATTGTTTTCTTGACACTCAGCCTGTTGGTTGACTAGTTAATGAGATTTACTTCATTATTGCACTCAAGAGCTACGACTGAACACCATTTCTTCTAGTGTCATGTGGCCAGACGACCAGAGATCTCTGCCTACCGATATGACTGGTGACATTTCATTTCAATATCTTTGCTACTGGGGGGAAACATTTCAGAGATTAAAAAAAAATTAAAGTCCTTCATATTGAGACGGTGATATGATTGTTTTTTAAAGCAGTAGGCGTAGGTTGTTATTGGCCGTTCTCACCACTGTTCTAGCAACTACATGGAATCTAGATATCACCACATTTATCGTCAGGCAGAAAACCACAATCATTTGGCAACAACATTTCATCTACCGTGTGAATACATTTGCAATATCTCAGATATTATCATGACTTTATAACAGAAAAAAAATACATTTCTGTTCATGCAATGTTTCTCTTACCTCTTTCTTCGCCGCCCTCACCTGATTCTTCACGCCTCTCGTCGCGTCTCTCATACCGGTCCTCGCGGTCGCCACCCCCGCCATAACGAGGCCGGTCGCCATAGCTACTACTCCGATTGTCGTCATCATAGTCACGCCGGAAGCCACTGCCAAAGGCACGACGGCCCCCTCCACTACGAGAGTCACCAAAAGCTGGGAAGCAGCAGGGAGGACAGATGAGAATCATAGTGAGGTTATAGTTAAGAGCAGTGGAAAAGAAATGCAACTAGAAAGGTGCGCTCAGTAGAATGCAAATCTGTCATGAGGCATACCCCAACAATAATCGCTATGCATGTATAGAACTTGAACTCACCTCCGCCTCCCATTCCCTTGTCGTCATAGCGATCCCGACCGCCCCCGCGATCGTCATAGCGGTCCCTACGGTCGCGATCGTCATAACGATCCCGGAAGCGATCCCGATCCCGATCCCCCCCAAAGCTTCGGTCGTTGTCCCTTCTGGGCTCATAACGGTCTCGTGATCCTACAAGCACAATGACAAAATAACAGTAGTTAGTACTTCACATCATGGTTTGGGTCAACTATATAAAATAAGAACTGCAATGGATGTCACTGGGATGACAAAATAAAACAGCCTTCATTTCACAGCATCATTCAAAAGGCCCCCCCCCCCCAATATACCTCTCTCTCATGTACATGGAACAGTAAAAAGGAGCGCTCGGTTTTCGGCACGAGACGGAGCGAGCTGGAGGCTTTGACGTCGCTAACAGTACAAGACGCACAGAGCCCTCCGACAGCCGCACCCTGGCCAGGCGGGGCTTACCAAGCGAGCCCCGGTCTCGCGGGAGGGAAGCAAACAACATTTTATTTTCATCATCTTCTAGTCTCGAGACCAGGATGGGCGCTAAGCTGACGGGACTCCTCGGGGTCCGTCCTGTCCCATCTCAGCTCCTGGGGCCGAAGGAGGACGACGCCCCGGCGGCCGGGGTCTTTTTTTCTCGAGGCCGGGGGGCCGTGGACGGGGCCTACTTGGAGGTATACCGCCGGGACCCCGGTTAGCTTAAGCGCCTAGTAGTAGCTCCCGTTTCAAGGCCGTTTTAATGCGGCGGCGGTCGCCCAAATAAACACGGACGGGCGGCGACGCCAATTAAAAGGAGCGCTCCCTTTTCAGTCCGACGGGTCTTCCAATCGTACTGTGTGTATAAAATAAACAAATCACACAAGATCTATGTAAATGGCTCAACACGACTAATATGAGTGGTAACTAGTTCCTCCAAATTCAACACAAAATGCCACTTTTAATGACCATTGCAGTGCCATAATTATTCAAACCCTGCATGTCAAGTGTCTTTAATACTTCGCAGAGCACCCTTTTGCTATTATGACCCTCTACAAACGTGACGCATAGCCAGGAACCAGATTCTGGCAGCATTCCTGTGACATTTTAGCTCATTCCTGTGTAGTGGCCTCCAGGCCGGTAAGCATTCTGCTACCGCCTCCTTCAAATCCCTTTGGGGATTTTCTATGGGGTTCAAGTCAGGAGACTGCGATGGCCACAGTAGAATCTCTCAGGACTTCCTCCAAAACCAAGCCTTACAGTTGGAAGCATAATTCACAAGTTCAAAGTTAAAGGAACAGTGGCTACACTACCTGGACTTGGCAGAAAGAGGAAGCTATCAATGGCTGCCACCAGATCCTTGAGCAGATGGTCAAAAAACACTCAAGTAACTGACTTGGTGGCAGCAGGCACTGGGGTTCCAGTTTGCACAATATGGTGCATACTAAACACTGAAGGGCTCCATGCCCGACCTCCAACACGTATACCAATACTGATCCAAAAGCACTAAAGAGTCCACTGCAAAATGCTCATAAATCACAGATTTTCTCTAACCCATTAAAAACGGAAACGCATCCGTGTAACCACTTAATAATTTGGCTAGTGCCGCGCTATGAGCTTGTATATCTGCTATTTTTGATTTCTTTTTAAATTGCACAGTTTTTAAGCGAACATTTTTAACTGAAATCTTTGCTTCTGGTGGGTCCCTGGTACAAAATATTTTCAGATGGGGGGTCCGTGGCCTACATAACTGAGCATCACTGATATAGTAACATAGGTATTTCAGAAAACTGTTAGGATTTAGAAGACATTTGTAGAATCGGAACCTCAGGCCTCAATTCTCTGGAGTGATGAAAGAAAACTGTAACGTCTCGGGCCTGAGGATCAGCGGTATGTCTGGAGGTGGAAGAATGAAGCATTATACTGAAAAGAACACCTTGCCTACAGTGAAGCATGGGGGGGGGGGGGGGGGGGGCACGGTGATGCTCTAGGCTGGGCTGCTTTGTTTCCTCTGGCACTGGAAAGCTGCACCGTGTTGTGGGCAAGATGGATTCAATCAAGTATCATGAAATCCTAGGAGAAAACTCCATGCCGTCTGTGAGGAAGCGGAAGCCTGGGTGTCATTGAGCCTCCCAACAGGACAATAATCCCAAGCATTATTCAAAGTCCACTAAGGCTTGGTTTCAGAGTAAGTCCTGGAAGATTCTAGACTGGCTGGAAGAGTCTCCTGACTTGAACCCCATAGAAACTTTCTGGTGGCATTTAAAGAAGGCGGTTGCAGAACGCAAAACCGAGAATATTAGTGAACCGGAGGCCACTACACATGAGGAATGGGCTAAAATGCCACAGGAATGCTGCCAGAAGCTGGTTTCTGGCTATGCATTACGTTTGCACTTTGCAGCAGGTCATAATAGCAAAGGGTGCTCTACGAAGAATTAAAGACACTTGTCATGAAGGGTTTGAATAATTATGACACTGAAAGTCATTAAAAGTGGCATTTTGTGTTGAATTTGGAGAAACCACTCATAATATTAGTTGTGTTGAGCTATTTACATAGATTTTGTATGCACTTGATTGCTTATGTTATGCGTTTCCCCTAGAATGAAGTTCCAGCAGCCGTGGTAAATATTTATATTGTGTGTGCAAGTTACTATAAGAAGGCCATCAACTTTTTGTGTAACAGGAAGGTTTATTCCTCCCCAAAGTCTTTGAGAACGACAGGTCGCGGAGGATCGCCTGTGGATCGCCTCCAGGAAAAACACACTTCCATCTCATGCAAGATCATTAAGATGGATCTTCCAAATGTTTATTTCACAGACATTTCCTTGCTAATTCCAAATAAATGATTATGTTTGATGTAAAGCATAATTCCAGCTCCAGGAGGGTGTTGTAACTTGATTTAATATGCTGAGATGATCAGGTAAAGCGCACAAGTAATTGACCCGAATATAAAGAGGTATGCCGTTCTGTACAGCAGTAGACTTCTGTTGTAAACGGAGAATATATATATATATATATATATATATATATATATATATATAATTCAGCAGTAGCGGTCATATTTGCAGGGGCGGGGTGCTATAAAACACTGTAGTTATGAGGCATGCAAATTGCTTTTAATGCTGAATATTTGCTATGAGGCAGCTAGGTGGAACTCACTCTCTCCAAACGCGTCGTCTCGTTTTGGAGGTGCATCGTCGTCTGCTGTAGCAGAGCGGGGGGCCCTCCAGTCAGAGTCCGTCTTGTCGGGACCCATGTCCCCAGACCCCATGCGACCACGGTCACGTCCACCCATAGAGCCGTTGTCTCTCTCTGAGGTGTACAAGGAGAGGAGACGTTAGATTCAGATAATACAGTAGTACACAAGTTTTGCAAGAAAGAGGTTGAGTAATTGTTAATTCCCAAAATGTACCAGCTAATTATATTAGATTAAAAGGGTCAAGTTTTGTCGTCAGTGAAATGTAAGAGATATTGATGTACCCTTATCGTTAGACTGGTCTGCGATATCCACACGGATCCTTCGGTTTCCCAAGTTCTGTAGCCATAGAAACATGGAGGAAGGAGAAAAAAAAGTTATGGTTTCCAGTATTATTCCTCCAGAATTAATAAAATGAATCTGCATCTTCACTTGACTGGTCAAAATTGCATTTTACATTGGAGAGTTTGTCATTTGTCGCAAACTGGTCAGGAAAGCTTATCTCCACCAGCCAGAGTGGCTGCCCAACTTCAGTCACTTCTACTTTAAAACCAAATGTCAAACTATGGACATAACAAAAAGTTGTACATTGTGGTGTGTTACTGTGAACACTGCTGGGATTTTTTACTTTACTTCATACACTAATCAAATACAAGCTAAATTTAAACCAAGTATGTACAAAACAAAGCGCTGACCTCCTCGTTGAGACTGAGGGCCCTTAGAAGGGAATCCACGTCGTCAAACTCAGCATAACCAAACCCCTTGAGCCGCTCTGGGTTACTTGGCTCCCGAGGGAGACGCACCGCACTGATCTGGAAATGAATGAAGAGAGAAACGCATGAATTGGGGACACACTGGCAGCAGACTGACAAACCCTCTTCTTGCCTCTCAATTAGGGGTTTAATGATTCATCGATCCAACAGTGAACTGCATTTCACAGAAATACACAGACGACAGTGACACATTTAGTCATAAATACAGAGGTGTGAAATTGTGTCTTATCATGCAGCCCTAAAGTGCACGCACATGTGCACCCACTTTCGATGCTTACCACCTAAACAAAAGCTTTTTCCTGGGCAAAACCCTGTAGCGCCAACATAGAAATGGGTAAAGTGCTTAAAATGATTGTGATGCTGAATTAACTACTTTTACTAGGGACCGCCAGGAACCTCCCCCTCCCCCAAGGACCACTGTCATAAAGCATCAGAGCAGTGTGCAGGAGAAGTGGGCATATGAGTCTTGAAGCATAAATAAGAAAATATATATACTGAAATATGTGCCTCTCAGTGTTACTGTTAAAAGTCTGTGTAGGTCAATCACCAGAGACCTGACCATTGCATCCTCCCAGTCAATTCAAACTGAATGATTTGTTTTCAAGCTTTATATTGACACTTGACATAATTTACTTTGGAACCACGTTTCCCGAGTAATGCGTATGTTGCACAACATCTCTAGAAGCTCTCGTATCAATTACAAATAATCTTGAAGGAGGAAGTCAAGTACTAGAGGGGAATGTTCCAAGTCTAAAGCGCCAACAGGCATAAAGATTTATGAGCCTCCTAAATGGCCAACTATTGTTTTACGTAAATAATGAGCTGGGATGACCTGTGTGTCCTGTTCTTCTTAGTAAACAGCACTAGTCATGATGCAAAGAAATGAGGCACATCAGGAAGCTACATTGTCAGACGAGTGAAGGGATCAAAGTTCTTAACCATAGTGAGATCATTGTGAAACTGTCACATGGGTTTCGTTTTGTTGACATGGATCTATCAACCATGGCTTACTTTCAATATCCATCTGTTGTTTAAATCATTGGTTCTCAAAGTGGGGTACGGGGACCCCCAGGGGTACTTGAGGCGGTTCCAGGGGGTCCCCAGCTAAATGATGGATAGGAACCAAATGGACCCTTATGGTTCTGTAACTGAGTGTACAAATGGAACCAAATGGACCCACGGGTCCATTTGGTTCCATTTGTACACTCTCAGAGTTAAATCATTGATTTTATAATATAAATTCAGGTCCCAGAGGTATAAATGCCATTAAATGGGGGTCCGTAGCCTAATACATGTCAAACGGGGGGTCCTTGACATTAAAATGGTTGAGAATCACTGCTAGAAAGCCGTATAAACCTTCTCTTATTGGGGTCCCTGGCTTATCTTTTCAAATGGGGGTCCGCGGGCTAATAAGTGTCAATTTGGGGGTCCTTGACATGAAAAAGTTTGAGAAACACTGGTTTAAATCAATAATTATAATATATAAATAGAATTGTGGGTGCAACGGCAACCACAATGTGCCATGAAGATAATACAGTATAGAAGTTATCTCCTTTATCCGTTAGGCATTTAGAATTTCTTTGACAGTTGGGTAGTAATTTACAAATGTTATGCTATATGCAAATACATGCAACAATGCAATATATTGTGCAGCAGCCCTCGTGTGCGCACGTGCATGACACTTACTGCTAGGCCACGGAAAAAGTCTTTGATGGACTCCTCAGTGACATCATAGGGTAGGTTGCCCAGGAAAGCTGTATAGGGTGGGCTCCGGGGCAGCCGAGAGCGGTCGACGTTGGGCTCACGGGCCGAGCGCGGCGCTGTGGGGAGGATGGATCGGTCGATGGCCGGCTCCCGGTATGAATCCTCCGCTGTGTGCCAGGATGTGGAGACTTGGGAGAAAATGAGACCGGAGCTTTAAATAAACTGTACATCTTTAATGCTCACCCACCGATTCTCTAACAATCAAGCTTATACAGGTAGGATTTACACCGAGGGTGACATGGATGATGGATCCTAATATTTTACAACACATCTTCTCTTTGTCACCATGTGTGCAGGTGAGAGAAACAAAGCCTCACTAGAAATCAATATCATACCGCAATTTAAGAACTTAAGGGAAAACATGGGTTTGGTGGTACAGTATGTGGTAGTCTTGCATAGCCAGATGAATGAGATCTCCAACTACTATACGTCTAGTGACATCTAAATATTCAATGTAGCGGCTAAAACAGCGGCAAGATGGGCCGCCAATAAACCTACGCTACTGCTTTGTAGGCTTGGGCGATTCCTTTCCATATCGTGATTTGTGCCCACTAATCGGTGATGCATGGTTTAAAAACCTACGCTACTGCTATGTAGGCTTGGGCGATTCCTTTCCATATTGTGATTTGTGCCCACTAATCGGTGATGCATGGTTTAAATCGACAAGGGGCACCTGGAGAAGGAGTTGGAAAGAAGAGTAGACAGCCAGGGTTGTAAATTAATCTCTGCCAGGCCTGTGGAGGTTTTGAATTCTCAACTGTAACTCTTCTGTAAGGGGGCTCTGTTGGGCAACTCCACGCACAGTTGGGTACGTATTCTAGCTATTTTTATAACATAGTAGTTAGTTAAAAATAATTGTCTTAATATCGGCATTTTTCCCTTCAATCTGTGATATACGATACAATGACCAATTGGGAACAAGCCAACTGCTTTGGAAACCAATCATAATCACCATTTAAATATGAAGGACTGCCCTGAAGACTTTGAATTGGTTCAGCGATGGAGTTATTTTGGAAATCTCAGAACTGTTTCCACCAGCGCACAACATCGACTTTAAAATGTCACCAGATGCATCAGCAGCTGGAAATCTGTGATCGTCTGGCAACGCAAGTCTACTAGGTATGCCTTTACTCACCATCTCCATCCAGGTCGTCGGTTTCGTCAGCCCAACTGGTGGACTTGGACGGGTAGCTGGGGGGCGGAGGTGGGGCATTGCCGCTATTGTCCTCGGCCAAGAAGTCAGTCAGAGTTAGGGTCTTCCCCTTCTTATTCTTCTTCTTAGCTGGAGATGGAACAAAAGTGATGTCAGACCATGTGCTGCCTGGAATAGATGACTGTTCTTATGTTATTCACACCTATTTAAACCCATTCAATCCAGGAACACATCTGTCATTTTAGATGTCTTTGGCTTTTCAAAAATAGCAGATATACAAGCTCATAGCACGGCTCATAGTGCCACGCTATGAGCTTGTAGATCTGCTATTTTTTAAAGATTGTGAAAAAAGATGGAATATATATATTTTCAAATTAACTCAAATCTTTGCTTCTGGGGGTTCCTGGAACAACATATTTTGAGATGGGGCTCCAAATACATTAGCCTGGTTCCAGACGAATCTGCCATTGCAAAAACTAAATTGCCCCTGGCAGATTAGGTCTGGCCCCTCTCAATAGAGATTTTATTTCTCTCCCTCCGAAGTTGTGAGGGACCAATCAGAGCCCAGTATGCAAATGTGGGGCGGGTTTATCACCAGAGGCATTTTTTTTATTTGCCCCTCGGAAATGCAGGTCCCACAGAGAGATTCCAGACTAATATCTACGCAGTGATATTAGTCTGGCCATGCCAGGCTACAAATACATATCATTTTGGGGGTCCTTGACACGGAAAAGTTGGAGCACTACTGATATAGCAACATGCTGCTAGGATTTAGAAAACATTTTTAGATATGCATTTGGCAGCGCACCGCCCGCCCCCCCCCCCCCCCCCCATATCTCAAAATGTTTTGTTCCAGGCACCCCCAGAAGCACAGATTTGAGTTACAAATTTTCGCTTTTAAGTATTTAAAGATTTGCAAAAATGTTCACGATTTTTCAAATTCTACATTTTCTAAAGCAGATCTACAAGCTCATAGAGCGGCAAGCTTGTATATCTGCTACTTTTGAAAAACCAAAGAAATCTTAAAATAACAGATGCGTTCCCGGTCTTAATGGGTTAACCACCTGAACCCTGGCCTACCCATTGAGGGGCGAACATTTGTCGAAAACAGATCAGCAAAGACATTTATTTGGTCTAGAGAGAAACACTAGCGGACTTAAAATGGTAAATGGTGCATTTATATAGCGCCTTTATCCAAAGTGCTTTACAAGCATGCAAAACATTCACCCATTCACACTGATGGCAGAGGAAACCACGCAATGAACCAAAACCTGCTAATCAGGACCGGTTCAGTATCTTGCTCAAGGACACTTCGCACTAACCCAGGGGAATCAAACCAGGAACCTTCTGATTCCCAAGCAGCCGCTATACCTCCTGAGCCACTGCCACCCAGTATACTATAGAGCCCTGTGGTACTCAGTTAACTAAGTATATAGGATTTAAGGGGTTAAATCCTGTTTACAAATGGGACAAAATGGAGACCGTGGGGAACGTGGGAATCTTCACAGCTGTCCAAGATGTGGGCTACAGCCCTTATGTAAAATGCTTATAGTTATTACACATCTACACCTGATTTATGCTTGTTAATAAATACCCGATCTAAAAGCTCACACCTGAGCTTATAGATCTGCACCGACACCAGAGCACAACCAAATATAAATCAGGCTTTAGTGACAGGCTAATTAATAATATCTGGTTTTACTGGCTTTGACACCAAATCTAAACTCCGCTGGAGTTTGCAATGACTACTACACTAAAATGGAAAACCAAAACATGTACTTTATTACTAATTTGTTTGTGGTAATACACACACAACACAACCTGACAGCCACCACCATTCTCTGCCATGACTAACACCACACAACAACAACAACAGACTGTTCTCTCTGAAAAGGATTGCATGCAGGCCTTCCTTTATATGGACAGCTGTTGTGTGTGCAGACAAACACTCCCATTAGCAGTGTTGCAGTGAGCTGAGGAGTGTGTGTGCTCCAACAATGACTGATAAGGGAACTGCAATGTGCCAGCCATGATAAGGAAAACACTCTCTGCCTTTTTGTTTTTAATGGAGGATTTCGTGTCCAGCAAGCATGCGGCCAAGTTTAACCAGAACCCACTCCACTGCCCCACACTAAACAGGGAGTGGTCTGTCGGTTACTGTTTCAACGCTGTAGGTCAAAAACATTAATCACCAGAGCAGAGACACCTCACCATTGCATCCTGCCACTCAATTAAACCAGAATGATGCAATGTTTGTTTCCAGGATTCATAATGACACCAGGTGACATCATTTCATTTAGAAACACAATTCCTGAGTAATGCATACTGAACTTAAACAGAACATCCCCAGAAAACCCCTGTATGAATTACAAATAGGTTCATGGCCGGGGGCTTGAAACGGGCTTTGGTTTGTTTTGGTCTGGTGGGTGCTGTCAGAGCACCACAAAGCCCGCTGCCACGTTCATTGTGAAATTCTCAGCTGTCAGGACATTCTATTCTCTCTCTCACACTCACACACACACACACACACACACACACACACACACAGTTTACAACTGTACCCTGGTCCATGATAATGCAGACTCACTGTTTACAGTTAAGTCATGGTGGAGGCGGAGCCAGCCAACGGTATTGAGCAGCATCAACACAATTAATGCACACATTAGTCAGCCCTTACATACAGCCCCCCTCGTGTGTGATGACATAACAGTAGCTCGAAGAAAGCTACATTAACTGGGGCTGCGTGCGTATTATAGCATAGTTAGTACTACTAGACTACTAGCTATGCACCGCAGTCAATGGATGGATTTAACAGCAGGCTAAAAACATGCATGTTATTGCCTTGGCGGCCAAGTAGCTGCTCTCATTGTCTAATATGCCTGGGCTTAGTCATGAGAGGAGTGCTGACGGGGGAGTCTCCCCGCTTAGCCTGTCTGTCTAGGAGGGTTTAGGGCCTAGTGCTCGTGGCTGCGCCAGGACCAGGACGGACCCAAGTGCGCCATCATCGGACGGCCCATAGTAGCGAGCGGGGGGAGGGGGGAGGGGGGAGGGGGAGGTTGAAATGAGACCCTCCCGCAGACATGTCCCTCTTCTCCTCCCGTCTGTTACTAAACAATACATATCTGGAGACCTAAGCTAACACAGACACACACACACACACACACGTGTGTTTTATCTGGTAGCTACATACGGTAGCCGACTGCACAGTCTGCACACACACATCAGTAACCTAAGTAGGTCAGGTGGTGGTGCTCGCCGGGTAAAAATACTCGGTTACATGAAGAGTTGAGGAGACAACAGTATATCTGCTGCATGTACTGTGTGCGTAAGGATTATTTTTTACTCTTTAGTTAGGAAGCGAAGCAGCTCGATTCGACCCAACCCCACTCCCTCCAGATCAGTGCGCGTGCGCCCCGGCCGCTGCATGCGCACACAGCTCGCGCCACCACGGCGAACAGAACATCGCTAGAATGTGGCAGCCTGACCAGTGTTGCCAGATATTGCGAGAGAAATAAGCAACTAGGTCTATGAAAACAATCCCATTCATTCTTGAGAAGAGAATGTTTGAAAACCACTGTTTTATAAACAACATTTAGGAAGCAAGGCCAAAATAATAAACAAGCCCCAAAAACCGCAAGCCACAGCTACCAATATTTACAAGCAACTTCTACAGAAAAATAAGCCGAAAGTCCCTTATAACATAAGGACATGGCAACACTGAGCCTGAGCCACCAGGCTAGCAGCCGCAGTTGCTGGCAACACTTCCTACAAACAACGTCTCATGTCGTCAGTGCGGAGAAAGCGTCAAAAAGGCAACACAATGTGCAAACGCGGCGCTGTCACTGCGTTTAATTACAAACCCAGCGCAAATACAAGCACTAAAAACGAACATTCAACATTGTGCCGCTCGAGCCGATGCTCGCCTCGCGGAGCCGATGCCCCCCCCTTCTTTTCTTGGGCCACTGCGTCCTTCTTTACCGGGCTAAAAACACAAGACAGACGCGTTTAGACGGCCGGGACAACGACGCCGGGCCACACGGCGCTCCTTTAACGTTCCATGCACTCCTTATGCTACGTTATGTCGAGGTAATATCCCCCGAAAAGCCCTCCACGCGAGACAGATCGTTCACCCACATAAACCTCACCTGACGCCGCCATGTTGGAGAGCGAGCTCGTACCGAGTCCCCGGATGAAGGCGTCACGACTTTATCGTCGGGGGCGCGCAATGTGTTCATGTGCACGAGCCCCAGTCTGTCTTCCCCTCCTTGCCCTTGTAGCCCAATACATCACATTCTGAACCCCCAGTGGTTCTCAAACTAACTTTTTCATGTCAAGGACCCCCAAATTGGCACTAAAAAGCCCACGGGAGATATGCAAGGGGACCCCCATAAGAGAAGATTTGTACAGCTCTCTAGCAGTGATTCTCAGCCATTTTAATTCAAGGGACCCCCCAGTTTGACATGCATTATTAGACAACGGACGGACCCTAATTTAAATGGCATTTCTATCTCTGGGACCCCAATTTATATTGTAAAATCACTGTTTTAACTTACCAAATGTACGGGTCCATTTGGTTCCATTTGTACACTCTCTTGAGTTACAGACCCATAAGGGTCCATTTGGTTCCTAACTATCTATCATTAAGCTGGGGACCCCCTGGAATTCCTTCAAGGACCCCTGGGGGTCCCCGGACCCCACTTTGAGAACCACAGTTCAAAACCACCCCAGCTGGCAAAAAAAATAACTAGCATGTTATGTTTTTACATTACACATCTGTGTATCAAGGCTATATTTAGCCTCCCAATTTTTCTTTACTTCTTTCAATCTGTTGGGTAGAGTTGGAGTAGATACTGTGCTGTATGTATCATATAATACAATAATACACATTAATAGCCTATACACAGTGACTTGACTTCTCTCTCCCTATTGTCGTTTGCCAAATAACATTTTGGTACAGCTAAAGCCTACTGTATGTCATACGAGTACACTTATTGAATCCTTACCTATCTTTCTAGTTTAGTGTTTTGTTATTTGTTAAACAACAACACTACGTCTATGTGTGTGTGCAGCATACATCTAGCTCAGTAGTAGTGTTCAGAGTGAGCATAAATGGACCACCGACAGTTAGTTTACTATTTTTGTTGAATGAATATAGATAAACTCACTCTAGGCTATATACTGTATCCTCTCCTTCACCATGGCACCTTGAAAGCCACAGCCTGAAAAAACACTTCATCTGTCATTGATCAGCATTGTGGAAATGTGCTGTCATATTAGGCTGTCCAAACACTTTGACAGTTCTCATTTTTATATATTAGGCCAGGCCTATATTATGTACATATATAAATCTCAGTTAAACTTAAGACCTACAGTAAGTGAAAGGGGGGAAAAACATTTGGTCAACATGATGACATTCATATAATATAGCTATTTCCAGTTGTGTAAAGTAAGTACTGTACTTAAGTAAAAGTTTGATATATTTTTTACTTTACTTGAGTATTTACATTTATATACAGTATTTCGCATCGAGCTTGTAGATCTGCTATTTTCAAAGGACTTTTAGGAATTTGAATCATTATAATAATTTAATTGCAGTATTAGTACTTTTACTTAAGTAACATATTTGAGTACTTTTTCCACCACTGGCTATTTCTATATTATAAGATCCTGTCTTACTTTATTCTGCCTTCTGTTTTCAAGATGGCAAATGGAATGGGCTGCCTTTCACGGCACTGCAGTCCAGAACAGCAGCAGCATTATTCCTCCGGCTGAAGTCATAACCCAGGAAGTGCTGAGTCCTCTATAGGAGCCAGGCTGTTTAGCAAAATGGTGTCAGGGGCATTGCGACAACTGACCGAGGTATTTCCATCATATTTTTCACTGTGCCATTCAAGTGCAATGAGTAGTTATTCTGTGAAAAGGAAGAAGGAACAATCTTTGATGTGATAAACACAACACAGTTATCAACAAAAAAAGCAAATCATGACTGCATGACAAATCTGAATTTGGTTAAATCAGTACTATCAGCTCATAATTGTCTAAATTCAGCCAAATGCTTGTGTTCATTATTGACAACCCTTATGTAACACTAATACACAAAACTGGATTAAATTAAATCATTAAACAGGAAACATGCAAGTGCAGGTATACAGTAAGTGCAATAATATTGTGGTGTTAAATAATACAATTGTCCTATGTTATCAATGACTTTCCTTCAGATAATGCTTTGGATTATCCAATGGAAGCAGCAAAGAAAGGAAACAATCATTAATTGCATGTGTGTGTAGACACTCATATGAAGAAATATTATCCAGATCCCAAGATATGTCAGGAAAAAGTCAGAGGTCCGTGACAAAGAATGTTTTGAGATAAATTCTCAATCCTGCATTACCAAGCCTATTCTAGCTTCTGTAAGATCAATACAGAATTTCTGTAACATCTAGATACAGTATGTCAGTCAGATCTATAGAGTACTTCTGTAGGATCTAATTCTATACAATCTATGCACTATACTTCTGTAAGATCCGTACAGTAGCTTCTTCTGTAAGTACATCTTTTTTTTATATTTGCATTTTTCTTAATTTTTCTCTACATGTTTTAGTCTAGACTCCACTGAATTCAACAAACTTGGTTCAACAAGTCGCTATGCAACTTTTACACGTGGCTGTTCTTTTGTCAAGGAATAGAATAAAAGTTCCTTTCTCTAGTTCACTCCTGCAGTCCCATCCTTGCCAGAGTGACAGAAGACCATAAACTCGGCTAAATAATGGTTGTAATTAGGCCCAGCTGCTATTCAGCCAGCTCTTTTAATTGTCTCTGGAAAGAATAGTTTTGAAGTTATCCCACAACCATGGTAAGGTTTTTCATGAAACATGTATACCACAACTAATTATTTTCCACCTTCTACAGTGGAACTATAAACGTGGACAGTTCTTCCATGTATATCTTTGTTGCATTTGTTGCAAGCTCATATAGCATCTCTATACTATACAGTATACCGTTGTATGGGTCATGACATTGGTTCCTGTTCACCAACATTAGTGAATTCTGTGCGATTGATCGCGCATTGTTATTACATTGTTATTAATATATAATTGTCACTGTGATTCACTCAACATTCAATTGCACAGCACTATTAGATTATACTGTGATCTTATCTATAGGCAATATATTTAGTACTTTGCCTCTTGGGCAATGGAGGCTTATTGGCTTGACTGTCTTGATGTTGCCCACATTGGTCACACTTGCATGCATCTCAAAGTTGCAGCTCTCGTCCAAGCCCAAGAAGTCAACCTGCTTTCCTGAAAAGGTAAAAGATGTGACATGAATGTGAAATATAAGAACACCTACATTGATCAAAATTATTATATCACATATACAGTATGAGTTAATTTATCTGTCAAACAAAAGTTTATTGGAGGCCATCTATAGTGTCCACCTGAAGATGCCAGATCTGATCTTCCGCCGAGTGTGTAAGAGCAAAGGTCAGGCACAGGACCATCCTCAAGCTGGGGTTAGTGAGCAGCTTACACAAGGATCAGACACCTTGCACACGCCATGAGTGCTTCCCTTTACTGCGTGAGTGTTAAGGCCAGGCAGCACCAATGCAACTAGTCGCAACTCCTTGCAACAAAACAGTTCGCAACAAAACAAGGCCATGTCTTTCTTTCTTTATTTCTTTTTCCTTTATTTATTTCAGGGAAACCCATTGAGAGCAAGCTCTCTTTTTCAAGGACGCCCTGATAACAAACATTTGAATCACATTACAATGTCACAACTAATTTAACAATAAAGCGAAAAAGAAAAGCAGAAGCATAAAACAACATTAAAATAATCGCATAAGGCGGTGAATCAGACAATAAAAGTCACACCAATGCAATTCCTTGCAACTTCCATTGGGGATAATGGTTGCGAGTAGTTGCATGTTGCAAGGACTTGAAAGGAGTTGCATTGGTGTGGACTGGCCTTTAATTTAACTTTGAATGTAATGGTCCCTGAGTGCTAATTTAACTCTGAGTGTACAAATCGTTACATTTGTATACTGTTATGATTAAGACACAACAATGATATTTTGACTGTTGTTGTTTGTTCATTCGAGGGACTATCGCATAGACTCTTGCTGTAATAGGCCATTGTATGGATGTAATATAGTGGTCATCTTTGTGCATAGATTATTGAGTAATATGTGATTGGCACTTTCTCCCACCGAGTGTGAGTGTGTGTGTGTGTGTGTGTGTGTGTGTGTGTGTGTGTGTGTGTGTGTGTGTGTGAGACTACAAGAGGTGTTGTGAAACCTGTTCTGCCTTAACTACACTTCTTGTTTACTGTATGTTCCATTCCCCATATAATGACATTTACAGTATCTAAGCAGGACCTGAACTACGGCTGTTCGCTAGCGTAGGAACTCATGTATGATCAAAACTCATTATCATAATGCACTCTCTCAACTCTTTGTGTACTGCATGAACCTGTAACCTATAAATACTGTGGGAGTTCAAACAGAATGGAATGAGACTTGTACTCTTGTGTATAGTATCAGTATGTTCTCTGGTGAACCGTCTACTGCCGCTCCGGAATTCAGAAAGAATTCTTACACACGTGTGTCTTACACATGTCAGTCTGACTGAGATATTACTTAATCCTGAATTCACAACATAGACTCTCTGAGTTACAAATGAATGTCGGGTTGGGTCTCGACAAGCATTATTGATGTTTTTGGGTGATTGCTGAAATTGTTTGTGCACTCTGATCACATTCACCTTTTCTTACACACAGCAAACACAACCACAGGCTCAGCCATGCATGCATCAAAAAAGTAATGGGTAATGGGCTTATACTCAAGGACACCATTACATGTCATGTCAGAAGGAACCGGGATCGATCAGAAACTTCCAATTCCCAGGTGACCTCTCTGCCTCCTGAGCCACTGCAGTAACAATGAACACTACTGCAAATCCATAGTGAATTGCACACCTTAGAAAACAGAAAAGTATTACATGTGCCATAAGTGCGGAAATTGGCTGCACTTGGAGGGATTTTGTAGCCCATTGTTGGATTTACAACCAATCATGCGGTCTGAGTTGGTCTGTATAGTGCAGCCTCGCTCCTGAGCTGTCCCTGAGACCTCCACAAGAGAATTATTACATTTATGTATATGTGTGAGATTCTTTGCAAGACAATACACGCACGCACGCACGCACGTACGCACGCACGTACGCACGCACGCACGCACGCACGCACGCACGCACGCACGCACGCACACACACACACACACACACACACACACAGCCTTGTATAGGACTCCTGCAGAGACACACCATCCCTATGCACCATCCCTATGCATCTAATCCTTTATTGTCTCCGCCAGGCCGAAAGGCATGGCGAGAGAGTATGTTTTACCCCCTGTCCGTCCGTCCGTGTGTCCGTGTGTCCGTGTGTCCGTCCGTCATTCGATCTGTCTGTGTACAGCTAATCTCCGGCACCGTTGGCTTGCTCGCAGCCAAACTGTGCACACACAGTCCCTGGATACCAGAGCAGAACCTCTGCCCCAAATTTTTCACAGGGGCCTGTTATAGCGCCACCAGGAGGCCGATTTGTGCAAAACACATTTTTTGACAGTACTCCTACAGATTTTGTCCAAAAATCCCACAAATCGGTACACAGTATCTCTACAGTCATTAAACGAAACGGGTCTTTCAGATTTCTCATATTCCATCCTGATTGGCTAAAAATGTCTTCCAAAGTTTGCAGGAGTGCTCCGTTTTGAACAAAATGCCTCAAATCATGAACACAGCATGCACTTTCCGAGAAATTTTGCAAGCACATTCCCATTAGGCCGAGGAAGAACTACCATTTGAACATTTTTAAATCAGCCTCATGGTGGCGCTATAACAGGCCGATTCGTGTTTTTACCTATAATTGCACCGATCTGTGTAAAACTTTGTATGCACACTCCCTATAGGTCAAGGAAAAACCTTTGCCCTGCAATTTTCACATCTGCCTTTTATAGCGCCACCAGGAGGCCGACTTGTGTAAAACACATTTTTTTATACTACTCCTTCCAATTGTATCCAAATTTCACGCAAATCGGTACACATGATCTCTATAGTCATGTGATCACGACGGATGTGTTTGATTTTTCATACTCCATACTGATTGGCTAAGATTGACATCTAAAATTTGCATTATTGGCTTGTTTTGAACAAAATTCTGCAAATCATGAACGCACCGTCCAATTGCGCTCAAACTTTGCACGCACATTCACACTATGTTGAGGAACAAAAGCCACCCTTTTAACATTGGCCTGTTATAGCGCCACCAACAGGTCTAATTCAGCAAAACACATGTTTTTGACAAAATGCCTCAAATCATGAATGCAGTCAGTGTCCGATTGTCGTGCAAGGCCTAAGAAGAAATGGCACCCTTTTCACGTTGGCCTATTATAGCGCCACCAGGAGGCCACAGTAGCCTACCTGACCTGGCGGAGACCTGTGCTCCGAGGAGCACTTTTTCTAGTTAGATGCAGTTTTATAGGCATCATTTCAAGTATAACTAAGATGAAGGTTTTACTATGAAGAGAACATAGTAAAACCCAAACTATTCACCTGCTACACCAGTTGGATTAACATTGTGTATTTCTAGCTCGTAGTACATATTACTGTTCCCACCGCCGACAGGAAGCCCAGCATTTTCTAATAGCGCATATTGCTGAAGTGGTGAAGTTTTAAAAAGTCTTTCAACTATTGAGAACAATGAGTTTTCTCTCCAAAGACAGGTAATGGATATAACCAACAATGATGGGAATTCAATCACGTGTTCAGCCAATTTCTGAAAAATAGTGCCATCACACAAAGACTCGTATATCAAGCAACCTGAGACAACATTGTTTTGGAAAGATATTAGCTTACACAATAAATGGTCAGAAAGTATATAGTGCCAATGAATTGAAAAAGCAGTTTGCGTGTACATTACACTATGTTTCACCAGCGGTGCAAAGTAACTAAGTACACGTACTCAAGTACTGTACTTAAATACCATTTTTAAGTATTTTCACTTTACTGGGGTACTTCCAATTTTCTTCAAGATATTCTTTTGGCTTTTTGCCTTTATTGATAGATTACAGTAGGTTGACAGGAAATGGGGGGAGAGATGGGGGGTGACACGCAGCAAAGGTCATCGGGATCGGGAGTAAAACACGTGACACGCTGTCAGGCTGGATTACCAGTCTAGGTGCCCAGACAGTTACGCCAACCGTCCGGGCCAGTTCTTCCAATTTTCAATACTACTCCACTATATCTCAGATCCAAATATTGTACTCTTACTCCATTACATTTATTTGAAACATTTGTTACTGGCTACTTTTCAGATTTTGATTATCATGATGCGACGCGTTGTGAGCTTGTAGATCTGCTATTTTCAAAAGATTTCTATAGGCCTACATTTTGAAAACTTGTGAAGTGACATTCTGCGTGATGAGTACTTTTACTTTTGGTACTTTAAGTACATTTTGAATACCAGACTTTTACTTGTAACAGAGAGTATTCTTTACATTGTGTGGTCATCACAACAATGACTTTTTTTAAAGTCCATACTGCTATTCATAGGGCTGCACATGTGTCATGTGTTTCGCTAGCCAATCACAGTCCTGAATTTGCAAAGTCAGCCAATCATATTACAGTTAGTGGTGATGACACTAGCTGTAATGTGATTGGCTGATATGAAAAAAGTATCGATTTGCATTAACAATGGAAGGGTTAGGGGGTACACACATTTTTTGGTCGGTGTCCAAAACTCACTTATAGGGGGCGGCTACACCGCCCCAAAAATATAAAACGATTACATAATGATAATATTGAAGATGGTTCATATAAAGATGAGATCCTCACCCGATAGATATGATGCTTCAAATTGAACATCACCTTGCAATGGTAGTGGTTAGGTTCAAGAGGAATAGTAATAATCAATTACTATAATCAAATAACAACAGTATATATATACTATCGGGGCTAGTGATTTGATGATTTCTCAACTACTGTCTGTAATACAATATATTGTATTAGAGTAGTTGAGAAATCCTCAAATCACTAGCCCTGATTTGCATTACCTGTAAACCATATAAACCATGTGCTTTTTTTTTTTACATGTTCATTGTCCTCCTGGAATGTCCTAGAGATGTGAACAATGGAGGGTGTTATAATAGAGAGTCAATAGAGGGGACTCAACTTTAAACTAACAATGCATGTAAAAATACAATGGAGTATACATTACTAAGATCTACAGTTGATTTAAAAAAGAGCTGAGCTCTAACATTCCATGATATGAAGACACACTTTCAGAAGACTCTAGAGTTTGTTGCATTTATTTGCTGATAGTCATATACAGACTATCAGCAAATAGTCTTAACCTATCAACACATGTTAGATTGCATTCTCTGAGACTCTCTCATTTGGCCACTCAGCCAGACAACGTATAGATTTACAGAGAGGGACTGTAGAAAGAGACTGTGTTACAGCAGTGGTTCCAAAACATTGGGTCTGGACCCCTTTGTGGGTCGCGGACACATTTGTATGGGTCCCTTATTTTGTTTCCTACACTTTTTTATTATCATTTCAAACGGTTTTCCACATTTTTCAAAATAAACTATTAGAATCAAAGGAATTCCATAAAAAAAATAGTGAAAATAGCCGCTCTACAAGGTGTCAACTCGTTGCTTCGCGACACTTTGTGAGCTTATATATTTTCAGGCAGGCAGGCAGACAGACAGACAGACAGACAGACAGACAGACAGACAGACAGACAGACAGACAGAGCATAACTGAATATCTTAACTTACAGTGATGTGGAAGTCTTCCTCATCCTCTGGAGAGTGTAGCTCTGTTGCTTCACCAATGGGAGAGAATTTCCTGTGTCATGACCATCCTAAAATGGACAAGAATTGAAGAGGAACCATTTTAGTGGCCAGCTTTGTATGTTCACATACTCTACTCAGTACTCAGATTTATATAGCGCTTTTCTAAGTACCCAAAGTCGCTTTACATAAAAGAAAACGGAAGGAACCAAATTCATTAAGAAAAACGATAAAGAGATAAGTGCTAGATTAAAATCAATAAAAGGTTAAGCATGGGTTGGATTGCAATAACCTTTGAGCAAAGGAAAAAGAGACTAACACATTTTCACACACAGTGTAAAAATATCAGCCTAATTACTGTATTACAACTATTTATCAACACTCCTAGCTGGTAAGATTTAGTCATAGCTTACAGGAAAGTATTTGCCATCGGGACCGATTCCTCACACAACAATGTCTGACCATGACACGCCTCCGTTTGGACTGAAGCTGAAGCCCATCCAGCCTGTAGTCCTGATGCTCAGTCTGAAGGTGATGGTACCCTGGACATCTTTAAAGCCCCTCTGTATGGGTGACCTGCTGCTGTGGGTCTAGGAGCTCCATGGAGGGCATCAGAGGGTCCTCTTGTCCTTTAATTCCCACAGGTAATGCCACCATTGGTGGCATGAAGGGAAAAACAGAGGATTCATAATGTCGCTGCGTCTACAAGTCCTTGTACTGTGTGTACAGCCCCACAGAGCAAAGTCACACAATGCCAAACACTATCCCACACACCTCCAATGTAAGTTGAGTCCCAACAGGGGTGGAGGAGGAGTCTCGTTACAACAACTACCATTCAAAGATGAAAATACCTTGTTGTATAGCCTATAGGGATGACATGACTAGTCCGGGTGCAGAAGGACAGGTTGTATTATAGTCACATTTACTGTATACTTTCTTTATACTGTCTTTTATATGATATTACAATTTTGTCTGTCTGTCTGTCTGTCTGTCTGTGACTCTGTCTGTCTGTCTGTCTGTCTGTCTGTCTGTCTGTCTGTCTGTCTGTCCGTCCGTCTGTCGTTTCTTGCTGCACTTGCTTGGCTAAATATGTTGCAATATTATCTGGTGTGCATGAAGGCTCTCCTTCAGTTCTCAACATCGGTTCTGTTGAGGCCACTGTGCAGCAAGGTCAAGGTCGAGATTCCAGTCAGTCCTCACCAATGGCAAAAACAACATATTTAAATCAATAATTACGATAAATGAATAGGCTTTTAGTGCAAGGTATTTTGTTAAATGTGTACAAACTATAGTTGTAAATGTATAGAATTGACTGACAACTGCTGTCAACCAGCACACTAGATGCTGAGCTGTGGTGTTACACGTCACTCCTCTGATTCCAGAATGTCATCATGTCATGTAAATGTCATGTAATAGCAAATACGGAGGCGGTTTTGCTTGGTCCTGCGTCCTGTGTGAAAAAGCTAATCCAGTGAGGCAGGCTGGCCGAGAGGGACCTCACTGCATGCAGGTGGGGTGAGGATTTGACCTACTTCTACTACCTTGCTTCTACCTTCTGTTTGCAGGCTCAGCCCTTCTTCCTCACTGATGCCATCTTGCACCACAACACTAGCTCTTCTCAGCTGAGGATCCCATGAAAACACTGATTCGGGTGTCGTACAATAAACTGAACTTGGGGCTCTGATGTGTGATATGAAAATGTAATATCAGCAGTATAGGCAAAGAATCAGAACACTTTGGTTTTGACATCATAATAAAGCGCTTTGATATCAGTTAATTTACAAACGGTCAGAGTAGATAATCAACGTTGCCATTGTCATCTTTATCTCAGACAGGGCGGGAGGCAGAGGTTATGTTTGTGTCTGTCTGCCTGCCTGTGGGTGGGCCCTAAATTGGAATCACATGTTAAAGGAGTAGTTCACCCCCAAAATGACTTATTTTCTATCACACCCCATGAAGCCTTGAATTAATGGAGATCTTTAGTTTTTGGCACATTCCTAAGCCAATATTTTGATGACCGGCGGGAAGATGCTAATGTATCCGGTAGGAGACACAAAGAGTCTCCATTGAGTCTCCTACCGGCGACTCCGCTGGTCATCAAAATATTGACTAAGGAATGCGACAAAAACAAAAAAATCACACCCAGTGTGAAGTGAGCGGTGCTATTTATGAGTTATTAATTTCATCATGCATCTCGGTAGCCAACAGCACAGCACGTCCTGCGAAGTGACGTGCTTACATTTTTTACATTATTATTAATTTCATCATGCGTCTCGCTAGCCAATCACAGCGCGTCTGCAAAGTTTGAAGTTAATTTCATCATGTGTCTCGCTAGCCAATCACAGCACGTGATCGATTCTAGCGGGACCTGACATGACATTATGTCTCAGGAGTCATGTCACTGAAAACAAATCGCTGGCACACACATATGTCTTTCTAATAAAGCTTTGGACTTCTGTTGAATTTCTTGTATACAATGGCTGTATTACAATGTGAAGTCCTAACTCTTCTAATGTAGAGGAAAGAAGTCCCCGCCCGCCCGCCCCTATTGGAAAAAGGCTGTTCCCCAACTGCATGGAAAAAGGCTGGGGACCCCCTGGAACCCCCTCAAGTACTCCTGGGGGTCCCCGGACCCCACTTTGAGAACCAATGATCTGCATCAACCAGCAGAGAGGAGACCACCTTCTCACTTACCCGAGGCCAACCCATCGCATTATAGTCCACTTCAGGGGATATTAAAAAAGTCTTGGAATAAATTCCTTACCAAAAAAAATCTTCACCAATGTGTTTGTAAAGGTGTCTAGTAACACATCTCACAAAGACTGAAATTCAGTATCCCTAGGAGAATTTTTGACAGCTCCTTAAAGTTTGGGTACCATCCATAACCATGGTTAAAAAAAATCCCCCAAAAAAAATCCAAATTTAATTCTGTTTTAAATAGCATGTGAGGGGTCAAACTAGGGTGTTTTTATGATTCTGAATCCATTGCAATCATTTGTTTTGCACCAAAACCACTCCTTGGGCTAAAAACGGCCCAATCTCAATGGGCTTTTTACACAAAAAGTATACATGGCTATGGCCGTTTTTAGCCCAAGGAGGGGGTTTGGTGCAAAACAAATGATTGCAATGGATTCAGAATCATAAAAACACCCTAGTTTGACCCCTCACATGCTACTTAAAACAGAATTAAATTTGGATTTTTTTTGTGGATTTTAGGTACCCCAACTTTAAGGAGGTGTCAAAAATTCTCCTAGGGATACTGAATTTCAGTCTTTGTGAGATGTGTTACTAGACACCTTTACAAACACATTGGTGAAGATTTTTTTTGGTAAGGAATTTATTCCAAGATTGGAAAATATTCTGCTAATATCCCCTGACTATTTATGTTGGCCACCATGTAAAACGGTTTTGGCTGTAACTTTTGAACCAGATGAGCTACAAATACAAACTTGGTGTCTATTTCATGTTTTTTGACCATTGCAAACACATTGGAATGCTTATCATTATGATTGGGTGTGTCTGAAACCCTAATATGCATATTTCCAAGATGGTGGCTATGTGAAAACGAGTTATAACTTAACCGTTGACACTTTTGGCAAACTTGGTGTCGATTTTATGTTTTTTTTTAAGCATTAGAAACACATTGGAATGCTCCGATTAATGATTAAATCTATCTAGAGCACTCTAATTAGCTTAATACCAATATGACCACTATCAACAACCTAAAAAGCAACCTATGTATGTTACATATACAATTTTATTGAAACAATTGAAAAATGTGTGGAGCACATCCCTATTGATACAGATAATAAGCCAGTAGGCTAGAGTATATTAAACAATACAAATAAAAATAGAAATGCGGTGCGTGGAAGGGGGGGGGGGGGGGCTCCACGCACCACACAACAAGGTTTGTTGTGTAGAACCTCAATGTTCCTCACATCCACATGATGAGGTGTAACAAACTCCGGCCTTTCCTCTCTTCCATGCGCTAGCAGGATGTGATACTACATCAGCCTTCCTTGGCCATGGGAAAAGAGTGCATGGGCAGCTTGGGAGGCAACACTGGATCTCACAGTAGCACCTGATGATGTGGATGAGAGGATACCTCACCAACAATGAGGGGTCCAGATGACAACATATAAGCACAATGGATAGATAGATACCTTTATTGATCGCACAGGGGAATTTCAGTCACCCAGAGGCAGCATAGCAGTCAGAGTAAGGAATGTATACAGCAATACAAAGGTAAGACATAACAATAAGATGCACCATCACTAAAGAACAAAAGTATACACCTGTACAAACTATCCTGCACTATGCAGAAAAATAACAATAACACCATGTTACAGTGTCCTGTCAAACCGTGCAACCAGTACAATCACTGCAATGCAAAGAAAAGTGACAAAGTGTCCACAGTGCAATCAGTACAATAACTATCTAAGTGTAATTAGAGGTCAGAGTCCTTGGTACATATTTTATTCCAAGTTATATGACCGGGAGCAGTATAGGTTAGCGCCCCCCAGCCTGTGTCTTCCGTGAGGAAGAAGCCCAACAAACCCACGGTGCAAACCGGCCGAAGGAACCATCACGCCAGAAGGAAATGTTTGGATCGGGTGTTGCAGCGGATCTGGTACAGTGCTCAGGTCCTGGACCTGGTGAGACGAAGGAGGAGCCCGGCCAGGAGGCCACCCACAGAGCCTAGTCCCTCCACGTGCCAGAGCCTCCCCGAATTCCGGCAGAGTAGTTCCAGAGAAGCGGACTGAGTGGCCCTGTCTTTCCCTAGAGGACTGACTGTGGGTCCGGGGACGTAAGTTGGGGCTTGATCAACCCCGATTAGGTCACCTGGGCGAGGGTGTATGTTGCGAGACCCGAAACACCCTATGACCCCAGGCTACAACACTGATGATACGTCCCAGGTGCATCCATGTGATGTATTCTTTATAGACAGTTGACCTGGCAGAGCGACCAACGTGTGTCTCGTTGTAAATCCTCATAGCTACCTGCACAAAAGACATGCCAAGTCTCAAACAGTTCCACCCCTAAAAGTGTTCTGGGTGAAAATGTTGAATACCTTTTTGGGGATAGTGTTGAGATTGTTAATAAGTAAATTAGAGTGCTCTAGATGGATGCAATCAGAAAATCGGAGCATTTCATATGTTTCTAATGCTAAAAAAAAACATAAAATAGACACTAAGTTTGCCAAAACTGTCAAAAGTTAACGTTTTCATATAGCCGCCATCTTGGAAATATGCAAATTAGGGTTCAAGACACACCCAATCGTAATGATAAGCATTCCAATGTGTTTGTAATGGTCAAAAAACATGAAATAGACACCAAGTTTGTATTTGTAGCTCATCTGGTTCAAAAGTTACAGCCAAAACCGTTTTACATGGCGGCCATTTTGGATTTGGCCGCTATGGCGACCCCAAAGGTCGCCCGCTCGGGCGCCCTAGCTAAATCATTAGAGCATGCCCTGGGCTACATCTGGGCCAAATTTGGTGCATTTAAGACTGATTAGCGCGAAAATATCCCTAAGGCCCGGGACTATTTCTGAAATATTGTCCATATAGGTGATTATGCTAATAAAAGCTAATAACGCTAATTCTAATTCTATGGGGACCCATACTCAACATTTCTAACATAAAACATTTCCGGGTTCACAATGGGGCTCTGAATGGGCATGGGGGAACAATGGGGCATGCATTGAAGGAGGCATGAGCTCGGCCCTGGCCTCCCTAGGTTGGCAGAGGGAAGGTAGTGCCCAGGACAATTCATAGACAATTGGCACTGGGTGTAAAAAAAATTAGGTTACAAAATCGTGGGATAACAATTTTTCAACAAAAAAAAAGTACTTCTACATGCAGTATTGGTACTTTTACTTAAGTAAAGAATTTGAATACTTTTTCCAGCACTGCCTATCAGAGCCCCCACCTGCTCCTCCCGCCCAAGTAACACTCCCTGCTGGCAGGCTCCGCACCCAGCCCGTAGAGGTACCTGCAGTGACCCTCCTACCCAGCTTCCCTCCCCCGAGCACGGGCTCTCGACAAAAGTGGGATGCACCACGGTGGATTTGAACCCACAGACTCCGGTGGTGGAGTGGAGAATTTGTGCGTTCTCAGACCTGTCACAGACAGAAATTTCGTAAATTATTGTGTAGATTATTATTATTATTATTATTATTATTATTTTCTTCATTAGGCAATTATTTTAAACAAATTTCCTCTCAATTTAGAGAGAACTTATCAGGACTCTCTCTGCAGCAGACGTAATACTTGCATGTCGTCTTTTGCTAACTTTGGCATGTCATGTATCGGCTCTATCATTAACATGAGCTTCAGCATCTCAACTTTGCTTGAAACAAATGTAGATAATGACGTTGCATCGATCAAAGTGGTGTCGTATAGCGAAACGTAATACAAATGTAGGTTGTATTTATCTGTCCAGCTGTTGAAGGTCTCAGTTGTTGGCCATCAGGTCCCAGTAGGTTGATATCTGGTGCTGGCATTCCAGTATCTCAATAGGGAACGTCAGCATGTCATTAGAGATGGACTGCATCTCTGTTGCCCACTCATGCATTCTTTCTGAGATGTTCTGTATATGTTGCGCGTGGCCCTGTTCGCTATGCAAGCACTTCAGCATCCTCATGGAGCATGTCTGCAACGTCATAATTTTCAGCCAATCAGCCAATATTTTGATGACCGGGTGTGTATCCGGTAGGAGACAAAAATAATCTACTTTGTGTCTCCTACCGGATACATTAGCCGGTAGGAGACGGGAATCAAATTATTGGCTTAGGAATGCCACAAAAACAAAAATAAATCCATGGATTCAAGGCTTCATGTGGTGTGCAATTGATAGAAAATAAGTAATATTTTGGGTGAACTACTCCTTTAAAAGAGACTACGATCTACCACACTCTCATTTTTTTTTAGATATTTGCAAGTTCGAAGCTACATCGAGAAAAGCACCAGACAGAAGAAAAGTATTACAGATTTTCATCCCATGACACAGCTCCTGGTTAAAAATGATAAGTGTGCGAGTGTCAAGCACCAAATCTCGGCTTTATGTAACATATTGGAAAGGCAGAACAAACCAGAAGAATTGAGAGAAAAAATAAGATGGCAAGAAGAACTAGATTTAACCTTGTCTGAAATTGAATGGGGAAATATAAGCATATCCTTTTTTTAATTAAAAATGTTATCCCACAATTTTGTAACCCTATTTTTTACACCCAGTGCCTAGGGAGACCAGGGCCGAGCTCATGCCTCCTTCAATGCATGAGAGCCAACTGACCTCCTTGTCACCTGACAGGGGGAGAGTTTCCCTGGTTGGACGTAGAGCGTGGAAGGAAAACGTTATTCTAACCAGTTCCCTTCCCCTCCATCAGGCGCCCCGGCTGGCAGTATAGTGGCCAGGATTACTGCATGTTTTTGTGAGGGTACCTACCCGCTCTCATCCCCACCCGCTAGGAGACACGGGGAGAACATGCAAACTCCACACAGAAAAAGGCCCTTTCGCCAACCCCACACTGATGACACGGAGGAGAGAACACGCCCCCAGCGCCCACAACGTCCCCTGCGGGAATCAAACCCAGGACCTTATAACTGTGAGGCGACAGCGCTACCGACTGCGCCACCTTGCCCCCAATATAAGCATATCCTTACACAAGACAACAGCATCTCAGTTCTGGCGAGAATATGCATGGAAATGCCAAATGAGATATTTTCTTTCTTACACCAGTCCAATTAGCAAACTTTAAAAAATCAGCAACACCAAAATGTTGGAGAGACTGTGGAGAAAACCATGCCAACTACAGCTATATCTTCTGGTTTTGTCCAAAAAGTACTGGGACAATATTGGTACGGAAATAACACGAGTTCTGAAAATTAAGGTAAATATCAGTCATGAATATATCCTGTTGGGTAAAATACCAAAGGGGATAGACAGAACTGAAGACAAGTACCTTATATTAAGATTAACGGCCCTCAAACTTATAACCAAAAACTGGCTTCAGAAACTAAGCCCTAGTGTACAGAAATGGAGGGAACTAATGGAACAAATAAAAGTAATGGAGCAGCTAACATATAAAATCAGAGGAAATCTTAGTAAGAGTAGTACTCTGTGGGCTAAATGGGAGCGCTACATGGAAAGTGTGGGTGTGGACAGGGGGGGTGACCATAAAGCAAGCTGCGAGGACTTAGCACCTCAGCCTAAGTAAAAGCATATAGTAGAATACCATTGGAAATATATAAGGAAGAGTCAACAACCAAATGAGGGGAGCACTTTTTTTTTTTTGAACAAGACTTATTTTTTTATTCAAAAAAATGCTTAGGGTAAAAGAAACATTGTAAAATATACAACATAATCATCCAAGCACAGGGATATGAATACAATTGAAATATGCCACACATACAAATGAAATTAAACCTTACTTATCAACAAACTAGGAAAGGGGGGAAATCTATATTCTGTTGCATTTATGTGCAGGCTTCCTGACATTCTAGAGAAACCTCTGGTGGAGCCAAACCGCTGAAGGGAAAAAAAAATAAACAATTCAAACTTTCAAGTTTGTACAATAAAACATGGGCTACTTGACCAAGAACACTTCTTTTCTTTCTTGAAAAAACTAACTCACTGAAAAAACTAAAAGGTAAATAAAAAATAATTGTGAAGGCAATGTAAATCTAATAATGGTTAAGTATTAAGTATAACATTAACATTACTAGGTAGAGAGGGAAAAGAGTGACACTAAAGATACAGTGGCATTTGTCATCACAAATCCCAGGAACGGTTATAAAGTCTGGACAACAGAATCCTTTTAGCCAACTAATGTTATATTCTGAGGCCAACAAACCAATGCCTGCAACTGAAACAGGAGATTAAAAGTGGCTCAATTTCTCACACTCCCAAGGTTCCTTTTGTAAATTGACAAGTGAGTAATGCGTGTTCCAATCAGCACTCACAAATTAAATGTTCGCAAACCTAAAGCATACATGCTCTCCTCTGCTGTGCCATTTGAGGGTTACTTAACACAATCTTGTATGTAGACACTTTAACTGCTATTTACAAATCAAAATTTTCTTGACTATTAACCCTTGTGAACTTAAAAAAAAGAAAGACTTAAAGGGATATTTCACTTTCAAAAAAACTTTGGGTCATTTTATCATCTACACAGACCGTTTTTAAGTTGCTTGATTCAGTATTTAGATATTTGATATTAATTTTATCAGACACGCCCCTTCCTATACAAACCCATTATAACTTCAAACTCCATTTTTAACATGTTAGATTCATTGAAAATACCTGTCCTTGGTTCTGGTGACTCACCCTGCCCTCCTAATATGCAAGGGGGCCGTGTTTTTTCGCTAACCTTTTTCATTTATTTTGAATATGTTTTTGGAAAATTAAAAAAATGTAATACAATAAAAAAAATGTAATAAAATAAATGAGAAAAGTAATTGAAAAAACACGGCACGTATTAGGATGGCAGGGTGAGTAACCAGAACCAAGGACGGGTGATTTCGATGAATCTAACATGTTAAAAATGGATTTTGAAGTTATAATGGGTTTGTATAGGAAGGGGGCGTGTCTGATAAAATGAATATCAAATATCTAAATACTGAATCAAGCAACTTAAAAACGGTCTGGGGGGCTGACAAAAGCCTGAGTAGATGATAAAATGACCCAAAGTTTTTTAGAAAGTGAAATATCCCTTTAATGTCTTAAATTTGTGTCTACAGGTTCAAATGAGATCAAATGAGACAAGTACAATAAGGCACTTACCATACAAATTCAATGTAACAGATTCTAAACATGACAACCAAATGAACACAGCCACTGAGTATTATACAATCTGCAATAAACAGTGGACAACCTGCAGTTAACAATGACATTCAAAATTGAGTTATACAAGTTATCATACAATTAAAAACAAATTTCAAAGATGAACAAACGCAAAATGTACAACCTAAAAAGGCATGTTCTTGAATGTTTTGTTGTAGTTTGAACTAGACTAAAAGTCCAATGCCAGGAATGCTGTATGTATTCAAAACTTCAAAACTATTCAAAACTGATGAAAAGTGGCCAGTGTAAAGAAGAAAAATCAGTTATCCTAGAAGGAACACAGAGTGAATGGCAAGGATGGTCTAATCAGTTAACCGTATAGAGGTTTACACATGGACGGCAGCCTTTTTGGCTATTAGATTCAATAACTCTCATTTTGAAAAAAAAATGGTATGCTTTCCAGACACATTTCAATACAATTTCCTCTGCCGTTTCTCATGTATGTTTTTATCACTCAGAAAGCCACCTTTCAAATCTTTCTGGAAAAGAGGCCAACTGGAGGAGGTAATAAATCTGCAAATTCTACATAAAAGTCAACTGGACAAAGCCCTGCTAACATGTACAGTATTAACACGACGGAGTTATGAGTCCCAGGATTCTGGAGTTTCATTGTTACTATAAAGTATGTTAAGTACAGTGTGTAATGATAGTGAACTTAAGACATCTTTTAAGAGAAGCTAATTCAACTGAATTCCAGCTCCACTAGGAAGCGCACGCGGCACTGGTTCTCTTTGTATACGATATACTCGCTGCTTTCGAAGGCGCTATCTTCCGTATTAGGAACATCCACCAGGTTCCCATGAGGCACATTAACCTTTTTGTGGTCCAGCATCCAGGGCATGTGCATATTGCGGTCTGGAAACAACCAAGCAGATGTCTTTTTTAGTATAGTATTTAGTAACATGGAACTTTCCCTCTGCCAAGTCTGTTATTTTCCTACATTAGGACTATCATCTCACTTATAGTATGGCCACAATAAGGCTGAGGCTGTTTTTTACAATTTGTACTTTTCTATTTGTGAAAAACAGCTACTAAAACATGTTAACTAAGCAAGCAAACAATACTACAGTTTATTACTGTTGTTATCATTACATGCAGTTGAATATATCTCAAGCATTCATTTAAACTGTTGACCAGGACTACATTGTTAATTAATGGACAAAATGTGTCCATTAGGGGTTGTGTGAAGATAGATGGTACCTGGTTCCTTTCGTCCTTGTGCCACCACACTGTCGAAGCCATTGGATTTTGTTTTGTCCATGGTCTTTATGGTCTTTATTTGACCCAGTGCCACCTCATTCAGAAACATCAGACATCTAGAAGGAACTTCGCTGCACTTAGAGAAATTTGCTGGAAAAAAAAAGAAGATTTTTACGAAACCAGCCTCACTACTATGACAATTATCACTACCATTAACTAGGGCTGGGTACTGAAATTCGGTTGCAAGTAGGAACTAGGGCTGACAGAACAAATTTCGCTATTACAAAATAATTTTAATGTGAAAAAAATGTATAACATTCGAATGCTAAAATTGCCATTCGAATGTAGTTTTGTAGTATTATTGAATTCTATACATTATTTTATATAATTATATATTATATAAAATATTCAAATATATTCGAATATTAAAAATAATTAAGCATTGAAATTTGATGGGATTATAGCGGAGAACTGACAGCCCTAGTAGGCACCGAATAAGAAATGGTGGGTACTGGGTACTCATCAAAAAATATGTAATTTCGGTTCTGCATATCGGTTCCTATACACGCTAAAAGCCGTTCAAACAAAGACGTTTAGAAGTCCTACACAAACAGCACAATCTGATCAAAAATCACAAATTCGGTAAAACACTGTTGTAGGGAGGGAGTATAGCTGCTACTTCTCTTAGAGCCGCATTCCTACATATTGTATTTTATTACACAATAGTAAATAAATAATTCTACACAAATGTTTCTATAAATAACTGATCTCAATATAGACACATTATAGTTATGATAAGTTTTGCCATAATCATGTACAGTAGCTCTACAACAGAGGCATAGCCATGACAGCAATGGTACCATTTGTATTTATTTTATTGCGGCCAAGAAATTTCTATTCGGTGCATCCCTATTAAATAAACATTTGACCTCTTCTTTTTTTTACCATTTTGGAACTGAAATATGGAACCGTTAGGAACCGGAACCGATAAGCAGAACCGAAACCTGAACGGGACTCGTAAAAATCCCAACGATACCCATACCTACCATTAACATCAGTAATAGGAATGCAAATTATCGGTTAATTCATTCATTGATAGTTGATAACCTTATTCGATTAATTGATAAGCAAAGTTTTTTAGGACCAAAAACCTCTTGTCCGAAACCGAAAATGAGTGCAGAAACATAATTGCTGTATGTAACATTAACGAGCGTCAACGAGCATCAGTCTGTCTCATTTCTCTCCAAAAGCCCTTGAATATGATTAATGATTATTGTGTTTATGGTAAGCTCACATTTCACATCACACACACACCATACCTGTAACTTTCACTAGCTCAAAAAATATATATATATTTTTTTCCAATTCATTGAAAATCGATACATTTAATGGACTAAATTCTTAACGGCAATTGATCGATTATAGATTAATCCTTAACATCCCTAATCACTAATACCGTCCTCACCATTATGTTCCTCCTTTTTAAGTTCAGAAGCGAAGTAGAATCCGCGACCCGCGCATCCACCGCCGTGCGGCTTGATCCGCAGGCCGTTCTTCAGAATGGCTGCTACCGAGTGTATGTTGGTGCCTTGCCACAGCAGGCATCGGTTCTCCAGTTTGCACTCTTTGAAACGCTCTACCTGTGACAAACAGGAACAGGATGTGCAAGATATAAGACGACTGACCCAGCTGTCACTTGCATTTGATATTTAACCCATTCAGTCCAGGAATGCATCTGTGTCATTTTTAGATTTCTTTGGCTATTCAAAAATAGCAGATATACAAGCTCATAGCACGGCACCGAGTGCCGCGCTACGGCCTTGTAGATATGCTATTTTTGAAAAGAAATCCTGAAAATGTGTGCAAATCTTTGAATATATATATACATTTTAACTAAAATCTTTGCTTCTGGGGGTCTATGGAGCAAAATATTTTGAGATGGGGGTCCGCAGACAAATTCATATTATTTTGAGTGGTCCTTGACATGAAAAAAGGTTTGAGAAGCACTGATATTATAGCAACATACATTTAAAAAAAAAAACTGTTAGGATTTAGAAGACATTTGTAGAATCCCCAGAAGCAAAGATTTTAGTTCAAAATGTTCGCTTTAAAAAGATATATAATATATATATATATAGATAATATATATAAATTCAAATATTTGCACAAATGTTTTTTCAAAAAATAGCAGATCTACAAGCTCGTAGATCTGCTATTTTTGAATAGCCAAAGAAATCTAAAATGACATAGATGCGCTCCTGGACCGAATGGGTTAAATATCAACGCAAGTGACAACATTTTAAATGACACAGATGCATTCCAGGTCTTAATGGGTTAACACAGGGTTCACTACAGCACATAATGGTTTGTACCTCTTTGGCACTCTCTACTTCCCAAATGTTGATGATTTTTGGAATCATGCGCGGCTGTGCGGTTGTCTGCACATACTGTTGAATGATCTTTGAATGAAACAAAAATGACAGACGAGAAGAACATGAGAAAAACAGAATGGCCGTTAATTCAAAATACTGACACTAGACAACATATTTTTCAAGATCTGATTAAGTGCTTTACTTTGCCATATCACTTGACACAGACAGTACCTTGAACTCTTCTGAATACTTGTCCACTAAAGTAAGCTTGCATTTCAGCGAGTTGCAGAGTTGCTGGTAATCGACGGTCTCCCCCTCCTCAGACTTTTCCATCTCTGACTCTGACAGTTTCTTGGCGAGCTGAATGTCCTCCAACGCCTGCAGCAGGCCATGTGGGTTGAGAAATGAAACTTCAGCACTGAATATTAGGGGTGCAACGATACAGTGACTGTATCGATGCATCGATTTTAATTTCAACAATCGAAGTAGGCAACATCTCAGAGGCAAATATTGTACTTTTACTCCACTACAAATATTTGAAAACTTTAGTTACTAGTTACTTTGTAGATATACATGATTATATTATAAAACATACATTAACCACTTTAGCCCTATTTTATACATGGGCTATTTTCAAACATTTCAGTACTTTTACTTTTGATACTTTAAGTATATTTTGATGCCAATACTTTTGAACTTTTACTCAAGTAACATTTTGAACACAGGCCTTTTACTTGTAACAGAGTATTTTTATATTGTGGTATTGCTACTTTTACTTAAGTAAAAGATAAGAGCACTTTTTACACCACTGGTAAACCGCAACATATCGTATCGTTTGACTTTGTATCGTATCATTTTGCAATGCAAATAATTGATTGTATCGATACTAAGTACTTGTGCATTGTATTTAACAATTTTAAGAAGAAAAAGAGGGGGTTAATTACTTTTCCATTCTATACAGTATACTGTCGCTAACACTTGGTTTATCGATAAATGTGTGTATCTCGATAAATGTGTGTATCTGTGTTCATGTCAAAAATCTGTGTTTACTTATTTATATCCATAATAATAAATGTGTCCCTTAAAAAAACTCTGCTATCCACACATTTCACACAGATTTAATTAATTTGCTAAATAGTTACTGTATGGATTTTAAATCATTGAACCGTATGCCATGAATTAACCAATAACGTCCATGTACCGTATCGTCAACCATGTATCGTGATTCGTATGTATCGTAGTTAAACATGTATCGTACACCCCTATTGAATATCAAAAGGGTACATGGCATGCTACCTTTGAAGACAAAGCGCGTGCAAAAACATTACCTGGAGCATCTCATGCCAGCCTTCCACATCCTTCATGGTCATGTTGGTGGCGGTGGTTTTCCGTGTGTGTGGGAGGGTTTTGTAGAAGTATGCCAACCATTGTTTTTTCATTGTTTCTCTCCTTGTCTCTGACATACTTTTGTTGATGGCTTCCTCGAGTTTCTTCAGGCCATGTAAGGCTTTTAACCTCTGATCCAAGCTCGGCAACTCATTCATGTCTGACACACACACACACACACACACACACACACACACTTATTAAAAGCAACTTCTGAATTAAATCACATTGCTGCGATTTGGCTTGTGAGTATCAGATTCTAACACCTGGACGTGGCAAATGTTTAAACAATGGTAACAACGAGGCAACAAAAGGCTTGTTGGCACAAAAAATATCATTTATGTTCTGTTGAGCAGTCTTTAAATAATCATGTTTACAAGATTAATTGACTACAAATATTTATGTTTGTTTTCCGGTCACAAAGGAATGTCCTTCCGTCAAGAATTAAAAACTAAAAAAATATATATTTTTAATTTAGTATTCACAACATATCGTTGCTGTTGGCAAGAAAAGTTGAATTTCAACATGTTGGCGTTTTTTTGTGCGTGGTAAATGAATGCCTATTTCATCAAGTGTGTCGTGCAAAAGGAGCGAAAATAGCTGATCTACAATCTCACCGAGCTCAATAAGCCTGCTGGGTTTTTCTTTTACCTCCCCTGCACATAATTCAATTTATACCCCTTCAGTTCGCCCATCTAATAAAACCAACTAAATCCCAACGCATCAACCAGACAAATGTTAAAGGTTAATAAGTCTTACACAATACGATGGCCTGTGTATGTGTAAACCTTTACCCTCCCTCACTGTGGGTCGATAATCTACAGCTGTAATCTATAGCCGTTGATCCTCAAAGTCAACAAGGGCGGGGTAAGTGTCAAGTGACTACAGTAGATTGCTTCTACTGTACGTATGAGCCTTTTAAATGCAAATAGGCATTCCAGTCCAACAGGTATAATATTGGACTGTTACGTAATGAACATTGCTAGTTGGACAATGGTGGTAGAAGGTGGATTAAGACTAAGAAACACACCCACCTAGACCCAAAGTCGTCATGGCTTCAACGAACATAGCCGGATTGAAGATAAGCTTGATGAGTTTCAGTGTAGGATCATCCTGGGTGGTGTCCACCTCCAGTGTCTACAGTATCAGGGAACAGTTCAGTTACAGTAGCTCGAAAGACAAAGTGAGCCCCCAAAAAAGCTTGGTCTTTGGTTGATTTACGCAACAAGGCGATGTAAATAAAACACTGCAAACGGGACATTTCACTAGTAGTAGTTGGTTCTTAAACCACTTTAACATATTATCTTGTGTCCTTGCTTACTGTAAATTGCTCTGGATTAAGAGCGTCTCCTAAATGCCTAAACTGTAAACTTCAGTGAAAGGAGGTATAGGATTCCTGATACTGTAAACACCCCGCTATGAAGAAGGTTCTTACTGGCGACTGACACCCATGAGAGCGGCTGCAGGTGACAAGTCAGAACTGGACGCCACACACTTATACATTCATACAAAGCTCAAGCGCGTTGCATACAACAATGCAAAATGGTGTTTTGATGAGTTGTGCTCAAGCAAACAATAAATTAATAACGAATGTAAAACAGCCTTACACATTACAACTATAAAAAAGCTGATTATTCTGTAGATAAACTATGAAATCATATTTGTCCCCCTTTACAAGAGATCGGTCCTGTGTTTGTAATCGCATACAATCTGCATGAATGATTTCTAGATGCAAACTGGATATACAACATATTGGTGCCAGACATAAAACAGGGGCCATTAAGCAGAAAACCATACCTCGTCTGTCTTTGAACTAAGCTTCAGTTTCTTCGTGAACTCACTGACATCATAGAGAGCCCACATCTTGCCATTCAGCTCGTCAGACAATTTGCAGGCCTCCCACGTGCGGAACGTGTCGTTCGAGATGACTTTTTCTGAGTACAGAATGTCAAAGAATTGATACAGGACGCCTGGGCAGAGAGAGAAAGAGGTAGAATGCGTGTGAAAAGAGGCTTTTTTTAGAATATTGATTTTATGCTGATAGATAGATAATGTACATTTGTTTGTACTCAAGTACTGTACAAATTTGAGGGGTTTTCACTTTACTGGATTATCTTCAATGTTCAGTACTTGTACTTCTACTCCACTATATCTCAGAGGCAATGTCTATAATTATTACAAAACCTGCATTAACCACTGTATCCCTATATACTTTAGCTATGTTAAAATAGCCGGTGTACACGCTCACAACGTGTGGCTTTGCGAGTTGTTGTGAGCTTGTAGATCAGCTGTTTTCTAAAGATTTTTAAACATGTTGACTTATTAGAGGTTGCACATGAACTCTGCGGCCGCACTGAGGCGCTCCAACACAAACACTCTGACATGAAGCTGCTTGACACAACAAACATCAGCACCACGCTGCTGTTTGTCCAAAATACACAATATCTCCTCTTTTTTTTATTGAATTTAGTATTCACAACATATCGTTGCTGTTGGCAAGAAAAGTTGAATTTCAACATGTTGGCGTTTATAATATTATGATATAAGCATTCACATACACGCTTTAGACAGTATTAGCAACAACCAGCAGCAAACAGAAAGTATATCAAGCCACGTTGACGACATTAGCTACATGCCAACGGTGAAAGTGTGTTAGCCGCATGCTAACGGCTCATGTTAAGCACCCCTAATCATTTAAATACAACGATCGCCGCTATCACAGTAGTGGACATTAACATTAGTAGGAGGCTGCAGTGACCTCTAAGTCTTGACAATATGAATGACAGGGCGATTTATTAGAGAAATGACAGTGATTGTGCCGTCCAGCTGAGCTCGCACAACAACCACGGAGCCCAGCCGTTGTGGCATCTGACTGTAATGGCGACAACGAGCTATGTGAGCCAGTACTTGATGCTGCTGTCTGGAAACTGCCCTCAGCATGACACGACCAATGAGAGTTAGCACTTAGGTTGTTGCTAAGATACGGTGTGTGGCACAAAGCGTGTCTCCCCCATAGCCTGTAGATCTCTCACATGATTGGCGTAGCATGCGTTGCCAGGTCTGCCTTTTGTATAAGCGATTTTGGCTTATTTTGGCGCTTTTGGGGCTCGTTTGCATAGACCACGGCAGCGCTTGTTTCTTGCCCGTTTCACTGATGTGGCAACAAAGGTGCTGAGTTTCTGTCGCAGATGATGATGATTGGCTGTTAAAAGAACCATGCGGAAGTAAATTGTGAGCTGCCGAATGATGCAGTCAATGCTATATATTATTTCCGATGACCTTGGTCTGTGTAGAACAATCCAAGGCAAACATGACATGCAGCGCGGACTATTTACTGTGGAGGGCAGCAATACACCTTGTAGTTTCTATTTGCTGCTATTATACACTGACTGCAACTGTATTATAAATGTTGCTTGTTTTTTTCCCTCCATATTATCATTGTTTCTCACTGTTACTATGCTGCAATGTTTGAGGAGCCAAGCCTTTTTTTATTTGTCTTTACTTTTTATGTTCCTGTAGTCCTGTACACAAGCCATTTAGTAACAAGTAGTAATAAAGTAAACAACTAGTAATAAACAACAACCATAATCCATTGCATGCACACAATCCTCCCCCACGTTTAAAGATCAAAGGACCGTCTGCAAGCATATAACACAGTCAAAACATTTGACAAATAGTTTGACTCTAGTACCTTTAAACTTTTCAGCAATGAGAAAGCGACACAGGCATATAGCTATGGTAGAACATCGAGCCTGGACCGTAGTAGGGATGCACGATATTGAAATTATCTGGTTACCGATTAACTTCATGGTTAAATCGACCGATGACAAGAGTCAAGAGTTGCAGTTCTCAATACATTTAAGAGCAGCTGGTAACTGAGAAAAGTTGCCAGCCAATAGATACAGGACTATTTCTCGATAGTGCTTGCTTGACATTCTGCTGTCTGTCTCTCACCCTCACCTCGTCTCTGGGTCTCTAGCCTACAGTCTCTCTAGTCTAGAGTCTCTTTTTATCACCTGATTCGGATGCTATCAATGCATTGAATGGGACATTATCACCTTTTATTAGACCATCGAATGGACGAAGTAGGCGACCTACTTACCTACCCGCGATTTATCAGACCATTCATTGGGTGTTATCAAGACATACTGACCTACCAACGGAAATGACTTAAATAGTTCGGTTTTGGTCGTTTTGGTTTCGGACCATGACGGAGGCGCGCAGTCTCAGGCGAACTGGAGCCCCGCGAAGGACCACCGAGGGAGCTTAAGCGACCGAGTTGCCATCCTGAGCGGTGCGACGTTCGCCTGAGCCTACTCAGCGCCGTTGGACTTATGTACCGATAGGCACAGAATCGTAAATATTGTTGTGGGGACTGCTCTGCCTCCAAAGTAGGTCAGTAGCTCCTGATTACGCCCAATGAATGGTCTGACAAATCGCGGGTAGGTCCGTGTATCGCCTACTCGTCGCCTACTCACCCATTCAATGGTCTGATAAAACGTGATAATCTCCCATTCAATGCATTGATAGCATTCGAAGCCGGTGCTTTTTATTAGTCTCTCCATGTCTTTCTGTGTCTTTTCTTGACTCTCAGTTCGGAGTCTTCCTTACCCTGGACAGACTTAAGTATCTATAATCTGGGTGATACTAAAGTCTGGTCAAAGGTAATACAATTATATCTACACAATTTCTAAAAAGAGCATGAAGGTAAGCACACTTACTAGCTGAAAACAGGTCGTCGTCTACAACATATAAAACCAACAGCAATGAAGGATGAAGAAAATCAGCAAGTTTGCTCGATAGAGCTTCTTTTTTTTTCTCAAGAAAATATTGGTTTACAGCCCACCGTTAACACATCCACCGCCAAGAACGTAGTCCTACGGTCCGTTAAATCCAATGCCTCCTTCAATGCATGAGAGCCAACTGACCTTCTTGTCACCTGACAGGGGAGAGTTTCCCTGGTTGGACGTAGCGCGTGGAAGGAACACGTTATTCCAACCAGTTCCTTTCCCCTCCATCAGGCACCCCGGCTGGCCAGGGGGAGTATAGTGACCAGGATTACTGCATGTTTTTTGTGAGGGTACCTACCCTAGGAGACACGGGGAGAACATGCAAACTCCACACAGAAAGGCCCTTTCGCCAACCCCACCTAGGGTGTGGGCACTGATGACGCGGAGGAGAGAACACACACCCCAGCTCCTTAGTGTGCTTTTATCCATGCTACTGAGTATTTTTATAAAACGTGTAGGGCAGCGTATATAAACCTGGTGGGCTGCGAGGGAATTACAGGTGGTTTTGCAAGTGTTTTTACAAGAGGTCTCTCTTGTAAAAGAGATTTCTGATCTCCTGATATAACAATATAAAATAAATGTAAAAAAAAAAAATACATATTTTTTCTTTAAAATGAGTTTGTGATACCGATAAATAGCATCTTAACACATCCACCGCCAAGGGCTAATCTCATAATGTACTCACCGGTGCCAAGGTTTTTTTTCAAGTCGCCATAGGCCCCGTTAAAATCCTTTAGAATGCGCGATGGACTGTTTGTAAACAACGTGCACATGTCCCTGTGTCTACGAGTCCAGACCGCGTGTCAAACGGAGCCGCCATGTTTGAGTTCTGACCGGTTATGTTAACATGGGAAATGCGAGGAGAAAAAACTACACAGGTTCTACAATGGTTTTAGTGTGCGACTTAGAATGGAGGCCGACGGGAAACAAAAAACGGGATCGCACTTCCGGTCGACTTCCGGTGGTGTTACACTGAGAATGGTCCCCCTAGAAAATTGGAAAAAAATATATATATATCGAAAAAAAGGAAAAAGCACCCGGACAGTAGGACTACGGTCTCGGCGCTTAACAGTTGGATTTAAAGGACCGTAGGACTACGTTCTTGGCGGTTAATGTGTTAACGTATACTATGTTAGTTCCATTGATCCAAGCCAGAACACAATCGATTGTTTGATTGATTGTTAAAATAAACATGCTCTGAAAATGCACAGCTGCCATGTTAAGTGGTCAGATAGCGCAAACAATTCCAAGATTTTAAAGTGGGCCCTGATCCAGAAAACGATGGGAATCGCTGCTGTAGGGAAACTGTTGCCAGATTATAGATACAAGTCTGCCTGGACTATGTCTCCCCGTTTCTATTCTGGTCTGTCTCTCTCTATTTCCACAGTTCTCTGCGTCTCCCTTTGCATCCTCTAGAAACAATGGGGATAAAAATATACATTCACATAAATAACCACACAGCCATAATGATATAATACAATATATCACTCCGTCTTGTGTGATATTACTTAATTATTTTAGCCTCATGTGGCCAGACAATATCACACGACACACTGCGTGGATATTAGTCTGGTCCATATCAACGATAGATTTTTTTTCCAAAGGGCGGTTACAAAAAGACCCAAACGGACTCTATTGGTTAGAGTCCGTTTGGGACTCTAACCAATAGTCAACTGTCAACTCACGTCGAGCAAGTGGTAACGGGAGGGCTTTGGAATTGCCACTCGGCTGTGGTGGAAGGCAAAGCTGCTTTCATCTCAGCCTACGCATCCATGCTCTCCCTCAACTTCCTTGCTCTGACTGAGACCTGGATCCCACCAGAAAACACTGCTACGCCCGCGGCTCTGTCAGATGTGTACTCTTTCTCTCACACTCCCAGAGCCGTGCGGATAGGTGGTGGTGCTGGTCTACTAATTTCCAGAAAATGGAAATACTCTCCTGTCTCACTGTCACAATTCTCTCCTACCTCCTTCGAATTTCATGTGGTCACTGTCTCTCATCCAGTCAAGCTCACCATTGCAGTTGTTTATCGCCCACCGGGCCCTGCTGGTGGCTTCCTGGAAGAGCTGGACACTCTAGTCTCTCACTTCCCTGTCGATGGCTCTGGATTCATCCTTCTGGGTGACTTCAACCTCCCGACTGAGAAGCAGCGAGACCCACTCCTTTCGTTTCTCGCCGCCTTCGACCTAGTTCTCTCCCCATCTCCCCCTACCCACGAGGCTGGCAACCAACTGGACCTGATCTTCACCAGATGCTGCTCTACAGCTAACCTGTCCGTCACTCCTCTTTCCAGTGAAAAGGTTAGAAAAGGTAAGAAATTATCTGATCACTACTTCATGTCCTACTCTCTCTCTCTCTCCTCTCCCCCCTCACAGCCCCTCCCTACCCATATGATTTCCTCACGTCGCAACCTTCGCACACTATCCTCCACTGATCTCTCCTCCTCTGTTCTCTCTGCTCTCCCTGCCCCTGAATCCTTTGCTCTTCTATCCCCTGACACCGCCACTGATCTTCTTTTCTCTACCCTATCCTCTTCTCTAGACCATCTCTGTCCCCTCACCACCAGGCCTGCACGCCAAACTCCACCTGCTCCCTGGTTGTCGGACTCAGTGCGTACTGAGAGACGGAGCCTGAGAGCGGCTGAGCGCAAATGGAGAAATGGCAACCTCCCGGAGGACCTTCTTACCTTCCAAACTCTCCTTTCTACTTTTTCCTCCTCTCTATCTGCTGCTAAAGCTGCTTTCTTCTGCACTAAAATTCAGGCTTCTGCTTCCAACCCTAAAAAACTATTTGAAACTTTCTCCTCTCTCCTGCAACCACCACCCCCTCCGCCCTCCTCCTCCCTCCTCCCTGACGACTTCGCCAACTTCTTTGACAAGAAGGTGAACGATATCCGATCCTCCTTCACTCCTCCCCCGGCTGATGCCCTGCGCACTACCCACACCTGTCTGCCTTCCACCCCTCCCTCCCTATCTTCATCTACTCCTCCTCCCTCTCCCCCACCCTCTCTATCCCACTTCTCTCCCCTCTCCTCTAAAGAGGTCCTTCTCCTTGTTACCTCTAGTCGCCCCACCTCATGCTCCCTGGACCCGGTCCCATCCCCTCTGCTGCAGTCCTCTGCACCTGAACTCCTTCCCTTCTTAACCCACCTTATTAACACCTCTCTGACGTCTGGCTACTTTCCCTCTGCTTTCAAGACTGCCAGAGTCACCCCCCTCCTGAAGAAACCCACACTTGACCCCTCTGAGATCAAGAACTACAGACCGGTTTCCCTTCTATCCTTCCTATCTAAAACTCTCGAACGTGCTGTCTTTAAACAACTGTCTTCCTACCTCCACCAGAACAACCTCCTGGACTCCAACCAGTCGGGCTTCAAAGTGGGTCACTCGACAGAGACTGCCCTCCTGGCAGTGACGGAGTCGCTCCATGCCGCTAGAGCGAACTCTCTCTCCTCAGTCCTGATACTCCTGGACCTGTCTGCAGCGTTCGACACAGTGAACCACCAGATCCTCCTCTCCACCCTCGAGGGGATGGGTGTCTCAGGCTCTGCACTCTCCCTGTTTGCATCCTACCTGACGGGTCGCTCCTACCAGGTGATGCTGAGAGGGTCTGTGTCAGAACCACACAGGCTCACTACTGGGGTTCCCCAAGGCTCGGTTCTGGGTCCTCTTCTTTTCTCCCTCTACACTACATCTCTTGGTGCTGTCATCCACTCCCATGGCTTTTCCTACCACTGCTTTGCCGATGACACCCAGCTGATCCTCTCATTCCCCCCCTCTGACACACAAGTGGAGGCACGCATTGCTGCTTGTCTGGCTGACATCTCGGAGTGGATGTCGACGAACCACCTGAAGCTCAACCTGGACAAGACCGAGCTGATGTTCATCCCGGGGAAGGGCTGTCCTCACCGAGACATGGCCATCACCATTGAGAATGCTGTGGTGACGTCAACTCGGACTGCGAAGAATCTGGGTGTGACCCTGGACGATCAACTGTCGTTCTCGGCTAACATCGCATCAGTGACACGGTCCTGCAGATTCCTCCTCTACAACATCAGGAGGATTCGCCCCTTCCTCACGGAGAAAACAGCCCAGGTGCTCATCCAGGCTCTTGTCATCTCCCGCCTGGACTACTGCAACTCCCTCCTTGCTGGTGCTCCGGCATCAGCCATCAGACCTCTGGAGCTTGTTCAGAAAGCTGCGGCTCGTCTGGTGTTCAACCGCCCCAAGTTCTCCCACACAACTATCCTTCTCCGTTCTCTGCACTGGCTCCCCGTAGCAGCTCGCATTCAGTTTAAAACCCTGGTGCTAGCCTATAGAGCAGTGAAAGGAACAGCTCCTTCTTACCTCCGGGTTTTGGTCAATGCCCACACCCCTGCCCGACCACTCCGGTCTGCCACCTCGGGGCGACTGACTCCCTCGCCACTCAACGGTCCTTCTGGTCGATCGACACGGTCACGACTTTTTTCTGTTCTGGCCCCACAGTGGTGGAACGAACTTCCCACTGATGTCAGGACAGCAGAGTCACTGCCCATCTTTCGCCGCAGGCTGAAAACCCACCTCTTCAGGAAACACTATCCTTCCTCTTTGCCTGGCCTACTTGTTGTTAACTAGTTGTACGAACTCTTGTTTTATTTTTGTATTGTTTTATTGGATCTTGTTTAGTCGATACACTTATTTGTTTTAGCTCGTGCTCATTTGATTTTGCCATTTTTGTCTCATCTGTTTAAGAAAGTAGGTAGCTGATATATTGCACTTTTACCTTAGCGCTAGGTATACTCTTGGTTGCTTGTTTTTGCAGGAAATGTACTTAAAACTTCTGGTGATTAGTAGTTTTCGTTCCCTACCTATGTTGAATACACTTATTGTAAGTCGCTTTGGATAAAAGCGTCTGCTAAATGACTGTAATGTAATGTAATGTTAGACCTAAACCAATCAGAGCAGTGCTTCCTTGTACGAACGAATCAGAGCAGTGCTTCCTTGTACGTCATTGCTCCAAATAAGGTGATAAGCCCGCCCACTAGGGATGTCCCGATCACGTTTTTTTGCCCCCGATCCGATCCCGATCTTTTGATTTTGAGTATTTGCCGATCCCGATCTTTCCCGATCCGATCTTTTCATTTAAAAATATATATATTATAATTTATGCAAGTAGAATTTATTTTTGTCATTTATTTTGTAGCAATAAAAGACAATATGTCTCAAAACACTGGCTGACAGTTGAATTATTGCCAACAAAATAAATGTTAATTAAAGAAATGAAGACAAATACTGAATCTCTGAACATTGGCTTGCAGTTAATCGCACATAGCCAAAATACAATAATAATATTAGACTTGTCATTCAGGATGGAAAATAAAGTTGTAATTTTGGTGAGAAGTGGAACTTAGAAGTCATTTAAGTTTAGCGTGAGGGAGAGGGTCTACTCTGATTACTACAGCAGGGGTCCCCAAGGTTTTTTAGGTCAAGGACCCCTTAGCTAAGGGAGAGATGAAGCAGGGACCCCCAATACATATTGTATAACATTTGTGTTGCAGATTAAACCTTTTCATAGATTTTATAGATAGCTCCATAGACTTGTTTAACAGCACTGTCATCAGTGTATTTATCAGACATAACTCTCAGTACTTAGTAAAGTTGAGCCTAGGCTCTGTACTTGGTCTGCTCTTTTCCCCTCTACCTCTTCTAAAGTTCCCCTCAGAATATAGGGATATTAGGATATGTGGTTAATGTAAATAAAATAAAAAGGTCCTATCACGCAAAGATTTGGAGACCCCCCTGTAGTAACTCTGAGAACCCCCTAGGGGTCCCCGACCCCCTGTTGAAGACCCCTGCTCTACAGGGAATTACTTGATATCTACACCAGGGGTCTTCAACAGGGGGTCTGGGGGGGTCCTCAGAGTTACTACAGGGGGTCCCCCAAATCTTTGTGTGATATGATTATTTGTTTTTACATTAACCACTTGAACCCTAGCATCGCTTTTCTGAGGAGAACTTTAGCCAAAAATAGCAGATCTACAAGCTCACAACGCCTCGCATCGGCTATTTTTGGCAAAGAGTTATACAGTAGGTGTGTAGAGGGAAAAAAGAGCAGCAAAAGTTTATCTGAAACACAATTATATACAATATAGAGTAGGGGGTCCCTGCTTCATCTCTCTCTCAGCTAGGGGGTCCTTGGCCTGAAAACGTTGAAGACCCCTGATCTACACTACAGAATTAAAAACACACACACACACACACACACACACACACACACAGCTGACATTAATTAGTGATGTTGATTGCTATGTGGTCAAATGCGCATACAGCCTCAACGAGCCATCATTAACCAGCTACACAGCTGACTGGCAATAATATGCGCATTTGTGTTGAAAACGCATCGCATCTGATCACTCTTATCTAATCCAAGGAAGTTGGAGCAACTCTCTAAAATGGTGGATTTTAGTTTGGCTGGTCAATTTGAGATGACAACAGCAACAAAGGTTAGTAGTAGATTTGAGATGTAAGATGATCAGTTATTATTCCAGTGGTCAATCCAATATGTTTTAATACGTTGACGACCAGCGCTACACCTCCTGTTTGCATCTCCCTCTATGAACGCCACGGGGCCACCGTGTGTGTGTGTGTGTGCGCGCGCGCGCGCGTGCGTGTGTGTGTGGAGAGGGGAGGGCTGGAGAGCTCAGCCTGCAGCTACAACACGTTTACAGACAGAGACGAGAGAGACTTCTCATTACGAGGTGTTTTACCGAGGGAGAACACTTCTCCATATGACGCTGTTAATGATGACTTTAAGAACGTTAAATACAATAATAAAAATATTGTATTAATAACATATTTTTAAAAAATATGAATATTTTTTTATTCATTTTGTATTCCCGATCCCCGATCTTTTTTTGCCGATTACGATCTTTTGAAAATGACGTGATCGGCCCCGATCCCCGATCACGTGATCGGATCGGGACATCCCTACCGCCCACATTTGGATTCTGGGCCCTGATTGGTCCCTCACGACTTCGGAGGGAGAGAAATGAAATCTCTATTGATGGGGCCAGACCTAATCTGCCGAGGGCTAAAGTGCGATGCAATTTTGCAAAGGCAGATTCGTCTGGAACCAGGCTATAATTATTTGAAAGTCAATTCTCCTCTGTTGTCCCAGGGAGATTAAAAAAAGAGCTCAGAATTACTTTGCACGACTATTTGACACAAAACCCTGACTGCCGGAAATGCATCTTGCACATTGCAGGGGGGCGGCTGAACATGTCACACTGTGGCAAGGCACTCACCTTCAGGGTATCCCAAGGTGACGAACAGTGCCTGCAGTGCATAAAGTGCTTGCAGCTGTTTGGAATTGTCCATTCCAAGGTATTTGCTTAAAATGTTCAATCCTTTCTTGATCAGCACTTTGTCGATTTCGTTCTCTGCAAGGGGAAAAGAAAAGATGGGGGTGAGGGGGTTTGGGGGAGAATATGCCTGGTGAGCTGCTTTGAGTCTGACAGTGTTTCAAATGATGCAGTCAACACAGTGATTCTGGTATAATAGTATCTCTCTTTCACCGCCTGGGCGGGTGGAGTCTTCACCGTTCACTGCTGCCTCACAGATGGTCATCATCAAAGGCCTCAGGAATAAAGCTGAGCTCATCTGAGTTTGATCTAGATTGTTCTGTGGGAGTGGAAGAGAACATGGAAGAGGACAAAACATATGTCAATTTCACAGGTAGGGGAGGAGCTGTCACCACTCTTAACTACTTAAACTCGATATACTTCATTGTCCGGGGTCTCTCAGGGGTCTATTTCCCCCCCGCTCTATACCAAATCTCTTTGCCGTTTCAGCTATTTTCGTGCAATGTTTGCCTATTATGACATGCCCAGAATGAGGATAATGGGGTTTATGTTAGGGAAGTAAGATAAAATAAAAAATTGGTTTGATTAACGATGAGTGTTCTAATTATGGATTTTTAAAATACCAGTACAAGCAGGGCCGCATTAAGACCCCTCAGGGCCGTGGAACACCACAAAACCAAAGGCCCCCCCAGCGGCGTAATTTCACACATACGCGCCAAACCTGTGCGCGTAATTTTTCGGGTCTAATTCGGGTCTATTTGACCAATATAGATCAACATTTTTTCTTTAAATACACAAAAAATAAATACACAATTCTCACAGGGCCCTGCAGGCTGCGGGCCGTGGAACACAAGTTCCACTAGGTTCCACGGTTAATGCGGCCCTGAGTACAAGAAAACCCCTTCTAAAATAATCCAAAATGTCCATTAGGATTACTTTTGTCCCAAACTACCATTTCAATGTATTGATATTAATTACTTTCCATTATCGTTCATTAAAATAATCCATCATTCAACCGTACCGCTACTAAGTCAAAGATGTCCTGTATCTCTGGTTTACTGACAAACTGTTCCTTCAGCTGCGCAATGAGAGAGGACATTGAGGACTGAAAACAAAAGAGGGGAGGGGGTGGACATCATTATTCAAGTTATTTAATCATAATTACTGTTGACGATCTCACTTGTTACAGTTGTCTCTGAAGGGTTCCCTTTAAGTAGTACCAAGACGATAACATGGAGAGAGAGAGAGACCAAACTAGAGAGAATAAAATTTAATAGACTTTTTTGTGTCAACCTTTTTAGACAAAGTCTTCTACTGTACCTCTGTGTTGTTTACATTTTTGACTAATAAAGTAATCCAGGGTTCCCCAATAGACGGCCCTGTGCGGCCCGCGACGACTCCTGGCATAATTTTTTTTTTTTGAAAAAATAAAAAATAATAATCAAAATTCACACACACTTACAAATTGTGCGTAAAAAATATAACAGACCCCCCTAAAAAGCACTACACAAGAACCCCAGGCCTAAAATAACTGTCAAATTAGCTAGATTAGTGGGGAAAAAACATCGAAATAAAGTTGACAAAAACAGAAATCAAAATCCACCCAAAACCGCAACATTTTCGCCCAAAACCCGCCCAAAACCACAAAAAAAAATGTGCACGCGCGCTGAATTCGGGCGCCCGCGCGCAGCTTGGCACCCGAGACAGAATTTGGCCCTTTGGGAAAACTATTTGGGGAACCCTGAAGTAATCAATCAAAACGTCTTACATCACAATTATAAGATGTTAAATGTTAGGCAATTCTCCCAACCCCACGATCATAGAATGATAATATGATAGTAGCTACAAATGTGACCAAATGTAACAGATGTAAAGTCAGATTCCATATTCATTTCCAAGTCTGGGGGAGATCTCTGGCTACGGATTTGAGTTACGTGAAACGCTTGGCAGCACATTTCAATGACGAGGAATGGGTTGCAAACCTAGACTGGTGGTTTATAGTAATACATTTATTCATCAATTTATTTCATCAAGTGGTTAAGAATCAATGTGACTTATTAGATTTGGTTTTGTACTGAGCTGGCTGTTGTCAACCTACCTGTGCTGTTGGAGAGACTTCTCTCCAACTAGGATAGAAACTGTTTCTATCCTTCCCCCCCTCTGCCACCCAGGTGGAAGAGCGCATCACTGCATGTCTGGCTGACATCTCACAGTGGATGTCTTCTCACCACCTCAAGCTGAACCCAGACAAGACTGAGCTTCTCTTCTTCCCAGCTAAGTCCTGCCCCACGCAGGATCTAACTATTTCCATAGACAACGCCCTGGTGACTTCGGTTCCAACAGCCAAGAACCTTGGTGTTGTGCTGGACAGTCAGCTCTCATTCAAGAGCCACATCACAGCGGTCACTCAATCTTGTAGGTTCACACTCTATAACATTCGAAGGATTAGACCCTTCCTCACCCAGGAGTCAGCCCAGCTCCTTATCCAGGCATCAGTCATATCAAAACTTGACTATTGCAACTCTCTCCTTACCGGCCTCACGGCATGTGCACTTAAGCCTCTCCAAATGATCCAGAATGCAGCAGCACGCTTGGTCTTCAACCAGCCAAAATATTCACATGTCACCCCCCTTCTCCACTCCCTCCATTGGCTCCCAGTTACTGCCCACACAGAGTAAACACTGACGTTGGCCTACAAAGCAACCAAAGGTATGGCACCCCTGTATCTTCAAAGCCTGATCCAACCCTACAACCCCTCCCGCTCACTCAGATCAGCTAACACAGGGAAGCTGTCAGAACCTTCGTTAAAACATCTGGGACAACGCTCCACACGTCCCAGACTCTTCTACTTTCTGGCTCCCAAACTATGGAATGAACTCCCCATTGCAATTAGAACTGCAGACTCACTCCCCAATCGTCTGCCGTAATCTGTAGACTCACCTCTTCAGACTCAGCCCATAGCACTTACCCTAGCCTTGTCGACCTTGCAGGATTATGCAAAGGCTAAAATGTAACTTAGATAGCATGTTATATAGACAGATGCCAGGTCATTGTTAACCTGGCATCCTATAGTGTGTATAGTTTCAATGTAGGCCGATGATAGGTTCTTGGTTTACGTATGTATTAGTTATTAATTGATTATTCGTTTACTAATGTATTACTTTATTATTAGATTACTATTGTTATGCATATGATGTATTATGATGTATTATCTTGTGTCCTTGCTTACTATAAATTGCTCTGGATTAAGAGCGTCCGCTAAATGCCTAAACTGTAAATTGTAAACTTCAGTGAAAGGAGGTATATACCACTGCATCATCGGGGTTCCACAGCAGCTTCACATCTTTTTCCTTGTTCTCATGGCAACTCCACGATGACTCTGCAATGAAGGGGTTACACGTCAGACGTCACATGCAAGGCATAAACAAATTGAGCTGTTCAAACACCTTTCTTACAATATTTATAAAACATTATTGATTGTTCATGAGGATGTCATAAACATGACAGTGCTGTTTTTTCCACATCATAGGCCCTGCCTTTAAATGTCATTGTATTCTTACACCACTGTCACCAACATCAGTAAGAACTACTTACTTAGAGCCCATTTCTCAAAGTCAGCCATGCTCATTGGGGGTTTTAAGCTTTTTTTTGTGTTTGTCTTGAGGTGTTGCAGTTGTAGTACCCGCACTTGGTATGTGTCAGTCATGTTTCCACACAGTCGGAAGGCCAGGTTGGGCAGCGTCGCACTCATGTCATCCCGTATGCTCCCAATGGGAATTTCGACAAAAGCACTAAAATCATACTCTGCAATGAAGGGGTTACACATCACATGTGAGGCATAAGCAAATATTTACGGTGCATGTTACAGTGAATGTAATTAAATCAATGGCTCTTTCTGTGATATTAACTACTCTTAGCAACTCTTTTACTGCCATAGAAATGATAACGTGTCCGTTGGTACTTGGTCCACAGTGCCATGGACACGTTCTTTTTTCATTTTTTTTTTCACACAGAACCAGGAGATCACGTGATCCCAATTCGTGAGCTCCATTCACTTCCTGGTTAAAGTATTTGGGAAATATTCTGTATCTCAGCTCCTGTTTTACTATGTATCTTTGGCGAAAGATGCTATTGTCAACGGCATATAACAAGCAAATGGGAGGTGGCGATGACATTTATTTATTTTGTTCACTGAAGCAGAGTGAAACCCTTTGTGATTAGCAACCATCAGGGGATCGATCATACTGGAGATAAATATTCTGTGTAGGGGTGTGCCGATATATCGTCCCACGATATATCGCGATACGTTTTCGTGACGATATGTATCGTTTTGGGGGAAAAAAAATATCGTTTAGATTTTTTTTTTTTTTTTTTTACAATCATTATAATCAGGCATGCAAACAGCCCCGAGGTGAAAAGGGTGACAACATGTTGTTTTTTTTCAGGTCAGGTGTCAGACTATTGCCCTATTTGGATTGAAAACGGCTATTGTAGCTGAAAAGCTACAAGTTTGCATGTCTGAATAATGCAAAAACAGAATTATTTGTTTGCATTTACTTTTTTCCTCCCCCATATACTTTCAATTTTCATAATAAAAAAAGTGCGTATCGTATCGATATCGTATCGAAGTTGTGAGGCAAATATCGTATCGTTTGGTGAAATTAGTGTATCGGCACACCCCTAATTCTGTGACTACTTGAAATGTACGAAAATCTAAAAGAAATCGCTGGCACTGGGCAAACACAGCCAGAAATAAGTCTGGCAGTGAAAGAGTTAATGGATCCAAAAAGCCTTGGAACACTTTATGCTTGAGAAACCAAATCATAAAGGTTTGCTGTCACCAACATCAGTGTCTTTTTTTTATGTTCAGCACTAGGCAAATAAAGCAAAGAACTATACTTACGAGCAAAGAAATCGCTTCCATCACAGCCTTCAGGGAGGGACTCCAAGTCATGAAACAGTACTATGCCACAGGTAATCCCCTCCTTCAGTGACAGGAGTCTGCCACCATACACTGCAATGAAGGGGTTACGAGTCACATGCAAATATTTAAAATAGACGATCGACAAGCTCGCGTGTTGCTTCGTGACGCGTTGTGAGCTTGAAGATCTGCTATTTTCAAACATTTTTGTACTTTTACTTTGTGTACTTTAAGTACATTTTGATACCAATACTTTTGTACTTTTACTCAAGTACATTTTTAATTTCCGGACTTTTACTTGTAACAAGAGTACTTCTACATTGCAGTATTGATACTTTTACTTAAGTAAAACATTTGAGTACTTTTTCAAACACTGGTATTCTTACACCACTGTCACCACCTTTTTTCATGTTAAGCACTAAGCAAATAATGAAACAAAACTATACTTACATTCAGCGAATTTCTCTAGCTGTTTGAATTCAACCATGTTCACGCCTTGTGCACACCAGTCTGAGTCATGTTCATCTGTCAGTAATAAGATTGAAGTAGTTAAAGAATATACCAACACAACCACCCAGGTACAAATATACAGCCGGCATAGTGCAATTTTTTAAAAACAATTTCATAATCTGCTTGACCAGGTGTCACTCCTGGCAAACTGAAGGGACAAACAAGGCAATCTTGCCTTGGAATTGTTGGCCAGAGATGTTTTTGTCTGTTCTGTTGTGCACCTGAAGGCTGAGGTCTCAACTCATTCACTGCCTGGAATTAATTAATTCACCCGTCTCCGGTCTCCTTGCCAGCCAAAACGGCGATTTTACTGTACCTTTGAAAAATCATGGAATATTCTCTGTGACCTACTTCCTCACAAAGATCGGCTCATTACATGCACGGGGGTGAGGGAGAAGCGGGGGAAAAGAAATTGTCTGGCCGCGATCCTCCATTCCAGAGCTATGGACGTTTGAATGTGGCTTGTTTTTTTGAAAATCAAGCAGAAAACAGAAATCCTAGAATATTTCACTTTTGTGAATCCTTTAACATGAAAGGTGCCTGGATTTTTTGTTGTGATCACGTGATTACTGGGTGTACTCTTCTTCGGTGGTGCTTGGATCATTCACAGCCCCCCCCCCCCCCCCCCCCAGCAAAAAAAAAAAAGGTTGTCAAAAGTTCTTGGCAGTGTGGGCGTTTACCACGTGCCAGTTTTAATCACAGTAAGTGGATCTCACCGGCAGCAACGACCCATGATGACTTGATGTCTTCTCTGTACATCAACACATCAGTACGAATGTAGAATATGTTCTGCAGAGACAAACACGAGAGTTGATTAGGATTCTTAAAATTGTAAAACATTTATCATGGTCTGTTTTATACTTATCTTGTAGTATTTTATTCCTGATTCAATTACAAAACACGTTACTGTTTTTGCTACATTCCATTTGACAAAAGACATTTAAAACAGTTGATTAACTGCAAACACTCAATAATCAAACTTTTGTGTTATAAATATTAATATAAACCAGGGGTCCTCAACCTTAGAGGTCAATTCACTGGTGGTCCACGTGGACATATATTGATATAGAATATTAATGGCCATTGTGTAGTTGTAGAACAGCTGTAGAACAGCTACACAGTGCATTATCACACTGTTTCTCTCACTGTTTTGGTACCTGCCCTACTTCATGCCCTGTGTCATTTTAAGATTCCTTTGGCTATTCAAAAATAGCAGATATACAAGCTCATAGTGCAGCACCGAGTGCCACGCTACGAGCTTGTAGATCAGCTATTTTTTGAAAAATTGTGGAATATTTGTGCAAATCTTTGATTAGATATAAATATTTTAAAGCGAAAAAAATGTTCGCCGATCTGTGCTTCTGGGGGGTCCCTGGAACAACATATTTTGAGATGAGGGGTCCGCGGCCAAATTCATATCATTTTGGGGGTCCTTGACATTGGAGCACCAGTGATATAGCCAGGGGTACACATAACTGGTGCGCAGATGCGCATGCGCACCCAAAATAAATAATGCGCACCACATCAGACGACGCGAGGCGCTTTTGCGTACCAACAACTGGGACAGGAATTTCCAAGCTTTTATTTTTTAGCAAAAATAAAAAATAAAAGCCTGGAGATCGAGGCTAGGAATTTACTTCCTGAAGCCACACTCACACAATCACGCTAAAGCATGCGTCGGCCCCATGTACAGCCATAGGCGCAGGGGGACGCATGCTGTGATTGTGTGAGCCTTGCATCCTGACACACAGAAACGCTGCGGCTCCAGCTCGCTGCACGCAGTGGCTGTTAGAGGCACTCGTCACCGATGATGAACGCACCGTAATGGTGGAAAATATGCCGTGAACGTCCCAATTTGGCAGATAAAAGCAGCGCAGCACAGGGCACCAACCTTGGGGGGTTCACCAAACGCCGTGAGTGAAAAAAAAAACGGCGAAAATCATTGATAAAACTGTCCCGGTGGCCACCGTGCTAAGGATAAGGATAATTCCTTTTAACAGGTCGTTCATGAAAGTCCTTGCGGTCTTGTTTCCAATGAGAACCTGTGAGCAATTAGGGGTTAAGAGTCTTGCTCAGGGACAAATTTCATTTAATCGACACATATGCTGACCTGGCCTGGAATCGAACCTGGGGCAACCTGGGGCAACCAGGGCCTCTGCCTAACCATTCAGCTATGGCCGCCATTCAGCTGAACCCCCCCCCCCCCCCCGTTGACAAAACGGGACGGGACCATTTATTTGGTGCGCACCAAGTCACATCTCCAGGTGCTCTTCTGAGTACTAGACCTAAAAAGTTATGTGCACCCCTGGATATAGCAACATACTGTTACCCCCACCGGGGACCCCCATCTTGAAATGTTTTGTTCCAGGGAGTTGGGGGTCCGCGACCAAATACAAATCATTTTGGGGGTCCTTGACATTGAATGGGTTCAAATGCCAGAGTCCACATTATTACTACTTTAGTACTAATATGCAAAGAGCTACAAGAACATTTTTCAACCCAGGTCAAGATACACTAATCAGAACGTATTTGCTCAAAATTGGGAACCTTTCTTTGACTTAAATGTGGTGAAGATTTTAAACATACAAGAAACAATAAATCCAAAATGCTACCAGACGAGGCTTACAATTATATCACCAACTCTGCCCATATTATGGGCAGAATGTCTAAAATGTGAGAATTGGTTCAAACCACAACAACCACCCACCTCAGTATTAGGTGTCAGCTCAAACGTCTGGTAGAACTTTCGGGGCTGAGCCGATGCCGACTGGATCCCCGTTACCTTTACCATGATCTGATCTGATCCATTGCCTGATGGCTTGAATGTTAGATTTTCAATAGAGATCTCTCGCTCTCTGTAATTTTGGCCCATTACCTTGGCCTGGATCGGCTGGAACGAAAGGAGGACAAAAAAATCGAATCATGTGAACGGCGTGGGAACTTAATGTGGTGAGCCTGTGATGTGAGTCATCTATGACAAATTTGGTTATGGTTTCAGCCCAATCCAAGCCCCATTCAGTTATATTATATCATAAAATGTAAGTTAAATATAAGTATAAATGTGAAAACACCCACAGGCAGACACACACACAGAATGACCCTCTTATATATATGGCTAACCTCCCGCAGAGCCACACGATAAAAAACTCAAAAGAACAGTGGAGAATATTACACAAATTCCCAAGGCTGGGGACACAACAGTGGGTCACACACTCTGACAGTGTCAAAACCTAAAGACAAGCCACATCGTGAAACTGTTATCTAATGTATTGGGTGATGATTTACAAGGGATGGTAAAATGTAGGTCTAATGGCAACGCCAATGTGCTGTTATGGCGATGTCAGGGATTAAAGCCAGAAAAAATCCCAAGACTGAAAAGTATTTTTCATGGGGGTGCCTGAAAATGTCAGAGCAGGGGGGGGGGGGGGGGGGGGGGGCGGACATAAACTACTTGAACCCTAGCATCCCTACATTTAATGTACCAAAAATGGTAGATCTAGAGGCTCACAATGACATTGTAGATCTGCTACTTTTGGCATAGATATTTTGGTGTAGAGCGGAAAAAGAGCAGACTAAGTACAGAGCCGAAGGTCACGTTTACTAAGCATTGTGTGCAAATGTCTGAAAATACACATTGAATTCAACATATTAATCGTAGGGTAAGTAATAGTTTTGGGTATTTTGGGGGTTTGGGTTAAAACAAAAAGCTTTTTGTTAAAAGTTTAAAGCTCTATATTCTGATAGGAATCATTGCTATAGAGTGTTTGTTCAGGAACAGGAGTCTCCCTGTCTCTCCAGCTCTTTAATAAACAAAAATACATTTTCAGGTAGGTGACAAAATCTCAGCCAACCAGGAGAAAGTACCCATTTATCAGCTTCATTTTTATAGTGTTCTAGTTGTCTCCGCCAGGCCGAAAGGCATGGCGAGAGAGTATGTTTTACCCTCCGTCCGTCCGTGTGCCCATCTGTCTGCGAGCGGCTAATCTCTGGCACCGTTGGCCCGGTCGCTGCGAAACTGTGCACACACTCTCCCTGGGTGCCAATTCAGAACCTCCGACATGGGCCGGTTATAGCGCCACCAGGAGGCCGATTTGTGCAAAACCCATTTTTGGATATTACTCTTATAGATTGTATCCAAACATCACGCAAATCGGTACACATTATCTCTATAGTCATGTGATCAAGACGGATCTATCTGATATGTCATATTCCATCCTGATTGGCTAAGGTTGGCTTCCAAAGTTTGCAGGATTAGTCCATTTTGAACAAAATGTCTCAAATCATGAATGCAGCGTGCGCTTTCTGTGAAAATGTGCACGCACATTCCCAATAGGCCGAGGAAGAAATGCCACCCTTTTCACCTTACCCTGTTATAGCGCCACCAGCAGGTTTATTTTAGCAAAACACATTTTTGCAACAAAATGCCTCAAATCATGAATGCACGCACATTCCCAGTAGGCAAGAGGAAGAAATGCCACCCTTTTCACATTGGTCTATTATAGCGCCACCAGGAGGCCACAGTAACCTACCTGACCTGGCGGAGACCTGTGCTCCGAGGAGCACTTTTTCCTAGTTTCAATTGTGTGTCTGCTCATTTCTTAGTGTCATCACTTCCAATTTCACTTGTTTAATCTGTATCCTGTCCGAGTTCTTTATTCTGATTGGATAAAATTGGTATCCTGACCTGAAAATGCTGTTTCTGTTAAATAAAGAGCTGGACAGACATGGAGGCTCCTGTTACTGAACAAACACTATTTCAATGAGTATTATCAGAATATAGAGCTATTTAACACTTATTTTAACCAAAGAAAATCACTTACCCTATCCTTAATAGACCTGAACAGCTTTCTCGTTTCAACTTTTTAATTCAGCCAAGCTCGTCTCCATTCATGTTTAACTGTGCTCTCAATGACAGTCACGTCCGAACTTTCTTTTATCACCAACGCCACCGCGATGATATCGTTCGACTGGACCGTGAGTAATTTAATGCATCTTCTCTTGAGAAACAATCCAATATAGAGGCCGCTGGGTAAACCTCCGACTATTGCTTTTGAAAACCTATCATAATCAGGGGTGCACATAACTGGTGCGCAGGTGCGCATGCGCACCCAAAATAAAAAATGCGCACCACATCAGGCAACGCGAGGCGCTTTTGCGCACCAACAGCTGGGACAGGAATTTCCAAGCTTTTATTTTTTAGCAAAAATAAAAAATAAAAGCCTGGAGATCGAGGCTAGGAATTTACTTCCTGAAGCCACACTCACACAATCACTCTAAAGCACCCGTCGGCCCCATGTACAGCCATTAGGCGGAGGGGTAGAGATATGACTCGCGTCGCCTCGCATCGCCCCGCATTGCCTGCTGCGTGCACGCAGCCAGCAGCGGCTGTTAGAGGCACTCGTCACCGATGATGAACGCACCGTAATGGTGCAAAATATGCCGTGAACGTCCCAATCTGGCGGATAAAATCAGCGCAGCAGCACAGGGCACCAACCTTGTGGGCTTTATCTAACAGCGTGAGAAAAAAAACGGCGAAAATCGGCGGAGTTTAGAAGCAGATCGTCCTTTTTTTCGTGCTTTGTAGTTTGGAGATCATTTTGACTAGCAAGTAGGCCTATATGCTGAGTTTTGACGACTTTGATCATGTCATTCACATCGCGGCCATCGATGTACATACCCCCCCCCCCCCCCTTTGTTTTGTTTTTTTGCATATCTGCACTGATCTCATAAATAGTCCCTAAGGAATCCTCACGACGGAAATCCGTCGCCACGACGGAGAACTTTAATCCATGCGATGTGATGCAGCATTCTCTTTATGTATAAACCCAGTGTCGGGTTTGTGGGCAGAATGTAAGCATTGTCCAACTGTATGGAGATTAGCTCAACTACTGTGTGTGCGTTTGTGTGTGAATTGAGACTCACCATTCGACCGTGGATAACCGGCTCAACGGTCTCATCCAGGCCAGCATGTAACCAGGAGGCGTCGGCATGATAAAACCTAGAAAAAACAAAGGTTCATAAGAGTCCAGTGGTCAGTACTTGAACAAAAGTAACAAAATTGATATAATATACACTACAGTATATCCACAATAGGCTCTGTGCATAACTGTAGTCCCACCTTTTCAGAAGGTGGTAGCAAACCCGTTTCCTGTTCAAAGTTTTTTCCCATAGCTTCGCTCCGCAGTAGATTTGAAATAGATACACATGCGAAGGTGTTGTGTGTTTTTACAGTTCAAACGAAGCCATTTTTTTTTTACATGAATTAATTATATACGCGCGTGCCGTGCGTGTGGGAGGAACTATGAGGAATAGTTATAGTATACCCTCCAAAAAGATCTAGAACACACCACTGTGTACAAGTGATGGCGCAATATAAATAGGCTACACTTTGAGAAGCAGGTAGACAACTTAACCCATTAAGACCGGGAACACATCTGTGTCATTTTAAGATTTCTTTAGCAGATATCCAAGCTCATATGAGCTATGAGCTTGTAGATCTGCTATTTTGGGAAAATCGTGAAAATGTGTGCAAATCTTTGAATATATATTTTTTTAAGCGATATATCTTTAACTCAATTATTTGCTTCTGGGGATTCTACAAATGTCTTCTAATCCTAACAGTTTTTTTTTAAATCGTATGTTGCTATAATATCAGTGGTTCTCAAACTTTTTCATGTGAAGGACCCCCAAAATTACATATATTTGCCGTGGAGCCCCATCTCAAAATATGTTGTTCCAGGGACCCCCAGAAGCAAAGATTTGTGTTCAAATTGTTCGCTTAAAAAATAAAAGATTTGCACACATTTCCACGATTTAAAAAAAAATGCAGATCTGCAAGCTCATAGGCACTTGGTGCAGGGCTATGAGCTTGTATATCTACTATTTTTGAAAAGCCAAATACATCTAAAATGACAGAGAGATGACAGAGAGATGCGTTCCCGGATTGAATAGGTTAAACCTATTCTATACCTCTATACCAAATCTCTTCGCCGAAAATAGCCGATCTACAAGATCACAATGCATCAATGTTCCACCCAGAATAGGGATGCTGGGGTTCAAGTGGTTGGAGACATAATAAATTGTGATGCTTCATGTTACATGATCTTACCTGTACAGGTATTCAGGCAGGACTGATAGTGTCAAATAATACTGTTTGATGAAGTCCTTCACGACCACCTCACGGGCATCCTTCACGACCTCGGCCTTGGCTACATCCTCCATCTGTGAATATGTGAAGAAAGAAAAAACACAATATTAGTATTTCAAAGTGTCTATACTTTTACTTCTACTCCACTACATCTCAGAGGCAAATATTGTACTTTTACTCCACTACAATGTTTTGAAAACTTTAGTTACTAGTTACTTTGCAGACATAAATTATTATATTATAAAACATACATTAACCACTTTATCCCTATTTTATGCCTAGGCTATTTGAAAATAGCCGATCTACAAGCTCACAACGCGTTGCGATGCCTTGTGAGCTTGTAGATCTGCTAAAATGTAGGGGGTACATACATTTTTTGGTCGGTGTCCAAAACTCACTTCTGCAAAAAGCAGAAATGGCTGATCTACAAATGATGGTGAATGAATGCTAATCTACAAGTTTGAACGCGTCACGCGTTCTAAGCTTGTAGATCTGCTATTTATTTAAAATGTGTGAAAATCCTTCAACATGGAAACGATTATGACGATAATGCAAAAGTAATTGTGACATCATAATTACGTAACAAATACTCTGTTACAAGCAAAAGTCCGGAATTAAAAATGTACTTGAGTAAAAGTACAAAAGTAAAAGTACTCATTATGCAGAATGTCCCATTTCAAGTTTTCAAAACGTATAAAAACCTTTTGAAAATAGCAGATCTACAAGCTCAATGCGTTCCGATACGAGGCATTGTGAGCTTGTAGATCTGCTATTTTCAAATAGCTGAGAGAGAGATGAAGCAGGGACCACCCGACTAATACTTAGTAAACTTGACATTTGGCTCACATGTGCTTGAAGTTTTGATGTAGAGGCAAACAAAAAAACACCTTCACCAAAAATGGCAGATCTACCAGCTGTGTCAGCTTAGCTTGTAAATCGGCTATTTTGGCCTATTTTAGATCGCCTATTTTGATCGGTAGATCAGCTATTTCGGCCGATCTACAAGCTGATCTACAAGCTCAGCTTGTAGATCGGCTATTTTCTGTGAATTGTCCCACCAGAATAGGGATGTACGGGGATCAAGTGAAAAAAAAAAAAGATAAAATGTTCTCACATAGTTTTGGCAGACCCCCTGTAGTAACTCTGAGGACCCCATAGGGGTCACAGACCCCCTGTTGAAGACCCCTGGCCAACCATTTTCATTGGTCTGAGGTGTAGCATTCGCCAGCGAGTATCCGCAAAATTTAAATGCGGTTTGAAGTAATAATGGTGCAGACTCAATCCTGAGTACAACAGTAACTATGCCAACAATAACTGCGACCAGCGCACCTGATCCAGCAGGACTTTCAATCCTCTTATGAAGCAATTATTCGTATCTTATTCAGTCCGTATTATGGCTGGGCAATATAGCAATATAACATTGATATCATGATATGAGACTATGTGACTGAGCCACCTCCCTGACAATAGTGCCGGGACAATTTGTTTATTTTTAGACAATTCTTGTATGAGACGATTCTAAGATGACCCAATGTTATAAAACCTCTGTGACCCAGGGGATGAGCGAGTGACGTCAGGACTTCGGTACTCTATAGTGCCAGTCAGTTGTTTACTTCTGTTGGTGTGCCCACTTGTGAGGCACTGTTGAGGCAACTGATGTACAATTTTATGCAGCGCCTGGAAGGGTCTAACAACAGCATCATAGTGGCGCTAACAAACCCAGTGAAGAGCTGCTACTGACCGGGTCACATCCAGGCTGTGCAAGCACTGGCTCACCAGCCTGCTGCTGATAAGGTAGGATCGCACTATAGTACTTTTATTGCACTACTGTACTTTTAAAATGTGTTTTTATCTTTTACCCATGTTGTACAGATATGTCTCTCATGCTATCGTATGTTACCTTTATGTGCTATGGATTATATTTATTATTAATCATAGCAGAGTATTTTGCATACTTTAAAACAAGTCTGGAGATGGACTTTAACAGTTGTTTGTGTACTGTCTTGGAGACCGTGCTTTTCATCAGATTTTTAAAGAAGCTCAGTATCTAGGCTCCCTAAGGTGGCGTTGTCTGCATTTGTATTTAATGTTTATTTCCCCCCCAAAATCAGCTGGATAAATTATTCAAACACTCCCTGACAGTAATGGTTTTGAATGATGATCACAAAACATTTGCAGCCTTTTCACCTTATTCTGGTCGTTGTCCTCTGGTACTTTGGTGGAGGTGTTGTGTGTTGAGGTCAGATCTTCATTTTCCTGGTTAGGGCTGTCCTCTCCAGACACTGAGGTTTTCACATCTGATGGATGAATTCATGTAACAAATGATAAAATATAAACACACTGCTGGTGTGTGTGTGTGTGTGTGTGTGTGTGTGTGTGTGTGTGTGTGTGTGTGTGTGTGTGTGTGTGTGTGTGTGTGTGTGTGTGTGTGTGTGTGTGTGTGTGTGTGTGTGTGTGTGTGTGTGTGTGTGTGTGTGTGTGTGTGTGTGAAGCATAATGCTCAACAAAGCATAAACATCTAGCTAGCCCTATAAAACACAAGCACATCTAAATATAAAATTCAGCTGAGTATCAGGTAAAATAAATATGAGGAGAAAAAGCTAAATTAAGAATTAATTTAGTCCGTAATGTTAGTGTGTAGCTTTGTTGTTTAAGATGCAGCACTGGAAAATCATCTATTTTTGAAACAGCTCGTTGTGCCTGTTGGTCTGAAGGAAAGAGAGAAATGTCTATGGGCGATCTAGTCTAAAGTCTATAGGTGGATGTTGGTCACTGTTATTAATTATAAATGAAGTTATTGAATATTGACACGCCCCCCACGTATTAGGACAATATCAGTCATCAGAATATCAGTAGACATTTAAATACCAAGAGTATTTCAAAGTGAGATAGCTACCCCTTTAAGCATTATTTTCCATAGAAACATGCCCAGATTGACTTCATAATTTTCCTTAAGAAACACTGCTCACCAGATTCACCTCTGGCCAGAAGATGGTGCTATTGTCATAAGAAACAAGACATATGCCACGTTATGTTTTATTATTGATGCTCAACTTGTTTTGCTTTAAGGGATAGTCTTTGCATTCGTTCTTTGGTTTAGAGTTTCTGTTAGTGTAAAGCTGTTATTTTGAAGTGTCAGAAAGCAGAAGGATGTATGATACAACAGAGATAGTGTAACTTAGCTCGTTGGTTCTCAAAGTGGGGTCCGGGGACGCCCAGGGGTACTTGAGGGGGTTCCAAGGGGTACCCAGCTAAATGATGGACAGGAACCAAATGGACCCTTACAGGTCTGTAACTCTGAGAGTGTACAAATGGACCCGTTAGGGTCCATTTGGTTCCATTTGTACACTCTCAGAGTTAGATTAACATTGATTTTACAATATAAATTGGGGTCCCAGAGATAGAAATGCCATTAAATGGGGGTCCGTAGCCCTAATGCATGTCAAACTGGGGGTCCTTGAAATTAAAATGGTTCAGACTCACTGCTATAGAGCCGTACAAATCTTCTCTTATGGGGGTCCCTGGCATATCTAGTCAAATGGGGGTCCGCGTGCTAATAAGTGTCAATTTGGGGGTCCTTGACATGAAAAAGTTTGAGAACCACTGACTTAGCTCATAGGCCTGCCTAAAACATTGATTTGGGTCTCACTTTTCTAGGCTATTATTGTTTGTCATTATATCAGCCAGGTAGTCCTAAGGGAATATTTCACATTCAAACATGTTTGGGGTAATTTTAATTTCTACTTGGGCTTTTGTATTGTGAGCAACCCAGGAAGTTTTTAAGTTGCTTGATTCAGTATTTATATATTTGATATTAATTTTAACAGACACACCCCCTTCCCTTACAAACCCATTGTAACTCTATTTTAACCATGATGGGTTTATTGAAAACACCTGTCCTTGGTTCTGGTGACTGATATTGTCCATCTGAATGCTGAGGAGACTATGTTTTCACAATTACGTTTTTCATGTATTTTTTTTTTGATTATTGGGGGGGAAATGGGAAAATATATAATAATGAAGGAAAAAAAACTAAAAGTAACGACGCTATTATGACGACATATTCATTTGGCTACTTTTGGTTGCCTTACCTTTTGACTGTTGAGTCTTCTTTGCCAGTAAAGTAGATCCACATTCAGAGCAGAATTTATGTGTGTGCCCACAATCAGGGCAAGACATCTTGATGAACCTGTTTGAAATGACATCACAACCTTTAAACCATACTGTACAGTGATTATCTTCAGGTGTAGCTAATCAGCTGTCCTGTGAATCTGTAACCAGCACTTAAAATTATTTCAGTAGGCTAACATAGGAGTAGCCGTGGTGTAAAAGGTACTCAAATGTATTACTTAAAAGGGATTGTAGGGACCATTAAGCCTAAATGTAAAAAATATATATATATATTGCATTTTTTCCCCTCTATCAGCCACTATATAATGATGCTGGGGTGTTTTCCTCCATTGAAACACAGTCCTCCTTCTGAAATCCGTATTTTCCCTAATGTTTATGTGTTCTATTTTTATTACCGGGACGTAAATTAACGCACGCATGTGCGCGTCCGTGCGCGTCCGTGTCCGTATGAACGTTTTACTTTCGGTTTTAAAACGCTCTCAAACTTCGTTTTGAGGCACAGAATTTACTTTTAAGATAGCGTGTGGGTAGAATGTAGTTGTTTAACTTCATTTATGTGGTCAATTTATCATGAAAGAGCCTATTTAAAAATAAAAATTCAGAGAACCGCAGGGGTGGGCATTTCCTCGAATTGTATCCGCATAGAGACACTTATTTTGGGCAAGGCCATTTTGGAACTCCCTTAACTCTATGGAGGTCCCGCCTGCGTCACCCCCTGGTGGTCGGGGAAAAGAACTGCTGGAGTGGCTGTGTTTGTTTAGTTCCTAACTCCCTACAACACCTTTAAGTAAAAGTATCAATACTGCAATGTAGAGCTACTCTGTTACAAGCAAAAGTCCGGATTTAAACATACTTGTGCAGTCTACACAGTATGTATATTATTAAAGCTTATACTATGATAGTGGCATATAATGGAGAAAATAGACAAAATATTCGTCAATCAAAATTATTTGTATGACAATTAATCATGTCCAGAAATTCATAATCATGACAGCCCTAGTTATATGCCAGGGGTTATCACCATGCTGTCTTGTGGTGGACATTTTGGTCAAAATTCCATTTTTGCCACAGACAAACAAAATGAGTGGATAATAATATTACCAGAAACACATACAGAGCTAGCCCTGAATGACCATAGGTCTGTAACTCTTAGAGTGTACACATGGTCCATTTGTTGTTTTATTTGCAAGGACCACCATCTCAGAGTATGGTGGTCCTTTCAAATAAAACATTTGAGAACCGCTAGTGGACTCATAATGTGCATATAGTCATAGTAAATCAGAGTCATACATATTCTGAAGAAAACCTGGAGACTGACATTCAGTAATTGGGTCTTATGATCAAAATAAGAACATTATAACGGTGTGTAAATCAAAACTTTGCCTCTCTTTTTCAAGAGACAGTTTGTTTTAAAAGAGCTGATCTACAAGCCCATTTTCAAATAGCCAATGTATATGAGATTTAAGTGCCCAGACCGAAGCTAAGCTGGGACCCCAACTAGTGAAAATAGATGATCTACAAACTCACACAGCGTCGCTTTGCACCGCATTGTGAGCTTGTAGATCAACTGAAACGTGCAATTCACCAATACAACAGTGTTGTTGAGCGACGTGTACCTTTGAAATAAGCAACTTATCGTGTTTAATTCTGGTTTATTAGGCTAAGCTGACCTCAACTACAGTTAGCTGCTAGCAGTTAACTACGGTCACCAGACGTATCGACCCGGGACAAGTTCGACCCGGACAGGTCGGCCCGCTTTCGACCCGCTTTCGACCCGGACCGCGAGAGAGAGAGAGAGAGAGAGAACATCAGCTAATGTAGCTACAAACAAACTAGTACTCCTCGACGGAAATGATATCTGAATTCGCTAAATGTACTCAAATATAACCTCAACACAACATCACACTTAAATTGTAACAAATATTTGCTGTTAAATGTAATTATTAATAATTAAAAACTCACCTTCAACGATTAGAAATAAACGACAAATTCCTCCTTTTCTCTCTAGAGTTGCTCCTCCCGCTTTTTGGGACAGCAGTTGCAGTGACTAGTAGAAGGGGTCTTCTTTCCTACTGTTGAGCCAATGAGATTGGTACATTTTGCCAGATTGACAGTTCAGTGACAAATGAGAACAAACCAAGAGGAGAGAGGTGGGACATCCGTCCCAAACAGGCGGAGTGATACTGAGGCTCTGGCTCGAGGCTCTACAGTGAGACGTTGTAGAACGCGGAGTGATATGATGCGTTCTAGAAAAAAAATAGTTCCCAGCTCAGGCGCAAACTGGACACTTGTTTATAGATTTTTTTCCCGCATGAGTTGTTCTTAGATGCTAGAAAATAATGCCTTGTATTTTTTATGTTCAAAGTTAATTTAAAGCAGTGCTAAAATGTGTGGTTGCCTGATGAAATATTCATGGGATCCCCATACACAATAATAGTAGTAAAATAAATAAATGAATGAATAGATAAATAAATAGATAAATAGATAAATAGATAAATAGATAAATAGATAGATAGATAGATAGATAGATAGATAGATAGATAGATAGACAGATAGATAGACAGATAGATAGATAGATAGATATATAGATAGATAGATAGATAGATAGATAAATATATAGATAAAAAAATATATATATATATATATATATATATATATATATATATATATATATATATATATATATATATATATATATATATATATAGACACACACACACACACACACACACACACACACACACACACACACACACACACACACACACACACACACCCTTCCACTCAAATTATTTTCACAAGTGGGAACGTTTCTGTGTTGAATACTTTACTTCAGGGGTCTTTTTATATGTTTTGCAGGCCAATTAATACCCCTTAGCTGAGAGAGAGATGAGGGACCCCCTACTACATATTGTAGGCCTATACAATTATGTTGTAGATGTTGGCCCCTGTGTCTCAGAGGAGGGCTGTGGACACTTCAGAAACCCGCCTACCAGTGACATCATGGTACACTGGGGCCCGTTCCACGAAACCTGGATTAGGGATAAACCGGGTTTAACCCGGGTTTAATCGGCTATCCTGGCTTAAATTATCCAGGAAGTGGTTTCACGAAAGCTGAGTTAGTTTGGCAGATTAACTTAGCCAGTAAACCTGGATATGTTTATCCATGATCCAGTTTCACGAAAGAAAATTGAAGCAATCCTGCCTTAGTTACCATGGCAATTTAGCTGTGAAGTTAGCCTGGTCCGGACCAGGCTTACAGCCAAGCTTTATTAATCCAGTGCCTTGTTCTTCAGTTTTTTGTGAAATAGAGGTTAGTCCAATGACTCCAATCGTAAACCAATGAGTTTTTCCACACTTATTCAATTCTTATGCGAAAATCGAAGATCTACAAGCTCGGAAAAAAATTCTCTTATGGCGGCCGGGGGTCCACGGAGGTCCCTGTGGTGGCCAGGGGTCCACGGGGGTCCCCGCGGCGGCCGGGGGTCCACGGGGGTCCCCATGGTGGCCGGGGGTTCACGGGGGGCCCCCCCGTGTACCCCCGGACCTCCGTGTACCCCCGGCCCCCCGTCGGGGGTCAACGGGGGTCCGGGAGTACACGGGGGGGCGGGTACTCCCGAACCCCCGTTGACCCCCGGCCCCGTGTACCCCTGGACCCCCGTTGACCCCCGTTGACCGGGGACCCCCGGCCGCCAAAAGGGAAGCTTTTCACTTGTAGATCTTCGATTTTAGAAATTAAAAATTAGAAAATTATTCTAAGTGTTTATAATTATAATTCCAATATTCACATAAACTCCTCATGTTTAAGCCTAACTGAATTATATATTTATTGACTTGTACATAAATTAGTTGCATATTTTTGGACAACTTTTGCATTTAATTTGCTAATTCGCTTTCTCTGGATCTATATTTATTGCGGCCGTGTTTCCTTTCTTGCTTATTATACATTTTAATTCCTTGTATGATTCCATGAGCTGCTGCAGTGCTGCTGTTCAGCCACAGAGAAGAACGCCACTCTGGTTTTGGGCTCCATGATTGGTCAAGTTCAAGGACTCTGCTATCGACTTTCATGGTCTTTTATAGGAATAGGTGAACTCACATTCAGCCTGGTTTAACGATCCTGGCTTGACAAAGACACTCCTTCTCAGCCAGGCTTGGCGTTCGTGGAACTGAATAAACCAGGCTGAACAGCGCAGGCTTGTCAACCCTGGATTTTCCTTTTAAACCAGGATAATTTAATTCCGCTTTCGTGGAATAGACCCCAGGTTTAGTCATTTTTATGTTTGCCAGACCCAGGGGGTCGGCCTACAGGAGGCTTTGTCGGTCGGTCTGTCCCTCTTTTCCTCTGGTCGGTCTGTCCCTCTTTTCCTCTGCACACACGTCATGCGAAGACCGGCCATTCAGATTCAGGGTCTGGCAGTACCAGGGGTCTATTCCACGAAAGCGGAATTAAATTATCCTGGTTTAAAAGGAAAATCCAGGTTTGACAAGCCTGCGCTGTTCAGCCTGGTTTATTCAGTTCCACGAACGCCAAGCCTGGCTGAGAAGGAGTGACTTTGTCAAGCCAGGATCGTTAAACCAGGCTGAATGTGAGTTCACCTATTCCTATAAAAGACCATGAAAGTCGATAGCAGAGTCCTTGAACTTGACCAATCATGGAGCCCAAAACCAGAGTGGCGTTCTTCTCTGTGGCTGAACAGCAGCACTGCAGCAGCTCATGGAATCATACAAGGAATTAAATTGTATAATAAGCAAGAAAGGAAACACGGCCGCAATAAATATAGATCCAGAGAAAGCGAATTAGCAAATTAAATGCAAAAGTTGTCCAAAAATATGCAACTAATTTATATACAAGTCAATAAATATATAATTCAGTTAGGCTTAAACATGAGGAGTTTATGTGAATATTGGAATTATAATTATAAACACTTAGAATAATTTTCTAATTTTTAATTTCTAAAATCGAAGATCTACAAGTGAAAAGCTTCCCTTTTGGCGGCCGGGGGTCCCCGGTCAACGGGGGTCAACGGGGGTCCAGGGGTACACGGGGCCGGGGGTCAACGGGGGTTCGGGAGTACCCGGCCCCCCGTGTACTCCCGGACCCCCATTGACACCCGACGGGGGGCCGGGGGTACACCGGGGTCCGGGGGTACACAGGGGGCCCCATGGTGGCCGGGGGTTCACGGGACCCCCGTGGACCCCCGGCCACCACGGGGACCCCCGTGGACCCCCGGCCGCCACGGGGACCCCCGTGGACATGGGGACCCCCGTGGACCCCCGGCCGCCACGGGGACCCCCGTGGACATGGGGACCCCCGTGGACCCCCGGCCGCCACGGGGACCCCCGTGGACCCCCGGCCGCCACGGGGACCCCCGTGGACATGGGGACCCCCGTGGACCCCCGGCCGCCATAAGACAATTTTTTTCTGAGCTTGTAGATCTTCGATTTTCGCATAAGAATTGAATAAGTGTGGAAAAGCTCATTGGTTTACGATTGGAGTCATTGGACTAACAGCTATTTCACAAAAAACTGAAGAACAAGGCACTGGATTAATAAAGCTTGGCTGTTAGCCTGGTCCGGACCAGGCTAACTTCACAGCTAAATTGCCATGGTAACTAAGGCAGGATTGCTTCAATTTTCTTTCGTGAAACTGGATCATGGATAAACATATCCAGGTTTACTGGCTAAATTAATCTGCCAAGCTAACTCAGCTTTCGTGAAACCGCTTTCTGGATAATTTAAGCCAGGATAGCCGATTAAACCCGGGTTAAACCCGGTTTATCCCTAATCCAGATTTCGTGGAACGGGCCCCTGGTCTCCTGGTTCCCTTGTTTATTAATGCGAGAACAATGGCTTCTATTATAGCATGCTAACCTTCCAGGGGCCTGTTCCTCAAAAGGGAATTAGATCTTAAGCCTGGCTTTAACACCTATCCTGGCTTAATTTAGCCAGGATTAGGGCTGAATCGGTTCCTCAAAAGCTGAATTAGCTTGAAGATTAGTTTAGCCAGTTCACCCTGGCTAAATTTAGCCATGACCCGATTCTTCAAAAGAGAATTGAAGCAATCCTACCTTAGTTACCATGGCAATTTAGCTGTGAAGTTAGCCTGGTCAGGAGCAGGCTAACAGCCAAGCTTACTTAATCCAGTGCCTTGTTCTTCAAGTTTTTCCACAGTTAATTCAACACATGTGTTTTAATATGGACTCATTTTAATGACCTTGCATTCAAATAAAATGAAATAAATACAATAAGATATAATCAAATTAATCATATTACTGAAATAGTGTGACCATGAATCATAATTGTTTCACAATGACTCGTGATATGTCATTGTCACTCTGTTAACACTATAGTTCATAATTTTGTTGTTGTTACCCCCGTACCCCCGTCCCCCCGCCCCCCCGTCCCCCGCTCATCCCGTCGCGGCCCCCAGTCGCGGTACACGTCCCGTCCCGTCCCGTGCGTCCCGTTGCCAACCCGTCCCGTCGCGCGCACACATTGCGGTCGCGTTTCCTTTCTCGCTTATGATACATTTCACTTCCTTGTATGATTTCATGAGCTGCTGCAATGCTGCTGTTCAGCCACAGAGAGGAACGCCGCTCTGGTTTTGGACTCCATGATTGGTCAAGTTCAAGGATTCTGCTATCGATTTTCATGGTCTTTTATAGAAATACGTGAAGCTTGGCTTCATTATCCTGGCTCGACACAGCCTGGCTTGACAAGGCCTAGCTCGACAAAGTCGTTCCTTTTCAGCCTGGCTTTGCTTTGAGGAACGGAATAAACGAGGCTTATATGGACCCGACTTTGTCAAGTCTGGATTTGGCTTAAGTCCAGGCTTAGTTTATTCACCTTTTGAGGAACAGGCCCCAGGAATAGAAACCCTAACCCAACAGCGTTGATGAGGTGCTGACCCCGACTGTTGAGAGGGAGGAGGCCACAACTCATAGCCACGATGCAAAACTGTATAATTTTTTTTCAAGAAACCAACGTTTCGACAAGATAGTCTTCCTCAGGGTTTAACAAAACTGAGTAGCCTACGCCCTACACACATCACTTATATAGGGAATGGGACACAGGTGAACTCATCTCCAAGGGAGTGTCCTCAATCTAACGAAGGCGATACACTCTCACCCAGGTGCTGGACGAATGGCTGGATCTGGCGCTGTGAGCTTGTAGATCTGCTATTTTTGGCAAAAGTTCTCCTATCACACAAATATTTGGTAACTGTAGACAGTTGTGTCCCTACACTGTTTTGGTTATTGAGTGTTGCCGTACCTGCGGTAGTCCCGCAAGACCACTGGGACGTGAACGTAAACACAGTTGTGTGTATGTGTTTAGCTGTTGCTGTTCACACAGAGTTGCCTCCTATCCTGTGATACTTGGTTGTTAATAGACCTTACTTGAACTAAACCACAAGTGATTATTTATAAGACAAGAAGTCAACATGGTGACAGAAGCGGGATATCTGCCGATGTGACGACAACTCGAAAACTACCGCACCAAACTACCAGCCTGCACGTGAAGGAAAAAAATGGAATCTAAAAAGAGAAGGGCAAGAGAAAGTGTGTTCTGGCCATCATTGAACGACAATGTAGAGACTGCCGTCAAGGCATGCAGTGTCTGTAACAGCCTGAAAACACACCAATAGAAAGAACCACTGAAACTACATGCAGTCCCTGACCTGCCCTGGTCTGTCATTGGTACAGACATACTCGAATGGGATAACCAGGGCCGATCCACCCTATACGCACACTACACAGGTTGCGTAGGGCCCGGTGTTGTTTTCGCGGTGTTTTCGCCGTTTTCGCCGCGTTTTCGCCGTTTTCTCCGTGTTTTCGCCTGCGAATGTTTATCCTGCTTAGGGCCCCTGTGGAGTCTAAACCGGCACTGGGGATAACCATCACTATCTTGTGCTCGTGGACTCATACTCGGGATGGTTTGAAATCGACAAGCTCAGCAATATAACATCCTTGACTGTGATCAATAAGCTAAAACGCCACTTCTCATTTCACGGCTCACCGCAGAAATTGTTCTCGGACTGTGGCAGCCAGTACATGAGTCAGATGTTTCCTGACTTTGCCAGATCTTGGGACTTTGTACATGTGATAAGCAGTCCTGAGTACCCGCAGTCTAACGGCCTCTGTGAAAGGGCTGTGAGGAGTGCGAAAAAACTGCTGGAGACATCAAAAAGAGATGGAGCAGATTTTCACCTGAACTTGTTACACATTCGCAACATGCCCAGAGACGAGATCCTGGGTTCCCCTGCACAAAGACTGTTTTCCAGACGGACTCGAACAATCCTGCCAATCTGCAAACAGTTACTAAAACCGACAGCAAAAGCAACGGCCGACATTAAAGCCCAGCTCACAAGGAAGCGCAAGGCTCAGAAACGCTGCTATGATAAGTCCAGCAAGCCGCTCGCTCCCCTGTCACCAAACCAAGTGATACGACTCCAAACACAGAAAGGACATGACAGAATAGGAATCGTGAAGAGACTGTGTGTTGAGCCACGTTCATACGTGGTAGAGTCTGAAGGAAGGGAATACAGACACAACAGACTTCACATTCTGGCAGTGATGGAGCCACAACCTCCGGAACCGGAGGTGCCGCAAAGCACTCCCATACAACAGATGAACAGGACACAAATGACCGAAGAGCCTGATTACGCTGAACACTCACTGTCAGGAAAATGTCAAACACAAGTGAGTGCTGAGAAGACTCCCAACAGGGTGTTACAGGAGTGCACAGAGACATGGGACAAAAGCCCAGTTCAGCCATCCACTCCTGTGTACCGCACTAGGTTTGGTAGGGTCCCTAAACCCAATAGAAAGTACCTTGATTAGAAAGTACACAGACTTGTGCTTAAAATGTGAATTGTTTGAGCTTTGACTCATTTTGTGTGTGCATTTATTTGTTGGACTATGAGTCTAGTTACAGTGTGTGACTGTGTCATAGCAATGGACTTCTGATTTACGACGCCACTTTATGTTTGTTTTGGATCAGCTCAAATAGGTTGTGATTTCACTGTACTGTTAACATTTTTATTTTTCATATTGAGTACCGGAAGATGTTTTTTTTTTAAATGTTCTAAAAGTGTTGGTTGATGAGCAGAGCTTAAAAAGGGGGATGTAGACAGTTGTGTCCCTACACTGTTTTGGTTATTGAGTGTTGCCGTACCTGCGGTAGTCCCGCAAGACCACTGGGACGTGAACGTAAACACAGTTGTGTGTATGTGTTTAGCTGTTGCTGTCCACACAGAGTTGCCTCCTATCCTGTGATACTTGGTTGTTAATAAACCTTACTTTTTCAACAGGGGGTCCGTGACCCCTAGGGGGTCTCGAACGTGCTGTCTTTAAACAACTGTCCTCCTACCTCCACCAGAACAACCTCCTGGACTCCAACCAGTCTGGGTTCAAAGTGGGTCACTCGACAGAGACTGCCCTCCTGGCAGTGACGGAGTCGCTCCATGCCGCTAGAGCGAACTCTCTCTCCTCCGTCCTGATACTCCTGGACCTGTCTGCAGCGTTCGACACGGTGAACCATCAGATCCTCCTCTCCACCCTCAAGGGGATGGGTGTCTCAGGCTCTGCACTCTCCCTGTTTGCATCCTACCTGACGGGTCGCTCCTACCAGGTGATGCTGAGAGGGTCTGTGTCAGAAACACACAGGCTCACTACTGGGGTTCCCCAAGGGTCGGTTCTGGGTCCTCTTCTTTTCTCTCTCTCTACACTACATCTCTTGGTGCTGTCATCCACTCCCATGGCTTTTCCTACCACTGCTATGCCGATGACACCCAGCTGATCCTCTCATTCCCCCCCTCTGACACACAAGTGGAGGCACGCATTGCTGCTTGTCTGGCTGTTGTGACGTCGTCGTGTGATGATGATGTCATCATGTAGAGTCGTCCAGTGGTGGAAAAAGTACTCACATTTATTACTGAAGTAAAAGTATCAATACTGTATTGTAGAAATACTCTGTTACAAGTAAAAGCCTGGAATTCAAAATGTACTTGAGTAAAAGTACAATAGAATTGGTATCAAAATGTACTTAAAGTACCAAAAGTAAAAGTACTAAAATGTTTGAAAATAGCAGATCTACAAGCTCACAATGCGGCGCGTTGTGAGCTTGTAGATCGACTATTTTCATTTAGCCTATGTACAAAATAAGGCTAAAGTGGTTAATGTATGTTTTATAATGTAATATATTCATATCTGCAAAGTAAAGAGAGTTTAATTTTGTCTGGTTTGATTAGCACAAGGCACACATGAATCAGACAAAGATTTCTATTAAAAGACAGTTGTGAGTGCACACACACACACACACACACATGCACACACGCACACGCACACGCACGCACACGAACACGCACACGCACACGCACACGCACACGCACACGCACACACACACCCACACCCTTCTACTCAAATTATTTTCACAAGTGGGAACGTTTCTGTGTTGAATACTGTAATTCAGGGGTATTGTTATATGTTTTTCAGGCCAATTAATACCCCTTAGCTGAGAGAGAGATGAGGGACCCCCTACTACATATTGTAGGCCTATAAAATTATGTTGTAGATGTTGGCCTCTGTGTCTCAGTGGAGGGCTGTGGACACTTCAGAAACCCGCCTATCAGTGACATCATGGTACGCAGGTTTAGTCATTTTTATGTTTTATTAATGCGAGAACAATGGCTTCTAATCTATTATAGCATGCTAACTTTCCAGGAATAGAACGCCTCCAGTTTCCATTAGCTTTGATTCCCCATCGATGATGTCACTGGTAGGCGGGTTTCTGAACTGTCCATAGCCCTCCTCTGAGACACAGGGTGAATAGACAAATATGGTACCATATTGTAAAGGCAAACACAGGAGAGGGAGCATACACCAGCGTTGATGAGGTGCTGACCCCGACTGTTGAGAGGGAGGAGGCCACAACTCATAGCCACGATGCAAAACTGTATTAAAAAAATGGCAAGAAACCAACGTTTCGACAAGATAGTCTTCCTCAGGGTTAACAAAACTGAGTAGCTAACACACTACACATCACTTATATAGGGAATGGGACACAGGTGAACTCATCTCCAATGGAGTGTCTTCAATCTAATGAAGGTGATAGGCGATCCACTCTCACCCAGGTGCTGGACAAATGGCTGGATCTTCTCCAGGACTTGTTTACAATTCCTGAAGAAGATCCAGCCGGATCGAAACGTTGAAACAATAAACAAGTGGAGCTGAGAGAAGAAAAAAAAAGTGTTGCAGACTTTATTCCTTCCCAGTGTCCTCAATCTACCCATCAACATGAGTGGGGTGGATACTAATATAATAATAATAAGACTGATGATAGGTTCTTGGTTTACCTGATCCTAGAGTAGCCTACTATTTCTATGCATTTGATATATTACCTCATGTTTATTGCTTACTGTAAATCGCTCTGGATTAAGAGCGTCTGCTAAATGCAGATCAACAAAAAATGTTGTAACATTTATAATGGGACATTTAGCCCTGGAACATGACTCTGTCTTGGCGCTACTTGCTCCTGGTTTTTGACATTTCTCCATTTACAACCCGTACATCTACATAAACGTTTCGATTTCAAATATAAAGTAATTACCCCACGGCCACGGATGTAACAAGTTAAAACGCCTGGGTCTAAGTACCCGTAGCTTCCGTATTGTTCAATAAAACGCATTTTAATCCGATCGGCGGCCGCGGCGAGATGTATCAGCGTGCAGTACACCTCCTCACCGATAGGGTCGCCCAGTTGAAAGCACATGGAGACAATTCTGACAAAATGGCCACTGATCGAATTAAAATGCTTTTTATTGAACAATACGGAAGATACAGGTAATTAGACCCAGGCGTTTTAACTTGTAACATCCGTGGCCGTGGGGTAATTACTTTATATTTGAAATCTGAACGTTTTATGTAGATGTACGGGTTGTAAATGTAGACATTTTAGGAACAAGTAGCGCCATGACGCTTGTCATGTGAACCATGGCTAAGCCGATGTGAGCTTGTAGTTTGTCTATGCATGGGTCTTGAACGTTTTTCAGCCCAAGGACCCCTTAGCTGAAAGAGAGATGAAGCAGGGACCCCACTACATGTAATATCAAATTGTGTTGCAGATAGATTTAATAGACTTGTTTGACAGCACTATCATCAATGTTGTATACAGTACATTGTCTTGTTTATTTTATTACACAGTAGCTTCACTATTAATTCATATTAATGTGTATTTTCAGACTTTTAACCACTAAGCCTCAATACTAAACTTGACCATCGGCTCTGTACTTGGTCTGCTCTTTTTTCCCTCTACACCAAACCTCTTTGCCAACAATAGCAGATCTAGAAGCACACAACGTTGTGTGCTTGTAGATCGGCTATTTTTGGTTCCCCTCACTCCCTTCAGAATCCTATCACACTAAGATTTGGAGGACCCTCTGTTGTAACTCTGAGGACCCCCTAGGGGTCCTGGACCCCCTGTTGAAGACCCCTGGGCTACATTGTTGGATAATGTTCCCCCTAGAATATGGATGGGTGGGTTCAAGTGGTTAAAGAACAAATGAGGATTATTTTAGTTTAGACCAGGGGTCTTCAACGTTTTCAGGCCAAGGACCCCCTAGCTGAGAGAGAGATGAAGCAGGGACCACCTCTATATATTGTCTAAAATTGTGTTTCAGATTCCACTTTTTTTTGTTTACTTGGTCTGCTCTTTTTTCCCTCTACACCTATACCTCTTTGCCAAAAATAGCCGATCTACAAGCTCACAACGCCTCGCGCTAGATCTGCTATTTTTGGCTAAAGTTCTCCTCAGAAAAGAGATTCTAGGGTTCAAGTGGTTAAGGTAAAAAAAAAGAATCATATCACACAAAGATTTGGAGGACCCCCTAGGGGTCCCGGACCCCCTGTTGAAGACCCCTGGTTTAGACTGACATGATACATGTCAGGAACATGAAGGAAATCATTGTGAATGTTATTGACAGCTGTCATGAAATATCATTCACTCAATGATGTCACTTTCAATGCAAAGTTGACATTGTTTAGCTCCACAGGGGTCTTCAACAAGGGGTCCGGGACCCTTAGGGGGTCCTCAGAGTTACAACAGGGGGGTTGTACATTTTTTGGTAGGAACTTTTTGTTTAGCTTTTTACATTACCCACAAACAATACCAGTATCCCTATTCTGTGAGCTTGTAGATCGGCTATTTTCGGGGTTTGGTGTTGTAGAGGGAAAAAAACGAGTAGACCAAGTACAGAGCCAAAGGTCAAGTTTGACTAGGTATTGAGGGTTGAAGTGGTTAAATGTCTGAAAATGCACAATAAAATGAATCCAACATATTATAGAAAAGATACTGTGTAAAAAAACAAACACAAATATTTACACAACACTGACACCTTGCCAAGGTAGACATTTCTCAATGGAAGAGCAGGCAGACAGACCACTTCCAACTACTGAAGATGAGCAGGTTTGGTACTGCGTGAGTGCGTGCGTGTGTGCGTGTGTGTGTATTTTAAGATTTAGACTTGTTTCTTGCTAGATGGTAATTGAGTTGATGTTCAGAACGATGAGGGGTCACATGATATGAATACCAGTCATTTCGCCCATTTCGCAGTTCGCCCAAAAAGTCGGACATTTCGCCCAGACATGTACAATTCCTTGTACATGGGCAGAGCGAGGGGTCTTCCAGGGCGTTAGAGGGAAATCACTAACGCTCTGAACCAGAGCTAGGGTTAGATAAAAGCTCTCTCTCTCTATATAGTGAAGCTAGCTGGCCGTTTGTGTGAGAGAATGAGAGAGGGTTAGGGTTAGATAAAAGCTCAGGTTACAACCTGACCTGACCATGTCTACAGCCAGCCATCTAAGAGGGCTTGAACAACACACCCAACATGATGACACAGTGATGATGTGATGACACAGTTATTGCTGATTTTCTCACTCATTTCTGCAAAGAGTGGCAAATAAAGACCCTGATTTTGTAGGCTACATGGTTGTGATGAGGAGTTAAAGTGACCTATCTATTTGATTTATTATTTCAATAACTTCAATGACAATAGCTGTACCTTAGCATGTCAATGAATTAGAAAGATGACCCAAGACAACTCACCTCTGCATTCACATGCCATTTGAGGTACTTAATAGCTGCAATAGCAGAACATGACCCAAGGTGATGAGACGATGATTAGCATGTTAATTAGAAAGATGACCCAAGACGATGATGATTGTTAGAGTGAATCACCTCTCTTTCACTTGTAGAAGTTGGAAGTAAGTATAGAAGTAACTTATTTTTGATCAAAGTAGTTTTTCAATCCTGTAATCTCATTCACATAATATGGGCTCCAGCAGTAGTTGAATAGGTCTATATGGTTATACTGTATACATGCATGCATGTATGTTTTTATTATTTTTTAATTTGTAGAAGTGATTCTATAAATAGGCGAAGCTCTCTCTCTAAGCCTATCTAGTTTTAGTTCTCCAATAGCTGCAATAGCAGAAGCATGAGGCATGTTAATGAATTAGAAAGATGGGGGCATTATATAGGCTACTCCATTCTACATTGTACTATTACGTTGGTGGCATATTATACTGCCCTGCCAAGGTAAAGTGCAGTAACTACGTTTTTGGACACACCGACTTATTTGTCTAGCCCAAAGGTCAAATTAGCCATTGTGATTTTGGGGGATAAACAATTACCTCAAGAACAGATGTAAAATTAGTGTAATATCACTTATATGCCGATATCTCATTTGGCTGACCAGTTGAATCACTTTTAATTGAAGGAATCACATTTTTCAGTGATTTTTCTTTTCGTAGTTACTGCACTTTACCTTGGCAGGGCAGTATAGACCTACTTAATATTCTACAATTTATTGAAACTAAAAAGCGGCGCAATTACTTCAGACTAAACTTGCATTAGAAAATCGTCCAGAAGAGAAAAGGGGGAAATAATAATGACCCGTCCGAAGGGCCACTCTTCCTGGGTACCAGATGGGACGAGTGCCCCCCTCCCAGCTCTGGAGGTGTGCCTCCGAGCTCAAGGGGGGTCCCCCGTTGTCCCTGCCCGAGCCCCGGAGCAACTCAGCAGAGGGGGAAGAGGGGACCCCACGCTTGCCGGGTAGAGACGGTCCACGGGCCGCCCGGAGCTCGGAGGCGCACAGGGAGGGCACTCGTCCCATCTGGTACCCAGGAAGGGTGGCCCTTCGGACGGGTCGGGCAGCTGAGCACCGGCCGACACGGGGAGCCCCGTGGACCCCTGGCCGGTCCACGGGGACCTCGGTGGAACCCCGGCTGCCACCCCCACCACGGGGACCCCTGTGGACCCCCGGCCGTTGAAAAAAAAACTTTGAAGATGAAACAATACTTGAAAAAAAAACACTCACTTTGAAAAAAAAAAACTTGGAAAAAAATAATAATAATCTTTGAAAAAAAAAATATTTTTCTTTGAAAAACATTTTTTTTCTTCCTTTTCAAAGTCGTGCGCACGACTTTGAAAAAAAACACTCACTTTGAAAAAAAAACTTTCTTCACTTTGAAAAAAAAACACTCACTTTGAAAAAAAAAAAACTTTTTCTTCAAAAAAAAAGAAATCATCCCTCTTTACAAAAATGTCATTCTCTAAAAAGATTATTCTATACACCCTTTAATAATAAAGCAACTATAAAAAAAATGTTAACCCCCCCCAAAACAATCCTTCCCCTTTAAAAATAAATTCACCCCCTAAATACATTTTTTTTATAGCCTCCTCCTTTTTTTCTGCCAACATATGATTTTTTTCCCCATACCACAAAACATAAACCGCCAGCTTTTAAAAATAAAGTGACCCTTTAAAAAAATGTATCTACCCTTAAAACAATCTACCTAGTAATGTCCCTTCAGGGGCTCCGTAGGCAACCAGACTATAGTACTCTACCGACTTTATTCTTTCTAGATAAACTTTATTTTGCCGAGCATCTCCTCCCACAGTTCCCCCCCCCCCCCCATTTTGTGCCATATGTCAAAATGACCGGCCTCACCGGGAATCTTGTGCTACCATTTTGCTAAGAGATTGGTTACATAGTTTAATTGATATTGATTTATTAGCGCATTAAATTTCCCCATCCACTTTAATGGGAAAATGAAAAAACTCCCATTCAAGTATTTGTTTCTCTGAAACCGTAAGGGCTACAGTTACAAGACTTGGAGGGGAGGTTAATAGTTTATTGCAAAATTATAAAAAAAAAAGAATCACACCAGTCGGCCACATGGTGGCGCTATAACAGCCCACTTTACCTTTTGGCCTATAACTCTTGTACCGTAGGTCGTAGAATGACCCATGGATTCCTTGGGTCATGACGCAACTACCCATATAGGCCACGCCCATTTGCGTCGGGATAGATTTTCCGCCATTTTGAATCTCACAAAAATCGGTACACATGATCTATGGGCCTATGCGATAAACATATCCAAACGGCATTTTAATAGTCCTTACCGTTCATCCGTAATTGGCATCCAAAGTTAGCGGGAGGGGCCCGTTTTACAAAGAATGCCAAAAATCACGAACAAAACATCCAATCAATCCCAAATTTGAATCACATGTCGAGGGTGGTTTACTCAACAAATCCCCAAAAGCATTTCCACTTTGATCCATAGGAGGCGCCACAAATGCGCAAAATGTAACCGTTTGATGCAAAAACATGATTTTTGGGGGGATCAGTTCTCTCAAAAAGAAAAGCAAGTGATCTCAGGTATGCACGCACGCACGCACCACACGCACTCCCAATGTACAGCCACAGCTTGAATGAATGGTTTTATTTCAGTCTTAAGCCATGTACATGCAGCCATGTTGGGCGGCTGTGGCTCAGGACGTAGTGCACGTCGTCATGTACGTACAGTATGGGGAAGATAACAAAATGTGTGATAAATATGAAAAAGCTGCTCCTGTGGAAAGGTTATCGTATATTTATTTACTTATATTGACCCTATAAACCATTTAATATAAGTATGGTTTTGCCCACTCTTTCGATAATGAAATCTTGTCTGACTCATGGACTAATTGCTTAGAAATATATTTGTGGAAATCTATATCAGGGGTTCTCAAACTTTTTTAGCCCAGGTATCGCGACGCGTTGTGAGCTTGTAGATAGGCTATTTTCAAATAGCCTAGGTATAAAATAGGGTTAAAGTGGTTCATGTATGTTCTATAATGTAATATATTTATTTCTGCAAGTAACTAGTAACTAAAGTTTTCAAATAATTGTAGTTGAGTAAAAGTACAATATTTGCCTCTGAGATGTAGTGGAGTAGTAAAAGTATAGACAATTAGAAATACTCCGGTAAAATAAAAGTACCTCAAAATTGTACTTAAGTACAGTACTTGAGTAAATGTACTTAGTTACTTTACACCACTGCTTACAACCACATGTGTACATTTAGATGCCAATGGAACTATTTGTATTAAAAACGTTTCAATCAAAATCAAAATCATTCAGACCCATTTCATAGTTATAAACAGAAACCACCACTACAATATGAATCATGTGTGTGGCAGTGGCTCAGGGGTAGAGTGGCCAGATGGAGGACCGTGAGGTTGCAGTTCGATCCCGGGCTCCCCCAGAGTTAGTGTCGGAAGTGTCCTTGAGCAAGGCGCTGAACCCCTAATTGCTCCCGATGAGCAGGTTGGTTGGTGCCTTGCATGGTTTCCTCCGTGTAAAGTGCTTTGGACAAATGCACCATTTATGTGCCAATAGTCATTTTATTCAAATTGCTTTTTTTTTGCAAAACCTGAAAGTGAACACTTTCATGTAAAATTACCAGTCTAAAGGTGACTTTTAGTAGGTGCTTCGATTTTAAAATAATAAACTTATTGTTAGGGATGTTCAATAATGACCAACAATATCCGATGTTCCGATATTGTCCAACTCTTAATTTCCGACGCCAATATCAACCGATATATGGGGAACCTTTCACCAAAAGTCAACTAATTGTCAGGTAACAATGACAGACAAGACAGACAGACAGACAGACAGACAGACAGACAGACAGACAGACAGACAGACAGACAGACAGACAGACAGACAGACCATGACATCATAGTGCTGATGTCATAGACTGGCCTCCAAATATACCTTATGCCCATATATGGAGATCTATAATGTCATCAGTATGACGTCACATTACTGATGTCTTAGACTGGCCTCCACGTACTCTGACAACGGGTACAGTGGGTACGACAGGTAAATGGGCATTGTATAACCAGATGGGACATGGGTTCCCAACAGGCATCAGCCTAGTATTGATAAAACGTTTGATTTATCTGTCAATCTTGCAATAATAGAAACATGGACGACAGGTGTCATAGTACTGGTCTCATAGTACTGACAAAACAAATCTTATTATTAGCACATTTCTGATTATGCATTTTGCTGAAATGGCCATTCACTTTGAGTAACGTTATTAGCTATTCCATATAATGATGTCATCAAGGAAAGGCGTCACAACATTGTCATCACATTCAACACAATTGTCCTTTTTAAACATGTTGTTATTTCATTGTTATTATTAACACAAAACCATTCAGGGACTGTTGGTAACAAATTGCCCTTACCTTCTAACCTCTTCTGTAAGTTAGTTGCACTGATTCACAGTGGTGCTGGTGTGTGAAATGTTTCACTGGACGATACATCTGAAAGGAGGACATGGGTTTAACTACCCATCTACTGTGGTAGTCGGACACAAGCTGTACTCTTTTTCAGCTTTTTTTCCTGGTTGCAGTACTGATGACCACAGGTATCAGATGGTTGTCCGCATCTTCAACACACTGTCTTTACGCTGGAAGAAGTTGACCCCAGTGACAACTGGGAGAGGAGAACGTTGCCTTGAGGTTCCCTACACGCACAGGGGCCACACGGCTGTCCTGGTAGAAGATATTGCATACATCTGGGGGGGACTTCGTTGGAGACTTCCTTCCTACGTGCTTTATTCGTTTGATGTTGACAACCACATATGGTCCATACCCAATATGTCTGGTACTGTTCCAGAGGCGAGGTACTGCCACTCGGCCTGTGTCTTGAGGAAGGTCATGTATATTCATGGAGGAGTCACCCTGCTGCATGAACGCACTAATAATGACACCTACAAGTTGGACACCACCACGATGGTTTGGTCTTTGATTCACACCAGAGGCACACCGCCACCTGTTTCAATGTGTCACTCTGCCACCATCATCGGGACAAAGATGTTTGTATTTGGGGGCTGGGAGCAGAGGAACGTCTACATCAACATCAGAGTGTTTGACACAGAGACCGACTGCTGGCTGAGCACGCCTTCTGCACAGCTTCTTACAGCAGAACCCTGGTCAATCAGCCCCTTTGGTCATGGAGCCTTTGCCTACAATGGAGAGCTGTACATATTCGGCATTAACCGCTCAAGACTGGACAACGATCTGTGGAAATTAAATCCGCAGACCTTCTCGTGGAATAAGATTGAGCCCAAAGGGAAAGCCCCGGGTGGGATATTTGTGTTGGGTTGTTGGATGGTGGGAGATCGTATCATCCTCTTTAATAGAAATGACCTGTGTATCTTAGATTTAAGTCCTAATCTGAAGATGTTATGCAAGCTAGCAGTTATTCGCTACGGTCTGGTGCAGTGGGAACTCCCACGTGACCTCAGGTGGGAACTGGCTGTCATGACTACCAACAATAACTGAAAACGTATAACGGCCCCATAAAAAGAGAAACAAACTGTGATCCCATTTAATCCATTATAAGATCGTGAACGCATCTGTGCCATTTTTAGATTTCTGACCAATCAGAGCGTTGACGGGTCTGACCAATCAGAGCGTTGACGGGTCTGACCAATCAGAGCGTTGACGGGTCTGACCAATCAGAGCGTTGACGGGTCTGACCAATCAGAGCGTTGACGGTGAACACGGACAAAGTCAGGTATAGAGCGCCGCTAAAAATTAAACAAACAAACAAACAAACAAACAAACAAACTGCAAGTGGCAACGGGAGCCAAGCATACAAGAAGATGATGAAGAGAAAGACAATGAAGAGAAAGATGATGGCCCTCGGGAGAACATGCAGATGAAGAGGAAACATAAAAACATATTGTGGTTCACAGTGATATGTGTGTCTAGACCAAGGACCAGTGGAGATTATACCCAGAGGTAAGTGGCTGATGTGGGAAGACGGATTATCTTCTGGAACAGTGGCCTCCACCACCCTCTGGATAAATGGATGAAGATGGATGGATGGATGAAGATGGATGGATGGAGGGATGGATTCACCACATTAAGACGGACGGATAGACGGACAACTCTCACTTGTCAGGACATAAAAACAGGACATAAAAACATTATTAGACGTTGCTCGTTCTGCATTAGTAGTCATCTTCCAGTTAGTTTTCACCTTGGATGAATGCAGGTTTTCTTTTTCTTTTCCTTTTATTTTAATCTGATTAAAGATTCTTGAATTTGAAATAAATATCAGTTCATGAGTCAGTTATTTTTTTTCAGTTATTTTCTCTCTCCCTCGCTATGCGTGTTGTGCAAATCTGGGGTTTTCTGTAAATTGGTCTCAAAAGAGGCCAAACTGATTTGCACCCTGACGTATTTCTTTTATTTTTTTTAGTACTTTTTCCACACAGAACCAGGAGATAACATGCATACAAACTGGCTCAATAGCGCCCCGTGCCAAACAGGACAATGTGGTATTGCAGGTGAAAGTGCTTTATAAGCCAGAGGGAAGTTAGTTGGAATGAGTATATCTGAGGCTTGATTTAGTCTCAAACCTTTTGAAAAACGTTTGAGGGACATAAACCATATGATAGTAAATATTATCATTATTTTTTAAATTCAGGATGTAGATCCTTTCAATCCTACACTTGTGTATATTTCATTTGACCTCTGGGATTCCCACAGAGGTCCCTTCCTTTGACGCCTTGTGAGCTTGTAGATCTTCTATTTAAAAAAAAAATGTTTTGCCTATTTTGGCAGAATATTCACCTATTAAGACAGAATATGGAGGATGGTGTTCGTGTGGTTATAATATCGTCTCTCTGGCGGGGTGGAAACCAAAACTATGGCCAAAACGGTTATACTTTTCAGGATTCAAATTAAAAAATGGCAAAAGTAGCAGATCGACAAGCTTGAAACGGGTTGCTTCATTGTGAGCATGTAGATCGGCTACTTTCAAAAGATTTTTAGACATTTTAAATATTTGAAAACGTGTGAAATGCATAATGAGTACTTTCTGCTGTTGGTACTTTAAATACATTTTGATACCAATTCTTTTGTACTTTTACTGAAGTACATTTTTAATTTCAAACTTTTTTTGGAGTACCTCTACAGTATTGATACTTTTACTTAAGTAAAAAATGTTAGTACTTTTTCCACCACCGTCTAAATGTCTCAATGGAAGAGTAGGGAGACCACCTCCAACCACTGTAGATGTACTAGTTTTCTTTTAACTTACTACATGAGTGGACATTTGTCCAGGGGCCACCCATTGTGGGTGGAAGGGGTGTACAATGGGTGGCCAATCACAGTGCAGGGTTGGGGGGGGGGGGGGTACAATGGGTGGTGGGGGGGTACAATGGGTGGCCAATCACAGTGCAGCAATTGTCAATGTCCCAACCTCACATATAGAGGCGGCTACACCGCCCAAAAATCTCCATTCAAGGCTTCAAGGAGTGTGTAATTGATAGAAAAATCCAAAAGGGCACTTCTGTCCACAGCCACAAATGCATGTGTGATGTAGAAATGGCAACCCCCCCCCCCCCCCCCCCCCCTAAGCCCCCCTTCATGCCCTGACGGCCACAACCCCATGACTCAAGTGTAAAACACCCTGCCAGCGCAGCTGCGTGTCATTGATGTGCGTGCAGACAGTGCCGCCCCCAAGCACCAATAGGAAGCGTCATGCTGCCAGCCACGCGCTGCAGGGAGAACACCACTGAGAACACACACAGTTTGTTCAATGGCAGGGGTCTTCAACAGGGGCTCCGGGACCCCTAAGGGGGTCCTCAGAGTTACTACAGGGGGTCCGCCAAATCTTTGTGTGATATGGTTTCTTTTTTTTTTACCTTAACCACTTGAACTCTAGCATCCCTTTTTCTGAGGAGCACTTTAGCCAAAAATAGCAGCAAAATAATAGCATCTACAAGCTCACGTTGTGAGCTTGTAGATCTGCTATTTTTGGCAAAGAGGTATAGGTGTAGAGGGAAAAAAGAGCAGACCAGGTAAACCAAAAAAAAAGTTTCATTCTGAAACACAATTTTATACAATATAGAGGGGGTCCCTGCTTCATCTCTGTCTCAGCTAGGGGTCCTTGGCCTGAAAAGGTTGAAGACCCCTGTTCTGTGTCATACGTACATCAAAAGAACGGAACAGGTCTGAATGAGCGGGGCTACAGTAGTCGCTTAACCCATTAAGACCTGAAGCCGATTCTACAAATGTCTCCTAAATCCCCAAAGTTTTCTGAAAAACGTATATGTTTCTATATCAGTGGTGCTCAAACTATTTCATGTCAAGGACCCCCAAACGTATTTGTATTTGGCGGCGGACCCCCATCTCAAAATATGTTGTTCCAGGGACCCCCCAGAAGCAAAGATTTGAGTTAAAAATGTTTGCTTTAAAAATATATATATATTCAAAGATTCGCACACATTTTCAATTTTCTACAAGCTCGTAGCGCGGCACTCGGTGCCACGCTATATGAGCTTGTAGATCTGCAATTTTTGAATAGCGAAAGTGTAAAATAATGCTTTTTAGCTCAAATCAAAAAATGACACAGATGCGTTCTAGGTCTTGCTGCCTGGGAGATGGTCCACTTGTCCCCTTAGAGGGGGAATGGTCAATGCAAAATCAAGTTATTCTCAGTGATATTAAGATGGTGTTGCTTCCATGGACTTTCACAACAATATGCCAAGGTGCACTGAAGCTGTTCTAGCAGCATGTGGTGGCCCCAACACCTTACGAAGTCACTTTATGTTGGGATTTCCTTTCATTTGACACCCATCTGCATGCAAACATACTATACTACTATATTCACGTCCATTGAAGGTTAAATTATTTATTAACACGATCATTAAATGTGCAAGTGTAGGTGAACTGGGGGAAGGATGAGACTCAGGATCAGGTTGGGGGAGGCTGTCAAGGCTCTGCTCTGGACTGTCATGTCATGTCATGTCCGGTTCAGTATAGCTCCTTTCTGCCCTCCGGTGTGGGAGAGAGGAATGGATGGAGAGAGGGAGGAGAGCGGCAGGGAGTGAGAGGGACTGAGGAGAAAGGTTGTGAAGCAGAGAGCAAACAGGTGAGTCATCCAATCACAGGTGTATTTATGCTGTGGTGATTGCGAACTGAGGGTGTCGGGGTAGGGGATACCTATAGGGGGGGCTTAACTCCTGAACTGGCGGCGTATCTGTCCGTCCGTCCATCTATCTATCTATCTATCTATCTATCTATCTATCTATCTATCAATCTAAATCAGGGGTCTTCAACAGGGGGTCCGGGACCTCTAGGGGGTCCTCAGAGTTACTACAGGGGGTCCGCCAAATCTTTGTGCGATACGATTTGTTTTTTACCTTAACCACTTGAACCCTAGCATCCCTTTTTCTGAGGAGAACTGTAGCCAAAAAATAGCAGATCTACAAGCTCACAACACCTCGCGCTGCGAGGCGTTGTGAGCTTGTAGATCGGCTATTTTTGGCAAAGAGGTGTTTGGTGTAGAGGGAAAAAAAGAGCAGACCAAGTAAACAAAAAAGGTTGAATCTGAAACACAATTTTATATAATATCAAGGGGGTCCCTGCTTCATCTCTCTCTCAGCTAGGGGGTCCTTGGTCTGAAAACGCTGAAGACCCCTGATCTAAATTATTTAAACCTATGAATTATGTAATGTATAGTAAGTAGTAAATCTGGATTCTAATGTCTTCATCATAGATGGAAATGGGGTTTTGCAACATTTACGTATAATGATTGTCAGAAATGTTCTCTTACCATCATGGGAGGCTTTGTGGACAATGTTTCAGTGGCAGTGGTTCATACACAAAATAACACAAGACATGCATGTCATATGATACTAAATCAATGAACAAAAGCAGTTAACAATGGACAGATTTTTATTTATGTTCTCTTCTTCTATACCTCTGAATACCTCAAGGTTCATGTTTTGAACCGGGTTACATGATGATGGGGGTAAATTTCACATATAAAAGCCCACCGTCTGTAAAATGAAAGGCAATGCACAGGAGTGAAAGTTTAAACAGGCCCTTAAAACTGGCCCTGTTACAAATATGTCTTTGCCTATAATTACTGGCTCTAATTCATTTTTGGCTGATTCAACTGGTAGATAATTTTTTTCTCATGAACAGTAGGGTTATTATCTGTTTCCATTGTGGTTGTAGTTGCCCAGATTCTTCATTACATCATTGCAGCCTTCAAATCAAAAGCGTCATCATCCCTGTAAAAACACACAAGGTTAAATACAGATTAGCACCAAAATGTACTTTAAGTACCAAAAGTAAAAGTACTTATTATAATGCACAATGTCCCATTTCAAGTTTTCAAATGTATAAACATCTTTTGAAAATAGCAGATCTACAAGCCACAATGCATTGTGAGCTTGTAGATTGTCTATTTTCAAATGGCCGAAATGTATATAGGATGATAGGAAAATCAAAATCTACAAAGTAACTAGAAACTAAAGTTTTAAAATAATTGTAGTGGAGTAAAAGTACAATATTTGCCTCTGAGATGTGGTGGAGCAAAAGTAAAAGTATAGAAATTTGGAAATACTCCATTAGAGTAAAAGTATCTCAAAATTGTACTTAAGTACAGTACTTGAGTACACGTACTTTCCACCACTGCCCACAGACCCTCCCTCTCCTTTTTTCCTCCTCCTATCCTCTCACAAAAGGCCCTTACTTAAAATCTCCACCGTCCAGGAGTGTCCTATAGGTGGCGATCTCTGCCTCTAGTTTCATCTTCATGTTGAGCAGGGCCTCATAGTCCTGTGTCTGCTGACCGATGTTGGCACGCAGGTTCCCCAACTCCTCCTCCAGGCGGAGGATGATGTCGTTATACTTCTCTGTCTCCATGTTGTTACGCATCTCTGTGTTCTGCAAGGTGTCCTCTAAAGAGGCTTTCTGTGGATGGAATATGACGCATGTTTTGGTTAAGGTACAGATACATTATTCAAGTTAGTAATGTGATTAAAGAACAGAATCTGAATATGGAAGGACATGTTATTATACTATTTACTCTATGTTGACTAAAGTGTTGAATGTGAGAGTCTTGGGTACATGTGAGCCATTTTGGAACGATTGAGGGTATGGAACTTTAAGCTATATGATCCAGGCCTTATTTTAATGAATAAAAGATTATTTTAATCAGTAGAGTTTGTTTTATACAATATAACTAGCACGTCTGCAGTAGTTGGAGGTTCTCTCCCCACTCTTCCATTGAGAAATTCCAACCCTGGCGTCAGGTACTGCAGGACGTATGAAGGAACGGAAGGAAACACGATTGAAAGGACACGCTTACCAAGCTCTGTTGAGATGCACGTTCAATCTCCAGCGTCTGGATCTGTCTGTGTAAGTCACTCTTCTCCACCTGAGCCCCCTGGAGAGCCTCTGTGTTTTGTGAAACCTGTGCAACGACCTCTGATGCCTTAAGAGAAAGATGAGGGAAATACAGAGGCTTGTTATGCGACAAGTAGTTAACCATGAAATCTTTCCCCGTCAAACGTAACATTTACAACTTAATATGTCCATCAGTGTGTTTTACTGGAACCTGTACAATAATACTGGTTCCAGGCTCTATCAGACTATTGGTTCGGTTGGGTGCAACATCAAGAATCAAGAATGTTTTATTCGTCACTATGATGGATGGCGTATTTTCGGATTGGAGGAGGAGGGGACTGAGCTGCATTGGCGATCTATTATACATACTGTAGACAATAAACTGGCCTCTTTTGTTCAATTGCAGACTAAATATCTTCCTCAGGCACCATTTTTTCCCGGCACTATCAAATTAGGCACTTTGTAAGTGAACATATCTTGGAATTTACAGTCAAACCCAAGGGCCACATGTTCTATGACATAATTCTTTCACATTCAAACTCGTAGTTTCCTGTTTTGTTGCTGCTTTTGGGGCCTCGTGGACTCTGGTCATCTCAGAGATGCGTAGGCTGAGGAGCTGGTCATTTCAATATCAGATGAGCAGTGGGAGGAGGGCCTGCCTATAGCATTCAGAGCTGTTCTATCAATTCTAGTTATAGGTTGATTCTATTTTAAAGTATTGCACAGATTGCATAAGTCCGAATCTAAAATCCCCTATGTGCGATACATGTGGTATTGCAGAGGGTTCTCTGTAATTTTTATTCTGGCTGTGTCCAATAATAACCAATTTCTGGGCAGATATATTCAATTGGTTCTCCAGACAATGGGAAAGTGATATTCAGCCAGATTGCTGCTTGGCAATATTTGCCAAGCAGCCCGTGTCTCCAATGAGACACGGGCCCTTCTCTCCCACCAAAAACTTTTTTTGTGTCTTTTTTTTTTTGTGTAGTTGATTTTTTATTTATTTTTATGTACTGTTGATCAAATCGTTCTGTCATTTTGTGTCTTGCATTGTTGTTGTGTACTATTTGACAAAAAAAATCAATCTAGTAAATAAAGTATGTAAATACGTACATACTTGAACTGGCTGATACCGACAATGATTAAATAAAATATGTTTTATTCGTCGCTGACGATACTGAGTACAAGTAGCGAAATGTTGGTGGGACGTGGTCAGTAAAATTGTGCTAACGTAAATAATAATACATTAAGAAAATAGAAATATTAATATAATAACAATATACTAATATAAAAAAATGTGCATTACAGAAATTACTATTATACCTGATTTTCGTGCCAATGCTTGAGGTCGTCAGCATTCTTCAAAGCCATCTTCTCATAGCTATTCCTCATTTCATCCATGATCAGAGCGAGGTCTTGTCCCTTTGGTGCATCGACATCCACCTGCACACCTGACCTGGAGACGTGACTCATCAGCTCCATTACCTCCTGTATGGAAGTAAAGAAAGGTCACAGTAAATATATCTAATTAAGCAAGTAAGAGTGTCCGGGTAGATCAGTCAGTAGAGCACTCAAGGTCATGGGTTCGATCCCGGCCACCGCCAACTAAGTGCGAGAGTAGCACGGCTTGTGTGTGGCAAGTCGTGCGTTAAGTTTCGGGAGCTCATTGCACTCCACCGCAGCAATCCATCTCCCAGGAGTCTAGCGCTGTGGTTCTCAACCTTTTCAGGCCGTGACACCCCAAAATAATCATATTTGAACTGGGGACCCCCCACCCTGACAATTACTTGGAATGTAGGAGTTGAGGCATTACATTTTCCACAGATAGATATTGTGAAAATAGCAGATCTACAAGCTCACAACGCCTCGCTTTGCGAGGCGTTGTGAGCTGCCTCTTTCTTATATTATTTGACAATTTGGCCAATGTTTGACCAGTTTTTATACTGTAGTTTCTTTGTTGATTACCTTTGATGCAGTAATGGTATTTTCTTTTCTTTCTTTTTTTTAGGTATTATTTTTTTAATTTTTATCCCACGATTTTGTAACCATTATTTTTCACCCGGTGCCAATTTTCTAAGTGATCCTGGGCACTACACTCCCCTCACCAGCCTAGGGAGGCCAGGGCCGAGCTCATGCCTCCTTCAACGCATGAGAGCCAACTGACCTTCTTATCACCTGACAGGGGGGAGTTTCCCTGGTTGGACGTAGCGTGTGGAAGGAACACATTATTCCAACCAGTTCCCTTCCCCTCCATCAGGCGCCCCGGCTGACCAGTATAGTGACCAGGATTACTACATGTTTTTGTGAGGGTATTAACTACCCTAGGAGACACGGGGAGAACATGCATACTCCACACAGAAAGGCCCTTTCGCCAACTCCACCTAGGGTATGGGCACTGATGATGCGGAGGAGAAGACACACCCCCCAGCACCCACAGCGACCCCGGCTGGAATCGAACCCAGGAACTTCTAGCTGTGAGGCGACAGCGCTACCGACTGCGCCACCGTGCCCCGAATAGCCAGAATTGGATCCACATAGAATGCATTTACACACCGTTTTTGACCAGGGTTCATTGAGGAAATCACACAATGAATTTCAGCTTTAAAATAGCTATGTGGAATCACGTTCACACACGATAGTACAATGGCCGATAGCTCACATTCTCATGGTTCCTCTTGAGGAACATGAGCTCCTCCTTCACGGCCTCGATCTCGCTCTCGATGTTCATCCTGCTCATGTTGGTGTCATCCACGACTTTCTTCAGCCCGGCGATGTCCGCCTCCACAGACTGACGGATGGCCAGCTCATTCTCCAGCCTGCAGGTTTACACAGAGACAGAATACTTTAGTTTTAGATGCAACACGTGTGTGTGTGTGTGTGTGTGTGTGTGTGTGTGTGTGTGTGTGTGTGTGTGTGTGTGTGTGTGTGTGTGTGTGTGTGTGTGTGTGTGTTTACTTAAGTAAAGGTATCATTACCACAATGTAGAGGTACTCAAAATGTTACTTGAGTAAAAGTACAAAAGTATTGGCATCAAAATATACTACTAAGTACCAAAAGTAAAAGTACTAAAATGTTTGAAAATAGAGGATCTACAAGCTGACAACGCGACGCGTTGTGAGCTTGTAGATCGGCTATTTTAAAATAGCCAATTATAGTGTACTTAGCCAAAGTGTACTTAAGTACAGTACTTGAGTAAACATACTTAGTTACTTTACACCACTGAACATTAGTCAAGTAGTTCAAATGTTGACTACTTGACATGGTTGAGAAACCTACTTTATTTTGAAGTCATCAGCGGCCAAACGTGCGTTATCAATCTGGAGCACTAGACTAGCATTGTCCACAGTCTTATCAAAGATCTGGAAGGAAGAAAAATAAATATTTTTTCAGAGGTTAATATTATGTTTTTTTAGTTTGTTCTACATTTGTCTGTTTCCAGAGCAACGCACTTCTTTATAGTGTAGGTTTCACAACTCTCAAAAAATGTGCATCATAAGTCTGAAGCATCATCTTCCCTGCTGTGTGTCATAGAAACCGTAGAGTCCCATTACACAATGCGGACAAACATGTTTGAATCTATGGCAACAGCTACTGAAAAGAGGAACCCAAAAACGGACGATCAGGAAAATATGACCGTTGCCTGCCAAACCTGCTTTGTTTTAGTACTTTTGGAAGAATGGGTTGAATTTCCCCAAAGAGACACTTCCCTTTTTTCCATTTTTCCTCTCTCTGTATGTGTGTTCGTGTAGGCGTGGACACTGTATAGTGTAATTGTGTTTCTATGCAGTTTGTGTACTGTGTTGGTATTTTTTGTGTGTATTCAATGAATCCATGGCATCCTGTTGTGGAGAGTGGCGGCGATGAAGGGAAACTCTTGTTGCTGTATGTGTCGGGATGTTACTAAGTGGAGCAAAGCGTCCATCGATGTGTCATCAGTCACACAGCATTGAAGAGCTGGACTCTAGCAGAAAAGAATGTGACATTTGACTCTGCTGAGTGAGGCTGATTGTTGTACAACCACACACACACATGCATCTGTGCACGCACGCACGCGCACACGCACGCGCACGCGCACACGCACACGCACACGCACACACACACACACACACACACACACACACACACACACACACACATGCTGGCAGTGTGGGATTCTTTGTGAGTACTGCACATCTGGTTCCCATTGGATTCCTCCTACGCCATAGCACGGGTGTTACAGTATATTGACCACTCTCTCACTATTAGTTACATTGGGAAATGTCCTTGCTGATGTTTGTAATAGTTGTGTGAAGGTTGTTTAGGGGGTCTTGTGTGTCTCCCACATGATGATTCATTATTTCCCTATATTTCTGATGAATCAGTGGAAGTCATGCTGGTGGCGTGAGAGAGAGTTTTATGGGGGGATGGGGGTTGTAAGAGGATATAGCTACCTACCACACCCTCCATTCTTGCTTGAAATCTGATAATGTACCAAAAGCCAAGTTCCTCACATAATACTGTATGTAGGGATAACCATCACAAGTCCTGCAAAGGGCTGTCTCAATTCTATCCCAAAACAAACGGAATACAACAAATAGAATACAATGAACTGATTATGCAACAGCTGTCACAAGTACAAGGGATGATCATCATCACATGCATTCGCTGATCATTAAGTTCCTTGTTATCATGAAGCACCTCTGGGAGCATTTGGAATCAAAATACTCAAAATCTGCATCTTCACCCCCTTGTCTAACCTAATATTTAGCACCCTTTTTGATCTATTCACCATAGTAACTCTATCACCCTCCACCCACACTGACTCACAGAATCTTTTCTTAATCCACTTGTAATTAAATGTCATCATCAACTATTTCTACACAGCTAATTTGATTTTAAAAGTGTAAAAACTGACTCTGAGCCACGAGGGCCCATTTTTACTCTGGTATACTTGCCTGCTGACGTAGGTCTTCTATGACGGGGGTGAATTTGCTGTAGTCTCTCATCTCAGGTCCCCCCTTCTCCAGGGCCTCTCTGATCCTGGTCTCCAGCTCCTTGTTGGCCTGCTCCAGGTGCCTCACCGTCTCCAGGTAGTGGCCGAGGCGGTCGTTCAGGTTTTGCATGTTTTGCTTCTCGTTGCCCATGACGTGCCCCTTGTTGGCACCGCCGGATGAAGCACCACCCGCCATGCCTCCTCCACCCATGCCCATGCCACTGCTCACCTTGTAGGCGGACGAGGAGGAGATCATGGAGGGCGCTCCGGAGCGCAGGCCGGAGAAGGACGAGGCGGACGAGATGCGCGCGCCATGCCCGCCGGCGCCGCCGTAGATGCTGGAGGCACGCTGGGTGGGCATGGAGCGGTTGAAGGAGATGTGCGCAGAGGGCGTCTGCTGCATGGTGGACCTGGCGTAGCTCATGGTGGAGAGAGATGGAAGCAACAATGGAGAACAGAACAGGAGGGATGAGGAACTCGGGGGCTCTGCACTAGTGCCTGGGCTGGATTAGAAAGTGGCCGTGGCAGAGGAGAAGGGGGAACTTATACTCGCCCCCCCCCGCCCCTCCCAACCGCCCCCACCCCGCCTGTGTCCCTCAATCACAGCTGGCCTTCCTGGGCCGGCCCACTTCCACATACCTCCGTCCTCCCTCCCTCCCTCATCCTTCCTCCCGCCCTCATCTCTCGTTCTTTCATTCACAGACGCATTCCCCATTTTGTCTAGTGGTTTTGTGTTTTCTGCCGTGTCTCCAGGAAAGTTTGTAATGTACACTACACACACGCAGGAACGTTGTAAAAGCAATGTATTTTATGAATCTACACGAGCAGTTTATCTGCTGGAAGTTGACTCAGTGAATACATAAAACAGAGCAAATGACAAAAGATATGCAAGAGGTGCAGGAGATATAGAGATACAGTTTAATCCTAAACAAAGAAGAAACTGAAATGAAACTAGAAGAAAAACAATGTAAATGGAAAAACAGACTTTATTGGAGGCATGCAGCAAAATTCCTTCGTTTGTTCCATAAAAGGCATAATGCCTACTGCTTGTTACATGGCCTCCAAATATGTGGTCTGCTACTCCCCAAAATAAACATTGTTGGACTGCCTCCCTGGCTACTCTAAACAGTACACAGAACTCTTTCACTGCAAACAGAAAGAAAGAAATTGAATTTCCTTACTAACCCATGCAATTCGTCTCTGCACTCTTCTAACTAGTATAATACATACGTTTTCTACTCAATGCCAAATTAACCAAAGTCACTATATTACAGCAGATCTTTCACTGGAGTCACCTGAATGTTTGTTGACAAGAAAAGATACTTGGTGATACATGCAGTTGAGATCGCATTCTTATGGTTAAAAAGCAGACCAACAGCCTTTTGTTACTATGCCCCTCACTGTGGAACTGGAGAACTTGATTTCACTTGATCGCTTTAAAAAACTTGTGAGGAACACTCTGGGATCTGGCCTTCCTAATTTTTTATCCCACGATTTTGTAACCCTATTTTTCACAGTGCCAATGCCTAAGCTTGTAATCCTGGGCGCAACTCTCCCTCTGCCAGCCTAGGGAGAGTCCCGAAGTGAGCTCATGCTTCTCAATTGACCTTCCTGAATAAATAAAGGTGAAAGAAAAGAAAGAAAGAAAATAGAATGAACATACTGAGCATTTAAAGGGCAACACTCAGGTTTCAGACACATATAGACTTCCATACAAGAGATGAAATGCATAAAGAACTCAGGTAAGCTGATATCGCCATTTGAGCTTAGATTTAGGAATACAATTGAAGGGAAAGAATAGGTTACATCCATTCTTTAGGTTTTACAAGTAAATACACAGATGTTGATGATATGGGGAAGCCATAGATGAATGGGTAGAGATGCCACCTGGGAAACAGAAGGTCCCCGGGTTCACCCCTCTGCCCTGGTCTATGTGTCAAAGTGTCCCTGAGCAACACACTTAACCCCTAACTGCTCCCTCAAGGCTCTTGCCCACTGCTCCTAATATATCAGATTAAATGCATGAGGACACATTTCATCATATCAGGACAGACAGACAAAACAAAAACAAGATATGACACAGTCATATTATACCAGGTTGCTTATTTCTCTCACTAAACATGGCAACGTTTTTAGATCCCATATGGTTGCTTATTTCTCTCACTAAACATGGCAACGTTTTTAGATCCCATATTCTGAGAGGACATTGAGCAACAGCGCCACTTACCATAGAGTTACATACAGTGGCCGAACACAGTATTGTGGGTCGTCTTTAGATCCCATATTCTGAGAGAACATTGAGCCCTCATTGGCTAAAGAACCAGCCAATTTGGAAAAACTGACGCAAAAGTCAGGACTAGCGAGTGTAGATGTAGACCAGGTTTTGCAACCTGGTAAAAATCACTTTCTGCCTAAGTCACCTAGATGACTTAGGCAGAAAGTAAAAAACTCATTTTGACCAAGTCATGTTTATCTTCCTTTATTTATATCTGCAACTCTACTCTCCAAACACTGCTGATTCATCCTGCCTTATTGCCAATGTTCTCAGCCTATGAGAATGCTTGTTACATTAAAAATAATTTCTGCCCAAGTCAAAAAGTTGACATTAAATCACTTTCTGCCTAAGTCATTTTGGAATGTAACAAGCATTCTGATTGGCTTAGGACATAGGCAATAAGGCACAATGATGCAGCAGTTTTAGGAGTAGATCTAGGCAAAAATGTGAATTTGACCAAAAAGAGAGTCAGGCAATTATGCTATTAGGCTAACACTATCTGCAAATAATCTGTGACAAAAAATACACCAATATTATGTTTATAGCGTGACAATAGGACATCAATATAGCAACGACAGGAGGCACTCGGCAAGAAAGAAAAAGAAAATCAGTGACTTCAAATACCTGGGCTCATGGGCAAGTAAGGAAACGCTATCAGAATCAGAATATTCGAGTGTGGAAGTCCAGGCTCCCACGACATATCAAGTTCAGCAGCTTAATCTCTGTGGAGGGTAGAGTCTGTTCCCCTAAATGGTTGTGAATGCTGGACCCTGAAGCCTGTCCTATACAGAAATCTGATGCAATGAACGATACTAAACACCAACCAGAATGAGCATGTTACCAACAAGCACGTATGGGGGGCTACCAAGGGTACGTGACAAGACAGCCACCAGGAGAGTGAGGCTGGCTGGTCACTGCCATAGACACCAGAAGCTCCCAACAAGCAAACATTTGCTGTGGGAAGCAACTAGGGGTGTGCCGATACACTAATTTTCGCGATACGATACACGATATTGTGCTCACGATATCGATATGATACGATATATGGCACTTTTTTTAATATGAAAATATATGGGGGGGGGAAGCAAATGGAAACAAATACTTCTGTTTTTGCATTATTATTATTATTGCATTTTTTAATTTTATTTTTTAATAATTATATATATTTATTTATTTATTTTTTAAACGCCAAAACGATACATATCGTCCCGAAAACATATCGCGATATCTCGCGGGACAATATATCGGCACACAACTAGAAGCAACACACTGACATCAATCATGAGAGTGTCCTACACCTACTGTACCTATGTGGACGTACTGAAGAAAGATGCAGGGGTGGAAAGTACTGGTGAGCTATGGTCAGATGTATGGAGGATCAAGATGATCGTAGGGCTCGTCCGAGGACAACCTAGAGAGAGAGTTACTGTACCTATAGCTTTGAGTTCTTTGTGTTGTATATTATGTATATCACTATAGTCTAAGTTAACATTCAAGTCTGTCTTCTGTTTGTTCTCTATCTCTCTCTCTCTCTCTCTCTCTCTCTCTCTCTCTCTCTCTCTCTCTCTAGGTTGAAAATTAGACTAACTATCTGTGCTTTTGATCAGAGTCAGTATGTGGTATTTAGTTATTTTGTTTATTATTTTGGTGTCAGATGTTGGCACTGGAGATACTGTGTTCTTTAAAATGTGTCCCGTAAGGGATGGGCTGTGTTGAGGCAGCCAGACAAGAAAATTCATATAGTTATTGTTAAGATCTAAGGCAGCCGTTGATTAGATCTCTAACTATGTATTATTAGCCTGACACTCAGCCTGAATTTTCATTTAGTTTCACTCCATTATTCAGCCTGAATCCCCAGAAAAAAAATGTTATGGGCGTGGCTAGCGATTCAGGGCCTGGAGCCAGGCTAACTATGTATTACAGATGCTGGTAATAATAAGTATTATAATAAGGATAATAACAGATGACAGATGAGTATTGCATTCCTGTCAGGTCGAGTAAGTGTTCTGCTATTTCTGCTAGTATAGTCTTACAGGGGAAATAGGTTACCATGTACTGTATGTATGTACCCAAATGTAGCCTACTACATGCATGTTGCATTGCATGTGTTACACACTACCACTGAGTCACCTACAGCAGTGGTTCTCAACCTGTGGGTCAGGACCCCCAGGGGGTCCCTACTCCCTACATGACTTTGGGGGGCCCAGATGACAGTAAAGTGACAATGTAAGACCCTTTTAATACAAAAAAAGAAATTAAATGAAAAAAGAATATAATATAAGAAAGAGGATTTTTTTTTTAATCTACAAGCTCTGCTATTTTCACTGGCTCCCCAGTTCAAATATGATCATTTTGGGGGGCCTGGCCTGAAAAGGTTGAAAACCACTGGCCTACAGAACCCTCCACATGCAGCCCGGCTTGATGTTCATTCCCAACGAGGGCTGGTGCACCCCATTTGTAAACAAAGTAATAATAATAATAACTAGAAAAAGTGCTCCTCGGAGCACAACTCTCCGCCAGAAGACTTGTGTTGGTTCGAAGGTCGCGAAGGTCGCTATCCCTCTTGTATATGTAAGTGTCCTATCCATCCTGTCTGGGTAAGTGTCCTCTTCCGTTCATTCTGTGTAAGTGTCCTATCCCTCCTGTCCTATCCGTCCTGTCTATGTAAGTGTCATATCCCTCCTGTCTATATAAGTGTCCTATCTGTCCTATCTGTCCAATAAGACAGATAGGAACAATTGGACCGCGACTACTTGACTACTTCCGGTTCGAAGGTCTGGGAGTGAGCTAGTGGCCGGATTTTCGGTATTGGAATCTGGCTTATCACAGTGACACATGTATTTATAGGTCGCTATCCCTCTTGTATATGTAAGTGTCCTATCCAACCTGTCTGGGTAAGTGTCCTCTTCCGTTCTGTCTGTGTGAGTGTCCTATCCCTCCTGTCTGTATAAGTGTCCTATGTCATATCCCTCCTGTCTATATAAATGTCCTATCTGTCCTATCTGCCAATTATGTATCAGCCATGCAGCTATTTCATGGTTCCCGTCTTACCTCACTCTGACAGTGGCGGAGACACTGTCAGAGTGATGCCATGTATATATAGGCCCGGTGGCGTCACTAGCCAATCAGATCACAGTATTTCACGTGTCACGTGAGGCTTGACCAATCGGTGTGTCATGTTTAGAAAGTGAAAACGCAGTGATAACAATACTCTCCTGGCGGAGAGTAATAATAATAATAATGTTAATCAAATTGTCATATATTGCTGTTACTAATGCAATACCAGATGGATTTAGTGTCGTCAGTAAGTAAACATGGTGTCGTCGTCGGTTGCTGTTGTAGACTATTTTTTACTTGCCAGCATGTCTCATAATGACATTAACCGGTTCAGTCGGTCCACATAAAATCAAACTGGATTAAACTGGTACACCGGACCAGCTGAACAGGAAATGGACAGAAGCCTGCATGGCAGCGCACAGGGTTATTCAGTTCAAGTCCACATAACATGACAACATGTCGATATGACAATACATGGGGTATACATGTATACCCCACTTACAGCAGTGGTTCTCAACCTTTTCAGGCCGCGACCCCCCAAATAATCATATTTGAACTGGGGACCCCATCCTGACAAGCACTTGGAATGTAGGAGTTTAGGTATTACATTTAGTTCCGTTCCACAGATAAATATTGTGAAAACAAGCTCACAAGCTTGTGAACTTGTAGATCAGCTATTTTCACACTATTTGCCTCTTTCTTATACAATTTGGCCAAAGTTTGTTGATTACTTTTGATGCAGTAATGGTCTTTTTTCTTCTCTTTCTTTTTAAGGTATTTAAAAGGTCTTAAAAGTCCTTAAATTGTCACTTCACTATGATCTGAGGACTCCCCCAAAATCATGTGGCGACCCCTCTGGGGGTACCGACCCACAGGTTGAGAACCACTGACTTAAAGTAAGATGAACGAGCATGTGTGTCACTGGACACAGACAGGGACAAAGGGAGAGACACACACAGTTTGCAATGACTGCATCAGACAGTGTATAAGTATTATTTGGGTGTGCCTCCTCGTACTTCATGATGCTGTGATGAAGAACATTATATTATTTAAAGACACATTATCAACATACTTGGCTTTGAGTATATATGATGCTATTAGAGACAATCCTGCCATGAAATATCCAGCTATTTAGCCCACACAATGTTTACTATATGCATTATGCAAGTGCATGCGGCCAACAACATACAGTACATGCTTTTTTTTAATGATAAATATTTGTATTGCATGCTTTTCAATTTTCCATCAAGTTACATCAAGGACATTTGCAACGTTTTAGAAGAAGCAAGCAAAGAAAGCAAAAAAAAAAGAAAGTAACACATAATAAAACAAAAGGGAACAAGAAATAAAACAAGAAAAATAAAACAACATAGAAATAATAAGGCGATAATAATTTCCTTTATATTGCACTTTACATTTGAAACAAATCTCAAAGTGCTACAGTACAGAATAAAAACCTTTAAAAACATCTAAAAAAGGACGGTTTAAAAACAATTAAAAAAGCAAGGGGGGCATAGAAAACCTAGGGGGTAAAAACCGAATGCTTTATTAAAAAGGAAAGTCTTTAGTCCTCTCTTGAAAGCATCGACAGACTGTGGAGCTCTTGGGTTTTTTGTTTTGTTATTTAAACAAAGGAAAGTACAGTTCAGACATGAGTCAGCTCTGGTCACATTTAAACAGTGCCTCCGGTGTGTGTGCCTCCCACTTCTCCCATTTTAACAGGTAGCTGTTTACTTTGTCAATAAGTCTGAAAGAGAGCTTTTCCCGAGCCGCTACCTGACCAAGTTGACTAAAGCAGACATTCACAGGGCGGAAGGAGTTCTCCACTCGTCACACATAATACGCTTAGGCCTACGTCCAAACATTAAAGCTGTTTGAACCCACTCTGTGTCGTCTAGGATGTCAGCTCATCGAGGGAACTATGGGTCACCCAAAACGCAGGAGTTACCTTAAGAACCTAAAAAAAGGCTATATATTTCATCAAACATTTTATATTGTATTGTACTAGAGGGTCGGGGCGCTGCGCGCCCCTCCCCCCTATCCGCTGCGCGGTGCTTTGTGTTTGTTGGTCTCTATAATATATAAAGCCATAATAGGAGATGTTCCCAATGGAGCTATGCCCAAATATGGAGTGTGTTGTCTGACCTCACTTGGGTCTCGTTGGGCGGTGGTCGGCGATGACGCTAAGGAACAACATGGCCGACTGTAATGTTGTGAGTTTGTGTTGGCCGCAATTAATTATGCTGCGAGGGGGCAGATGTGTGCTGAGCAGTATGAAGTGGCCTACAGACTGCGCGTAGTAATTCTGCACGTTGTGGCGTGTCTTGTTAGTGACATTGATATGTTGTTTTTGTGTTTAGTCCCACACAGTGGCAGTTTTTTTTGGGGGGTTTTGGGTTTAGAAATGTATATATATAGATAGATAGATGACACAAATTGCGTACTTTCAAAAAAAGTGTCGACGTGTCGTCAAAAGACCATGTCAATCCTATATTAAAATTGGCTTAAAGGAGGACCGGCTGGCGTGCGGGCGTGCAGGCGGGCAGACCACGTCGTCACAT